>NW_020656001.1:2808168-2845677 GCF_003589595.1 Hyposmocoma kahamanoa
TACCTCTCAATTTTTCATTCTTTTTTTTTTCAAATCAAAATCGGACATTTCTAATAACAAATAAATATTTTGTTGAATTTAGAGTGGCTTTGTGACTTGAAGTAAATTAATTTGCTCTTGGATTAAATATTTCTGTTTTGTAACGAAAATACACTTTTGAGACGTTTTTTTACTATTATCAAGTAATTATTCTCTAGCGTCTATAGGGAGAGGATCGTTTTGTTGGATTTAATAAATTTGTCTTCATAAAAAGAATTTTGTCTTTTTCTAAGTAATCTGTTTTTACCGTGTATATATTTAAAAAAAATTAAATAAAACGAGAAGATTAAGGTATTTTTGAAAATGGTTAATTTAAATACCATGAAAGCTTCTTATATAAAGTGTATGGTATGTATTTACATAGGGCGCACTATAAGTTTCCGGAACAGGCCACTTACATAAACAATATTTAAAAAGTAATTACAACATTGGAAAATGGAACTCTTTGGCTGTAGAATACAGTTTCTTTCGTCTGACTGCCACTTGTTTTTATATTGTGACGTTATTTTGGAAATTGGTTGTCTACATCACTATGGATTTAACTCGTGAAAATTTTCGTAGTATGATTTTCTATGACTTTAAGTGTAATTTAACAGCGGAGCTTCGCTCGGCTTCAAACTGCTTATGGCGATAAAGCACCATGCAAGACGACTATTTATAGCTGGTGTGCAGAATTCAAACGCGGTCGTGTGAATCTCAGTGACGAATTTCGTGATGGTCGCCCGTCTACTGCTGCGAACAACAAAATGATCGATGCTGTGCGCCGTATGATTAAACAGACAGGCATGTGACATACCATGAGATTCGGGCTTCTTTAGGCACAAGCATGAGTCAAATACAATCAATGCTACACAAACATTTGGGTGTGAAAAAGCTATGCTCTCAGTGGATCCCACACAATTTGACTGAGGCTCAAAAAACGGATCGCGTCCCATGGTGTAATGCCATGCTTACCAGATGCAACGAAGGGGCGTCAAATTTGGTGTGGGATATAGTAACAGGTGACGAAACATGGATTTATTACAATCCCAAAACACAGCACCAATCTAGCGTATGGATTTTTCGGGATGAACCGAAACCAACCAAAGTGGCGCGCGTGCAAAGTGCCTCGAAGCGGATGATTGCTTCTTTTTTTAATAAAACGAGAATCGTTGTGCGGTGAATAGTGATTGGTACACGACCACTTGTTTGCCGGAAGTTATTGGCAAACTCCGTAAAAATAACCGTAAACGCCTTATCGTCTTGCACCACGATAATGCCAGTTCTCATACGGTCCGACAGACAAATGAATTTTTGAAGGTGAACAACGTTGACCTTATGAACCATCCCGCGTACAGTCCCGACCTGGTACCTTGTGATTTTTATTTATTTCCAAAAATTAAGAACCAGTTACGCGGTCAACGCTTTTCATTACCTGAAGAGGCTGTCGAAGAGTATGAAAAATATGTTTCAGAGATTGTCACGGAGGAGTGGCATAAATGTTTTCAAAATTGGTTTATTCGTATAAAAAGGGCATTAACGCTAACGGAGAATATTTAGAGCAACAATAAATTCATTTCTGACCATTTATAATATATTTTTTTATTCATTCCGGAAGCTTACAGTGGGCCCATGTATAACTTAACTATTATTTTTATGAGAAAAACAACAAATATTTAAACACTTCATAATTCAGAATTCATTTCTTTTGCCTTTGTTTCGTCTGAAAGCAGGATATTCATTTCAAATATCATATGCGTGTCCCTACGCCTCTCAACCAAAACTTTGTAACTTTCTATGTTGTTTTCCTACACAAAAATATAAATAATCAATTACATGTCAAAGTGAATGTTATTAATTTCACTTGGTTATCAATATTGCCAAATCTGGTTTTAATTTAATTGAAACTTTGTTCTTTGTGACCTTTTATATTCTATAACTACAAAGTTTTGGATGACGTGTTTGCTGGGGGAAGGCGCATGCGACCAGTGAGACTCCCTAAACACTATTTTAGAAAGACCTATGCCCAACAGTGAAATGTATATAAACTGATGCAATGCACTACAATATGAACGATAATTTGATACCAATAATGATGTAGTACGCTTGTAAAATATATAGCGTTATAAATGCAAGATTACATGTATTACCGCTAGATGGGGCACTAGGTTTTTATAATCAATACATTGTTTTTTTCTTAAACTTTATTACTTTGCAAATCAAATAACATATCTGCAGAATATTCCAGATATGAAGTTCAAAACTGAATTTATTTCAATAAAGGGAAAGGCCAGATCATTTGGTGACAATTCGAAACTTGTAATGCCTTCTGGATATGTTAAACTCTGAAAATGTTTACCTGCGCCTCTTTTATCTTATTGTAAAAAAAAACTAATTTTATTTATCTATATGTAGGAATTGACTTACAATTATATGGACGTCGGGTCCGCGCTAAAAAGTGTCCGCACTTGTAAGGCGCTAAAATCGTATACAGAGCGCGACACTCCGCTTTAGTCTTCATTTGTTCTACTGACAGCGCGATACTGCGATGACATTACAATTTAAATTTCGAATAGGTTGACTTGGGACATTTTTTTCGTGGTTTTTGTATTAGACCCGTCGTCCATTTATTTGTAAGTCAATGTATGTAGGCCAAAAGATTAGACATTATAAAACACATGAAATAAACGAATGAGTAAATTGAAAATAAAAGTCACATTAATTGCAACGCGAGAATAGTTAAGTAATCACTTTTTTCATCAATAAACTACTTCAAAATTTTTAAATTATCTGATGCAAATTCGTTGTAATTTGGTGCAAACGAAAATCGATCTATGGTCTACCATGTCCTTCCTTTTTATCCAGTTATGTGTGACCTTCAAATACCAGCCAATTGAAAACTAATCCGACGTCAAGTTTATATGGAATTCTGAGCTATTTATGGATATTTTTATTAACTCCGCGTTTAGCCAATAATGGAATTTAAAATTAATTATTTTTGTTTAATGATTCGTGTAAGTATTTTATTAGGAATAAACAATTATATTAGAGAATAACTTAATAGCAATTTATAAAGGAACGAAATTGTATTAATTGCATTATATTTGCTTATAATGATTAAGTAAATTATCTTTTCAAATTGGCTCAAACGCTGTCCGCTACAAGCCAATAAGTTCGTAATAAGTTTTTTTCAATGTCACAGATTCAAAAATGGATCTTTACAAATTAAAACCCTAATTTAAAAACAAAATGAATGCATTGATTCCCCAAAACGAATATACCTAATAGTTTGTCAAATGAAAAAACGAAATTTCGTCACATGTCACTTTCGTAGCGCGATTTGAACATTTCATCTTTTATTTGGTCTTAATTTGAACAAAAGTAATTAGTTTTCACATCAACACAAAACAGGTAACGCCAGACTTTTGGACTCTATCACTTTCGCAGACGGCTTAAACTTCCGTAACTTCTAAAAGGGCCCCAGTCAACACTCGTGTTGCCCTTGTAAAACATATTAGTAATTAGGCGAAGCTTTGACTTCGCGGGCGCCACAATTGCCGAAAAATCGTCCGCGCAATTTCGGCGACGCAAATCTAATTCTACAGTTGTAGTACAGTGATAAATCCTATACGTTTGTTACACAAATGTAACCGTTGGTCATTTTCCCCCATTTTCATTGAAACTTTATTAAGTTAATGCACAAGTACATCTTATTAGTAGGTAATAAAAAATATAATACCTATTTTGTTTTATGGTAAAATAAAACAAAGTGCCTACCCAATCCACGCGGCCACATTTAGTCGTGTGTACTTTTATTGTTACTTCGATTTATGGTTCAATTTGAAATGGAAAATTTTGTAAACTCTTATACATTCAACTTGTGGACCACTGTACTTAACTAGTTATTTATAGCCGACTACATTTTCTGTTACAGTAATATTTAAATGTAGTAATTTTAACATGCGTTCGATAACTTCTTTCTCTAAGACTCGAAACCGCATCGTTGAGCTTACAAGCTGGGCATGTTAACACTGCGCTGTAACGGATTTTTAAGTGAATATTTTTTTTTGTTCTTGTAATTACTCTTTAGCGTAAAAGAAAGTTGGTAGCTTTATTGTTCCGACCTACATTATAGATAAGTTACAATATCTGGTGTTCTGGTGTCTTATGTTCCAGAAGAAACCAATATTATAGTCTTAAAACACATAAACACGGCTGAATTATAAATGGGTGCTTCGAAAATTATTTACAGCAAAGATGTAAACTTCTTCGCATAAATATTTTATTTTGGTAATTTTACCAACCAACAAATTAGTAACTGTAATTAACCTAATTAAAATTGGATACGGAACGATTGTGTGAAACTATTCGGAACTTTAAAACGTTCGGCTTTTAATAAAGATAATAAATTAAATAGTATACATTTAATATGTTTTTTGTGAAATTTTAGTCACATGTTTACCGCGGACTTTTCTTGACAGACCATAAACAAAAAGCGATCGTCTTGGGCACTTACTTTTTAAAATAATTTGTGTTTTTGGAACCTTGGGGGAGACGCGTTACAAAGGCTTATGAAAATTGACGTAACATTTTAACCGAGACGTAGGTATTATATTCATTGTGGACACACAAAGAGCCTGCCATTGTATCAAAAGCAATATTTTCTCATTAGCATAATAAAGTATAAAACAGTTCAAAATACGAAATACCATACGGAATGGAAAGTTTGCAAAGCGAGGGTGCGGGGGCGGAAGGGCGCGCGGAGGGTGGGGGACGAACGGCGGGAAAACTTTTGCGAGAGCGGCGTGACCGCGCGGGGTTGCAACTTGAAAGCGAGTACTCACCCTTTCCTCCTCGCGGATCATCTCTGCGATCCCGGGGCGGATATCGCCGTCGTCGGAGTGCAGCGGCGGCATGGCCGGGGCGTGCGTCGGCGGCGTGGCCGGCGGCACGATCAGGTCGACCCCGCCGGCGGGAGTGCTGGGCGACCGCCGCGGGCTCGGGCCCGGGCTGCGCTCCGAGGACACTCGTCTCCTGGCCTTGGCGGGCGACTCGGCCTCGCGACTCACGGGTCTTTTGGGCGCTCGGGGCTCCATTCCGCCCGGCCTCAGGACGGCGTGCTCGCCGCTCACGTCGGTCAGCCCCCGGATTTTGAGGGTCTCCGCCACTTTTAACAGCGCCGTGATTTGATCTTGTGACACATTTATCTCGCCGCGATACATGAAATCGACCACAGCCTTCAGGTCGCAGTACTTTATGTCGCGCATAATTATTATCGGATGACGACACGGGTTGTCCATAAACAGAGACTGAAAATAGGGGCTGCACGCGGACAGAACAACTTTGTGCGCCTTCAAACTTTGTCCTTCACACGCTAGAGTCACATCGACGAACGATTCCGTCTGGAGAAGTTGGTCAAAACAATTTGCCAAGTTACTCTGGTAGTTGTTCCACCTCAGGCAAAATTGTTGGGGGGATCCGTCGCTGTCGCGGCTCTCCATGGCCGCGGGTTCCTCTTCGGCGGGCATGGTTTTAGCGGCTACGGTCTCGCATCTGCAACGTAACGCGTTCGAGTGACAATACACAGCACATGCGACGAGAGCGACGACTCGCGAGGCACTGAGTCGGCCGTCGGCGTGTGGCGGGGGGCGACGCGGGGGCGGCGGAGGCGGGGCGGGGCGCGACGGCGGTCGGCCGGCGAATAGTCGCCGCGCGCCGCCTTCGCCGCCACGCCCCCGCGCGCGCGGCGCCGCCACCCCGCGCCACCGCTGCACCCCGCATCGACCACCCTCATCTGCGCCCGCGCAACTGACCACGGCATTACATGCTAACGTTACTCCGTGCCCTATCGCGTGACGTACCCGTCATGAGAAAATAATTAAAAATGTTAACAGTTTTAATGAGATATTTCAATTAACACAGCAGTATTAGGTACAATTTTTATTGGCCATTCAAATTGCTCTTAAATAATTTCAAATGCTAAATATTTTTTGTTAATTATTCACGCGTTGCTGCATTGTTCACAGTGTGGTTTCTAGATAAAGGCACTATTATAGAGTAATTATTACTTTTGAAACAATACCTATGGGTACCTACTCGACTCAAGAACTAATTTCTAAATAATTATAATTGATGGAATAAAATTGCCAATGTACTTTGGTATTACAATATGTGGACTTACCTAATACTTTTGCAAATTACAAAACTCCCGTTAAATTCGTGCCTAATTCATGTTATATGAATAAAATTGGGTCCCCGCGGCAATATGCCCAAGTAGCTGGCAACTGTCCCCCTTTGTATGGCTATGTTAATGCGTTGGGCAAGGTAGCTGCCGGCTCTTGGGTTTCTCAGTTTAAAAATTTTGTACAGATGAAGGGCACCGAGATCAAAGGCTGTAAATAGGTAGTCGTAGCCGAGTTCCTGGTACTTATTAGGTACTCTTTATTGTATAAATTCAATACTTAAAATTGCCTGTGACAAAAAATAATGATAGGTAGCTCATTACCTATAATTGAGGCTGAAAAAAGTAAACTGTGTAAAACCATAAGGAACTTTAGCCATAAAGAGTACCTATATAAACTTCGACATGGAATTTAATACAACATGCTTTGCAACGACGTCGAAATTGGCGGACGGAATCGAATTTTATTTATTGTGTTGCCAGCTTTTGATGCAATAAAAAAGTACCTATTGTCCAAGAGACGGTGATCGAATCACCGAATGACGCATTCAGTAGGTCATTATCACTTATAAACGTCGCCATTTTGATTAATTCTGTTTCACTGCATTGAGTGAGCTGAACCAGTATAATGAACAATAAATAAATGGTAACATTATTTTTGAAAGTAGATTGCCACTTTAGTGTTACTAATGTTTAAAAAATTCCGACTTCACAGATCGCCTGGATTTTTTTGTTAAAAAAATTATGAAAAATTGAATATTGAAAAAATGCAGAAAAATAAATTGAATATTCTTTTTTCTATAGGAAGCCTTTTGCAACATGCGACAACTTTTGCATCATAAGTTTTTTTTATGATACCGAGTGAAGAGACGAACAAAGCCAGTCCTGTCCATAACAGAGACTTACGTACAGAGCTTTGAATCGCAAATATCTGAGAGGCATTCCCACTGAGCCCCGAGACGAGAGTTAATAAGTCTCATGTGCCTGTAATTTCCCCACCACCCTTACCCTTCAAAACCGGAACGCAGTAATACCCACATAAATGCTTGGCGGCAGAAATAGGTAAGGTGGCAGTACTTCCCACACACACAAGGAGGTCTACCGTCTACTGAGTTGGTTTATTGAGATTTATTTGCCACAAAGGGTGCCTTCAATTTCCCTATTTCTCTTTCCTCTAATCCCACAAATGACACTTCCTCAATTGTCTGTTACTTAGAGGTTTATTAAGAGCAAGTCTGTTTTCATGTTGTAAGTTTCTGTCGTTATAGAGTGTTTGACAGTAGATTACCGTGTCAAACCAAAACACTGCAATATCAGAAACATTTTGTGAAAAAGCTGCGTACGGGGGTTTTTCGATTCTTTGTAATTTTTCAGATTATAACATTTAACTTACGTTGTATACATTAGATATAAAAGAAATCGTTCTAGCTATTATAATTTTACTTTGGATAGTGAGTTATTTCTATTGAAAACGCATTTTTTTTCCCCTAATTAACAGCGAAAGATTCTTGTTGTTATGAAATTACAAAACACTGTATTGAACCTTGCCGTTTTGATTTGATACGACAGAATGTCCTTTTTTATTGTTCAAATTTTATTTGAGCCGCGACAAATGTTAGTAGACCCTGTCCTGAGACATTTGCACGATCTGAGTCTTCAATAACTCAGGCGTCTCGCAACACTATTGCATTCCGCGCGCGTAAATTATCAAACCAGAAGACTGTATTGCCGCGTACAGTGTTACGTCAAAATAATTTCTAAGTTTCAAATTTTATAATGTATTTTAGTTTTTAATATGAAAAGTCCAGGGAAAGAATGATCAAAGTGACTTGAGAAGAATTTTAGTAAAAAATAATTTATGATTTGAAAAACTTTTAAATATTGATGGAAAGACACGCACCAATACTACCTGAAATAAAGTAAATGCGGACATAAATGTATGTAACGCTATGTAATGCGTTTTAACTAAAAATATTTATTAATATTTTTTTTCATCATTTAGTCGCAAGCATTTTTACGACTAAAAGTAAATGAAATTTCTTCAGGTCTTTGAACCACTTTAGCCTTTTTCTGATATAGGCAAATTATGCACTGTGTTTACCGAACTGGATGACACTAGTAACTTAAAACGTGTTTTAGGTGACTTAGATCATTCTTTCCCTGGTCTCTTCATATCTCATTCATAAACACGAATACCTCCATAGCTGAAATGTCTGGGCATAGATTAGGCCTAGAGAAATCATATGAGCACTGTTAAATCAAAGCTCTGTACAAGACATTACAGTGTGTTGGTTTGACACGGCAGTAGAGTCAATGAATAACCGTAACTTTTTTTTAATAAAAAGAACTGTCCTCGAAAACTTGTTACTCAATGTTAACTGAAAAGCATGTGGAAGTTGCTGCTGCTGGTTATGCTTATGCAATCAATTGAATTTAAATTTGAACTTGCTTTGTTTGATTCATCATTATTCGTTCAAATGCAGGGTACAGGTCTATTTATACTCCGTCCAACTATTCAATGAACGTTTGACATATGCATGCCGCCGAAGTTCCGTAATTATGACATACAAACATGGACAAAGAATGCAATATTTCCTGGAATCTTTTTTTTTTATTGTAGTGAAGTCACGTGGTCTTTATTTGCGATATTTATCGAGTGTACGATTATGTAACGAAGACGATTCAAGTTGATCAATTTTGGTGCTTGTCTAATAAATTATAATGAAATGAAATAATTATAATAAATAGTTATTGTTTATTATAATGATTTGTCGGATTCACGGGAATCCTCACCTGAATTCTCATTAACATGATTTATTAATTCTTGAGTACACAAATTGTCAAACGCAACGTCACGATCCCAATAAGACAATCTCTTTTTTGAACTGAGCTGGTTCAACAATTCACGATTAAAACGTCTTCATAAGTAATAACTGTTCTGACTTCACTAATTGATTAGAATTCGAGCTGTCAAAAGTTAAGTAAAAGGTTGGGTGGAGTTTAAATAGCCAATTTTTTGTCATTTACATACCTATGTACATACATAAGCTGCGTTAGAACTATGTCTATGAAAAATACATGAGAGGCGTATTTCAAAGCTTTTCATTTTAATTTAATGTACATACTTAATCAAATCCGCCTGTCGTACTGAATAAATATTGATTTCGATAGTAGGCCAACTCTCAAAATAAGAATAAAGACGGCAATAACGCAATTACAATACCACCGGCACGCTATGATGGCCGTTTTGATAGATTACAATAGAGAGGTGAAATCTCGATTCATTATCGAAAAAAATATAATCAAATGCGATATGTAAGTGTTTAGATTTATAACTAGTACTGCAAGGGGTAGCTCATTAAAAAGTATTAATAAAACGAAAATAAAAATGTTTTCAATTCGAAACTGCTTCGTTCTGCATTAAGTTTTGACGCGAGTTTGCCGGAGGTAGAAGTTGTGCTGCACAGCGATCTTATAAGTGACGAAAACAAATGCCGAGTTGTGTCGTCAAATTATACATCCATGAATTTTACTGCACGTCATTATTGACAACAATGTTCAGCAATTAGCTCCTTTGACGTAGTTATGAATTAATACGAAACCTGATAAACGGGCAAACGTCAAAAGTACTATAGTAATCATTAGAACGTCGTATTATTCACAACTTATGTCTAAGTTTTATTTTTAGCAAAATTTTGCTCTCTTTCATCTGCCTATAAAACTGTCGACAACAACTACATGACTACATATTAAAAATTTTATGAAAACTGGCAACCTGGCAAAAGATATACATATTGAAATTAATTATTAATAAGTATAGTACCTACATCTGTATTGTTTTATACGTGAAATTATATAGGTAACGTGTGTGTACTGTGTTGTAAATTTATTAACGTATAAAACAATTTTCTTTTTTTCTTCTTTCATAAACAGCGGCTTACACACTGTTGAAGAGTTCCTCTAATTTGTCTGCAATTTCCGTAATAAAATTAGCTCTAGGCCATCATATCATTAGAATTACATCTATGTCAAAGTCAAAGTCAAAGTCAAAGATTATTTATTCCATAGGTAAAATAAATTTACACTTGAAAACGTCACATTTAAGCTACTGCTCGTTCACTACGCTGACCTCCCTGAGAAGAACGAGCAAGAAACTCTAAGGATTGCTCTTTTCAAATAAACTTAAATGCTATGGAATACACTTTGAATCAAATTTGTGTGAATTCTGGAGCCATGTCGTCTTTCCATACATCTTTATCTAACACGTAGTCTTCAATTTTGTAATATATGATTTTTCGATCAAAATATTTTTAATGTAGTTTTTAAACTTAGGAAATGATAAACTTAATAAATGCTTCAGAATCTTATTGTAAAGACATATACAGTTCCCCATAAATATATATATAATATGTATAACATGACCATTATTTTTTCCCTCAGACCGGAACGCGTGTAAATTTATTATTGTTTTAAAAATAAAAGATATATTTATGATATTTACGAAACGTTTAATGATTAAATTTTTTTAAAAAAGAACTGTTCTTGTGTACTCAGGTGGGCTGGCTGTTTAATAAACCTTTATTTCGGGACATTGTTCAGTATTACGGGGACAGCGGTACACAAAGCTTAAAATTGGGACGCATGGTTACGTTATCAATACCAAGTTTTATTAAAATCGATTAATGGCAAGTGGGTAGAGTAGCAGGATTCGTCCCCTAATTCGACACCCTTGAGGTGGAATACTTTTTTTAAAATTTCAATGGAACCACCACTGATATAGTTCCTTCCCAACAAACAAAGAATCATCGAAATCGGTACACAATTGTGGGAATACGGAGTCGATTTGTCGAATTGATAACCTCCTCCTTTTTTGAACACTGTCATATAAAGGTATAATAATTTTTATAAATCACCGAATAACGAAAGTTACACGATAACCATCCTTATAACTAGATCGTTTAGGAGCCAATTTCAATAGACATCGATAACGCTATGTCGCCCGTTGAATGATAAAAGGAAATAAGTGACGCTTAGTTTGAAACGGGTTTTTATTAAACAGATTACCTTTGTCGTATATACGACTTTCAAAGTTCGGGCATTTTTTTAATCTACGCTTCACTATGCACCACTTGTTCATCGATATGTACGGGGAACACCAAAAACAAAGCAAGTGCTTTTCCAGGGGCGCAAAACAACTATTTGTTTGTTTTAACTTTAGGAGAGTCGATTTAACTGACTTTCAGATTAGTTCAAGGTAACTTTTTAGCACTGTAAGTTTATAATCAAAATAATAAATCATGCATGTAAAATGAAAACAAATGCTTTGCAAAATATAATCTGGTTGTAGAAGCCGAAGAAGTCCCTGAATTTGGAAAACCTGTAGTTATCTCAGGTAACGAGCGGTTAGACTTTATAGCTATGATTGAGCAATTACAAGTGAAAACATAATGAAAGTATAGGTGTGTTTAAACGTGACAATTTAGATGACACAAATTTATGTTCTGAATGTGATAGCCTATTTTTTTATTAATATCAAGTGACGGCACGGACAAGTCGTGCGCCTGATGGGGAGCTACACGCCTGGGACATAAGTTGACAAGTTCCATATGCCTGTAATTTCACTAGCACCCTTGCTGTTGTAAACCGGAACGCAGTAATGCTAACATTACTGCTAGGCGGCAGAAATAGGTAAGGTGTGACGGTGTGACCTCCTTATACAGTCATCCCACCTTTTTGTATCGCCTCTCTCCATTCGTATCGTTTTTTCTTCTTCTACTCATATTTAAATTTAAAACTGTTCCATTTTACCTCGCATTCTGATTTTGTTTCTTTCCATCGTCATTCTCTGCGCGACCGCGGTAGCGAACATACCATTATTTATCTTTTTAAATCGTTTACTAGCTATATTTATACAGTTTACATTTTAAATATTATATTTGTTAAAACCGATTAAATATCTATAAACTGGACTTTCAACGTTTGAATTGCTAAATTTACTAAATAAGATGTTGGAGGCTGCGAGGCTGCGGAGGCTATTACTGCTATCCCGGGTACATACAATTACAATCCACCAGAACGCCCCCAGCACCAGCAGCACCTCCATAAACTCTTTCGCAAGGAGCTCTACGGCTATTAATAATGCCTATACTTAGAGGAGATCTGTACCCTGTACTGGAACGTGTAAAGGCATTAGATATAGATTTAGATTTGCATGCACCATCGTCGTCCGTAAGGTGAGATAGACTGTAAAGACGTACACTCAAGCGTGTCTATTTCACACGAATTTCTGTGGGGGTTGGACTGTGTGGAGTCTACACTCCTTATTGAAATTAATTACATTTTGTTGCGATTTTGGGAATTAAGGTTTTGTGAAAACGAGGCACTTATCCCACAGCTGCATCTAACCCTATTGTAATTGTTAAAAGACTAATTGGACTCATACATTTAACAATTGCGATGCTGTGTTGTTTCTTTTTGGAATAAAGTGTTTCTATTCTATGGCTGCGATCTAAAGGACACGGCCACTGCGCCAGTGACCCTGAGACAAGTTGACAAGTCCCATGTGCCTGTAATTTCTAATAGCAGAGCTCCTTAGGAAAGTGTTCGTCCAGGGAAATATTGCCACCTTACCTATTTCTCTCGCCGAGTAGTAATGTCAGCATTACTGCGTTCCGGTTTTGAAGGGTAACTTTTCAATTTATGTTGAGGGTTGAGGCTATATTAACCATCCGTATAGTACAAAACAGGAACTGCTTGGCTGCAGAAATAGGTAATAAACAAAGTATACTTATTTACCTTAACATCAATGATTTTATAAGTATAATAATAGATACGATAATAATGGGAATAATGATGGTAATGACAATAAAGTGCCAGACAACCACTTCAATTACCTGGTATCATAACAGGAAATTCTTTGTATTTTGATTTTTAACTTGGAACACACAGAGCTTAACCATTTTAGAAAAGTTGTTTTCCCATATTGGTTCTACCGGGAATCGAACCTGGAACTCCTCATCGAACGCCCGCAGTGCAAACCATTAGACCACCGAGGGCGTCGAAACCAAATCGTGCATGGATATTAGTAGGGTTAGCACGACGGGACGCGACTTGCGCGAGAGCGACATACAGCGCGAGATGTCTATGCAAGGATAGCGTTATGTCGCGCTTTATGTCGCTCTCGCTCAAGTCGCGCCCTGTCGAGCTAGCCCTACAGTATTCTTCATTCTGTCACAAACAGTATCGCGTTTAGGACAATTCTGCCGCCCATTATCTAGAACACGACTAAGTGACGTATGGTTAAAATATCCGTTTTAACCGCTCACGCGATGCACTCATCCTACCGCAAAATGGCGGCTATTTGGTTTCGCAAAATAGAAAAGGATTCAGTTTAAATACAACTTTTTATAAATAAAAATTATTATTCTGCATTGCTAAATAAATACCCTCCGTACTACCAACAAAAACATCTCAAATAAAATGCAGTAATACACCGCAAATCCTGCACTTAAAAAGCACTAATGAAATTTTTGGTGTACTTGGAAAAATATGATAATATTCCGTTTGAGTGGTTCTAACGTTTACCATGAAATTACTCCTTAAAGTATAGTTTATAAACATTTATATTCAGGGTAAACTCGAAAAACGCTACTTACGGTATGTTTTCAATAAATAAACACCGAAATCACCAGACCAAACAATAACACACACGATTGTCGTGACGTATTTTTGAAGTTGTTTATTTTTTTTAAATGACACACCCAGGCATTAAAAAATTTATGGTTTGCTAGAGTAGTTACCGAAATAGCAATTAATATTAGTTCTTTTACCTGTTATAACTTCGATATCCGATAAATCGGTATAAAATCATCACCGGCACCTCTAGGTGTGGTATGCATCTACGGCTGCATGTATCGCGTGAGCGGTTAAACAGTAGAAAATAGAGTACAACGTTCTCCATTTGAAAACAGTTAAAGTTAGTTAACGTATCGGATACATCAGAACTTACGCCAACGATGCTTAGCTAAAATAATTTTAAACAATTTCATTATTCTAAAACTGGGTTATGGTTTTTATGTTACAAAAATTATTTTGTCACATAGCCGCGTTATAGTTAACGTATAGCAGAATAGCCCCCTTTAAGGCGCCTTTATTCGATACGAATTTCAGCGCGCTCACACCGCGCGGCCACCGCGCGGTCGATCGCGTGCGTCTAACTGTCACGGCAAAATACGCTTTATTTATTTACATTTTACGTTTTAACTTCAATGAGCATCACAGGCACGCGGACCGGAGAAATTTTAATTTTAATGTTATTACCTTAGAATAATAAAGCATAGAAACCCCGCACACGCTCAGTGAGGCAAATTGAAGCGCTCCGAATGGGCCTACACGAGCGGACGGGCCGTCAATACTCAAGATCAACTTGCACCGCGAGCAACTCAAGAATTTTAGCTAAAAATGACGAAATGTGCGATAAATGAGTGTAAAAATACGTCAGACAAACATAAAATAGATACTAACATCACATTCCACAAGGAAGTAAAACCGAAAATTAACCTAACTACTAAAACTAGCCTACATGAATTCGATTTTTGCCTCACTTGTGACAGTTCGTTTGATATGAAACTATCATTCTATGCGTTATTATCCTAAGGTTGTTACCTAGTAAACAGAATTCTATTCACTATTAATGTATATGAAGGCGTGGTAACGTGGTTCGCCTCGTGTAACTAGGCGCTTACACACTCAATCTATCGCGTACACGTATCTATTTTAAGCTAACGTTCTTTCGCGCGATTGTGTTCGTTTTTATTACAACGGAATAAAGTTTCCGTGTAAAAGGCAACCTTCGAACGAACCGAACCCTGCGCCCGCATTGCAAACCGTTCAGCCACCGAATCGCCGATGTAATAACAAACGCTGCATAGAAATAAACGGAGAAAAGTTAGACCTTGTCAATAAAGCAGTCTTCTTGGGAGTGACCTTAGATAGTAAACTTCAATGGTTTCCACATATATCGTCTCTGGCCAGCAGATTAAGCTCCGCTGCATACGCAGTCCGCAGAATACGTGAGCTTACCGATGTTAGTACTGCTAGACTAGTTTACTTTAGTTACTTCCATAGTATAATGTCCTACGGGATTCTCATGTGGGGTAAAGCGGCAGATATTCAAACCTTATTTGTATTGCAAAAACGAGCGATTCGTTCTGTGTACCGTCTAGGTTCTCGGGTATCTCTCATAGAAAAGTTTAAGGAGACTGGTATCATGACTGTGGCATCACAGTACATTTACTCAAATATTTTATATGCCCGTAAACATATACATAATTTCAATAAGAAAGAACATATCCATAATATTAACCTTAGAGCAAAGTCCAAACTCATGGTACCACGATTTCGTTTAACCAAGGTAAACAACTCTTTTATGGGGAACTGTATACGTTTTTACAATAAGATTCCGGAGCATATATTAAGTTTATCATTTCCTAAGTTTAAAAACTACATTAAAATTATTTTGATCGAAAAATCATATTACAAAGTTGAAGACTACGTGTTAGATAAAGATGTATGGAAAGACGACATGGCTCCAGAATCCACACAAATTTGATTCAAAGTGTATTCCATAGCATTTAAGTTTATTTGAAAAGAGCAATCCCTAGAGTTTCTTGCTCGTTCTTCTCAGGGAGGTCAGCGTAGTGAACGAGCAGTAGCTTAACTGTGACGTTTTCAAGTGTAAATTTATTTTACCTATGGAATAAATAATCTTTGACTTTGACTTTGACTTTGCTGCTAACAGCTTGACTGCAATATTTGCTGTTAATGCGTAAAGTCATAACTGACTTCATGCAGTCGAGATCAACGTCATGGAATCAACGCGTGAAGTCGTTATCAACTTTATACAGTCGAGGTCTCGGACTTCACGCAGTCGAGATCGAGCAGACTTAGACTTTACGAGTGTACCTAATTAATTTTCAAAAGCTTACATTGTATACATTTGTATAGTAATATTTATTTATTGAATAATCATGATGTTTTATTACCATGATGATGGCTTAACACTGGGAAGGGTTGACATTGATACCAAACCTTTGGGACCAAACCGAGACGCGATAAAGGTCATTAATTAATACAATTGCATCACTCATGCCACCGACATTAACCTCGGTATAAAGCTGCAAGTCATCGGCATATCGGTAAGAACATTTGATGCTGGACGTAATCAGATTTATGAAAAGAGAAAACAAAAGAGGAGAGAGAATTCCGCCCTGAGGTACCCCAGAAGTGAGTTTACACCAATCAGAGAACGAGCAATCAATACGAATCGCTTGTTGGCGATCACGGAGATAAGAAGAGAACCATTCAGCTGCCATTGATGAGATGTTTAGGTGGTCTAAGGTGGCAAGGAAAAGGTCATGATCCATGACATTGAAGGCATTGGAAAAGTCAATTAGGACCAACAATCTTCAGCAAGGCTGTAGAAGTTTTATGACCTGGTCGAAAACCTGATTGAAATGGAGAAAGGATATTGTTTGAGTAAACATAAACGGACAATTGTTTGTGGACGACAGCCTTTAAGACTTTAGAAAGAAAAGGAAGAATTGAGATGGGACCGTAATGCTTGAGTAGACTGGGGTTAGTAACTGTTGGAAGAGTGATTACATGAGCATTTCGCCACAGAGTAGGAAAAGCCCCAGTCATCATCGAGAAATTAACTACGTGCGTGATAATAGGGAGTATACATTCTAAAATACACATTACCATAACTCTACTTACGTCATCGTGCCCAACAGCATTAGATTTGATTGATAAAACCATTTTCCTGATCTCTTCTTCAGGTACTGAGGTGAAAATAAAAACAGAATTTGAAATTCGGATGCACTATTTTGGGCAGTGCTCTTATAAATGCAATACTTTGTTGTTTAGTGTTGGTGTCTAAAGTTGCAGTTTTCAGCTCATTTAAGGAGAAGGAAGAAGTTATACTGTACGAACTTTGCGGTTTACCTATACCAATGGATTTTAGGAATTTCCAAGTGCTAACGGGGTATGAATTATATAAGATTCCTTTAAAAAGTACATTACAAATATTTTGATTGAAAAGTAATATTGAAGACTACGTGTTAGATAAAGATGTATGGAAAGACGACTTTTTTGTACACTGTACTGAGGTTATTGCTTAATGAACCACATATTAAATGTAAAGTTTGAAAATAAAGCAAAACAATTGTAATAATTTTAATTTAAAGTAAAAACCGTTAATTACCGTAGTTGACATCAAAAAAGACCTGCACAATATCATTCATTCCATTCGTTCACGAAAATTGTAAATGACAACTAAATTCTTGCGCCCGACCGCAAAAGGAAGTCTTTGACAAAATTTCGTTTAAATATCGTACGTTAACGAAGTTTCGTGTCCAAGAAAAAGAGTATAGACCTCTTGGCAATTGGCGTGGTTGTATAACACATTTATTTTTTTTTATTTTTTTTTTTTATTTAGTATTAAATTGATTTGCATATGTGTGCAAGTTTCATCACGTTGTTTAAGGTACCTATTTACTACTCTAAATATTCATAAGCGCACGTAACTTGAAAATTAAAGCCAGAGGTCCTCGACCTTTGAATAATAATGATAAGGTCATTAAAGTACCGTATAAAGATATCGTAAAAAAATCTCTCTCTATCAAATGTAGCAACCTCGTACCCATGTGCTTTCGTGAAATCGACTCATCCAAAGAACAGAGTCTGATATGATTATACACCGAAAATAATATAAATACTTAATCTCGTTAATCAAAATAAGGCCATGATGTTTTCAGAAATTTTATATCTCATTTCGTTACGGAAATATAAAATCGAACAACAGTCGATCCGATACCCACAGCCAAGAACAACGATAGAAATGTACAATGTTCTGAGAATAAGCAGTCTTACACATAGGCCTTTGTTCTACGGATGAATTGAAATGTAACATGGCGCAGTCGGTAGGATAGTAAAACCCCTTATGAGATTATAATAATAATATAATATAACAACGCACACACTAAACATATCCCCGCACTAGGGAAACCCTGTGTCGCCGGTGCCATGGCCACACATAGACAACCACAAATTAGAGAAGATATGTAGTTTATTCCGATGCCGTGAAACTAATATGAAAAAAAATAAAAATAAAAAAGGCCTTGCACCCATGTGCTTTTATTTTTACAATAAATCTAAAGTATAAACGTATATTTTTCTCCACTCATTTATCAAATATAACAAATAATAGGAATCAGAATTGACGTAAAATAAAATAAGAGAAACATGCGATTCTGTTATTCGTAAACACTACCTTTATTTCAAAATAACAAGCTCTCTTGTTCGACAAAACGACGTAGACAATTTGATAGCCGCAGGTATTTGAAAATCTGCAGGTAAAAATGTCGCAGGAATTAAAATCAGAGATGAAATACGATTTGAACGAGAATTGGTGCATGCCGTTCTTCACTTACGGGTACCTACCTAAACCGCGATTGGAATGTATGATTCTGATTCGCTTTTACTAACGCCCAATTAAGCCGTGCTTAACCATCCATTCGACATATGTAGCATGGTTCGTGCTAAAGAACTTTTGTCGAAAACTACACCTTTTAAAAAATAAACACAGTACCAAATATAACGCTCTTTAAACTTTTGTAGCGACAGAGACACAAGGTTTGTTATAAATGAGAGTTAAAAGAATATTGTGGTAACATAAAGTTGTTCTACGAAGCCAGTTGTCCATGTTTAGTCAGGGGCATATAAAATATACAGAGTGGGCCCTCGACAGACGGCAAACAAATATAGAGTAACGCATGCCGAGCATATCTTGAGAAACTCGCAGACAGGGCCAAGTTTTGTTGCTATTTTTTAATATACTGTGCTTGCGTTTTCCACGTTACTGCCTGATGGTAAGTGATTCGTCTAGAAAGGACCTTTTTTAGTTATAGATTTATTCCAGTCGAAAAAAAAATATAACGACGACATTGTGTAATATTAAGAAATTTGTAAGTTGCAGTTTAGGTTGAAACAAAAAAATAATAATATTCATGTAAAAATAACATCAACCATTTTATTTCACAAAAATTGTATACAATTTCATATTTGTCAAGGTCTCCACACTAGGCAAGGCTAAATCGCGGTGTCCCATACATACGATTTAGATATGATAATTTTAGCCTCTAAAAAGCACAAAAATAGATATAAGAATATTACATGTAGATATATAACGTTAGAATATAAAGTCAATTGTAAACAACTTGTCAAAATTTCAGGTCAAAATCAAACACCGCGTCACGATTGCCATTTCTACCACTTGCCATGTACACGCTCAAAGGGCAGAAAAAATTCATAGTGTAAGTATATGAAACAAATATTTTAATAGTTTTGGTTGTACAAATAGTTAATAATAATGGTTGAGTGAGTGGCCGGCCGGACCACCGGCGATGTCGTATTTAACTTTTATAATTTCAAACTCCGCGTGACACGCACGTCTGCTCGGTTGGCTTGCGTACTCAAGCCTCCGGTGACCAGAATATGATGAAGCTGTCCTCCGTCATCGTCAACCCACCTTTTTATCACGCTCTTTAATGGTTCCTGGCCATGTACTTCTAAAATTTTGAATCGTTCTCGAATTTCTTTTCCTTCCATTATTCTTATGTTGGTTTGTTCCGTCGTTACTACTATAATAACGCACACACTCGACATAGCTCCGCACTAGGGAAACCCTGTGTTACGGGTGCCATGGACACACATAGACAACCACAAATTACACCCAAACTCACGAGAGAAATAAATGTAGGCCATACAAATATTTCTCCCGGCCCGGGAATCGAACCTGGGACCTCTGCGTGGCAGTCCGGTATGGTAACCGTTCGGCCACGGAGGCAGTCTATAAAAATTCTCGAAGCGAGAGGATGTGCATTCCTCTGGTAAATTTATAATAATAATACATACATATAATTACCAAGTTTTACTGCAATCGGTTACCGGAAAGTGCGCAAACCCGGATTCATCCCCTAGTTCGCCGCTTTTTTAGGAAATTAACATTCTTACACTAGCCTCACAGTACATTTATGAAAATGTAATTTATGTTAAAAGGAATAGTAATTTATTTATGAAAAATAGTGACAGACATAACATTAATACGAGGAATAGAAATAAACTAGCTTTTCTTGATAGTCGTCTTCACAAAGTCAAAAAATCATTTAAGGGGCAATGTATACGCTTCTATAACAAGATTCCGGTTGATATACAAAATTTGCCTTTCTCGAGGTTTAAAACTATAGTGAAACAAAAACTTTATACTAAAGGTAATTATACAACTTCTGCGTACTTGGATGACAAAAATCCGTGGTAGTAACCCGTTTAGCTCATGGAGGTAGTCTCGATCTCTGATGTTTCAAATAAAAAAAAAATATTGTAAATGTTATTTACAAAGAGCAACCCCTAGAGTTTCTTGCTCATTCTTCTCAGGGGAATCTGCCTTACGAATGAGCGGTAGAGTTTAACTATTGTGACAATTTCAAGTGTAATAATGCTTACCTATGAAATAAAGATTATTTTGAATTTGAATTTGCTATACGGGACTTGACGCAGGAGATAATAAAAATCGGTTCTCACTACTCAAAGTACATTGAGAGAGAAAAACGCCTTGAATTGGAGAATAGTGAAATCAATCATTAAAAGAATGACCCATTATAATAAAATTTAGGCGCTATTTATAAAAATGAACACTTCATGCGTGAACAGCCACCCTTAGAGGTAGATGATTTTCTTCAAAATTAAATGGGACCACTATGCAGGTACCCTCTTTCCAAGTCGAATTGAGAACCTCCACCTTTTTTGAAGTCAGTTAAAAATAAACTAACTGTTCTTGACAGTCGTCTTCACAAATAAGGTACAAAACAACAGTGAAACAAAAACTTTATCTCACTCAAGGTATTTATTATACAGCTTCTGAGTACTTGGACGACGAAGTAGTGACCCGTTTAGCTCAATCTAAGAAGTTGAAAATAAATATTGTAATGGTAAATGTATTCAAATGTATATTTACAGAGAGCAACCCCTAGGGTTTCTTGCTCGTTCTTGTCAGAGGAATCTGCCTTACGAATGAGCGATAGAGTTTAATCAATATGATTTCAAGCGTAAGTTGCTTATCTATGAAATAAGATTATTTGACAGCTTAAACGTCAAAAATTTTCTTAAGTACATTTCGTCTATTCCACTAAGTTCAACTATAAGTTCAATCAGTTGAACAAATCGGACACAAACATTCCATTTAGTTCAACTAGGTACAACTTAATTAAATTTTTATTGAATTGATAGTCAATTATTGTTTGTGAAATTACTCCACTAGTTTGTTATAATTATTAATACAAAGATCGAACACTCAAAAGAAATTCCTTCGATCCGGTCGGATTCTAACCGACATCTTCTTGCATACCGTGCCAGACGCTACGACTTTTTAGTCGTACATCTCTCGTCAGGACTGGTAGCTGTAAAAGTACTAACTGGGTGATAAATCTTTCATGGATTTCTCATAGATGGCGCTACGATTAAAAAGTCGTTGAAAAACCAAATACAAAGACACGACGCAAGCACGTAGAAAAATTCATGAGGTTCGTTGGTTAATTCCGTGGCTTAATTGGTATAGCGTCTGGCACGGTATGCAAGAAAACGTCGGTTCGAATCCGACCGGATCGAAGGAATTTTTTCTGAATTTTTTCAAAAAGTTGAACTTATTAGACGAAATTCAACCAGTTAGTTGAACTTTCCAATAATTTAAATAATAGTTCAACGTATAACTGATAACATGTTAAGTTGAACATTTTGTTGTTGTTGTTGATATTAGACAATGAATAAATATGTAATTAAATAGAATATATGATATAGAATAGATAACAAAGTTAAAGCGATAACTGTAAATCCAGATTTTTTTTACAACGAAAAAACACATTAACGTACAACAACAGGGCTCTCGGACAAGTCGAGGATGAGAAATGCATGCACACAAGCTACAAGAATACTGGAACGCCAAATAAAGAACTGAGCTATCAAGGGAGAAACCACTGCCTGGTTCTCGGGTGTCGGTGAAACTTTTTTATGATATCAAGTGAAGCACTCGCTACCCAAAAATAATATATTTCACAAATACCAAGTCCAATGCTCAATAGTACAGCTTGGCGGCAGAAATAAGTAGGATGGGAGTACCTGGATCTGCTAAAACACTGTGTTCAACTAGATTTCTTGATACTTGTGCATACCCATGTCCCTGCAACACCGTACCTAACTTTACTCTGTATTAATTTACAAGCAGTGATGTCAGCATTACTGTTTGGCGCGCACTTTCCGTTAACCGGTTGCAATAAAACTTGGCACATAGATGTAATTCCAATAAAAAAGCCGTTAAGTAAACTTTTGAGGTAGGATTTTTTCAACAAGAAAGTTATAATTAATCAAGTCCCATGTGCTTGTAATTTCAATAGCACACTTACCCTTCCATTACTACTTGGCGACTGAAAACTTATTTCAGCCGCCAAGCAGGTAGAACTGTTTCACATAGCGAGGATGGATATTAAAAACGACATAAGGTGCAATCTGGTCAACAATCAAGATCATGGACACTTTTCTGGCCGTAGTGCTACGGCGTTTATGAATCGATTTTGATGATTGGTTAAGAGGGTACCCTTAGTATTAAATTAAAACAAAAATATTCCACCTCTAAGGGTGGCAAATTATGAATCCGATGTGGCGCTCTTTCCGGTAACTGACTTCAATAAAACTTGGCAAACAAATGCAATTCCATTTATTAAATTTTTATTGAATTGATATTCAATTATTTTTTGTGAAATTACGCCACTAGTTTGTTATAATTATTAATACCAAGATCGAACACTCAGAGAAAACACTCAGAAAAAATTCCTTCGATCCGGTCGGATTCGAACCGACGTCTTCTTGCATACCGTGCCAGACGCCATACCAACTAAGCCACGGAACGAACCAACGGACCTCACGAATTTTTCTATGTGCTTGCGTCGTGTCTTTGTACTTGGTCTTTCAACGACTTTTTAGTCGTAGCGCCATCTATGAGAAATCTGTCAAAGATCGAAGGAATTTTTTCTGGGTGTTTTTTCTGAGTGTTCGATCTTTGTATTAATAATTATAACAAGCAATTCCATTTTTTAATAAAAAAAAAACCAATCACAATCGTAAACATACACAAAAAATACAGTCGAATATTGAACCTCATTTTCGGTTAAAAATAAAAAGCAACCAAATGTACCAAGTGCCTTTTAAATATTCCACTACTTATCCAAAAACAGTTACTGCGATGACGAGATTCCAAGAAAGTTTCTGGAACGGTCGAGAAGCGATAGAACTATCGCGACGTTCCAATTTTAACTTAACTAAAGTGAAAATGGCTCTCGTAATCGATAAAAGTGGTAATAATAGTTCTACGCTTGCATTTCAGTTTTTCATTTGTTAATGTTTGGTAGCAATAACTCTTCATCGTTACGAAGCCCTCGTCCTACTCGTAGAAAAGGGTCATAAACCTTGGAAGAAGTGTTAAGTGCCCACAAGTGACAACAGCGAAAAAAGAGAATTATATGATTTTAACAGGTGTCAACAACAAATGTGGAAAAATATAGGAATAAGCTTAGAATAATAACGCATAGAATGATAGTTTCATATCAAACGAACTGTCACAAGTGAGGCAAAAATCAAATTCATGTAGGCTAGTTTTAGTGGTAGGTTAATTTTCGGTTTTAGTGAATATTTATATAAAAATACAAGTTGAAACGCGTTACTTCCTTGTGGAATGTGATGTTAGTTTCTATTTTATGTTTGTCTGACGTATTTTTACACTAATTTACCGCACATTTCGTCATTTTTAGCTGTTCGCGGTGCAAGTTGACCTTGAGCAATGACGGCCCGCCCGCTCGTGTAGGCCCATTGGGAGCGCTTCAGTTTGCCTCACTTAGCGTGTGCGGACTAGGTTTCTATGCGTTATTATTCTAATGAGATAAGGTCAAGAAAATTGAAATAGAAATTTTCAATGACCACTAAATTTATGAAACAGTTATATTATGCAAGGCTGCAAAGTTGTTTGACACGAGTGCTTATACTGAAACCTGAGTAAGTAAATTAAGCTAAGAATTAGTTCAAAAACTGAATCCTGAGCATAATGAGGGTTTCAAGACGCGAGACGCAAAAAACTTTGCTGCCGAGCGAAGCACACAACTTTTCACCTCACTATAGTGAGGAAAATGGTAGATGAAAGAAGAAACAGTTGTTTTAAAAAAGCATGACCTTTATATGTTTGAGAAGAAAAAGTTTACCTTCTTATGCGTTCTGAATTTACACTTCATCAATTTTTATTCTTGCTTGTATTTTTATTTTGTGTGCCAAGCGATTATTGAAATTATTTTAGCTCTTCAACGAATGAAAATAATTTACTAAACAAAATTAGTTACCATTGTCAATTTAATGTCAACAATAATAACAATGAAATATATCAACTACCAACGGATTTATATTACAAAAATAAGTAATGTACTACAGTCATTGACTTACAATTATATGGACGTCGGGTCCGCGCTAAAAAGTGTCCGCACTTGTAAGGCGCTAAAATCGTATAGGTACAGAGCGCCAAACTCCGCTTTAGTCTTCATTTGTTCGACTGACAGCGCGATACTGCGATGACATTACAATTTAAATTTCGAATAGGTTGACTTGGGACATTTTTTTCGTGGTTTTTGTATTAGACCCGTCGTCCATTTATTTGTAAGTCAATGACTACAGTCGCTTATTTTAACGTGTCATTGTTTTTCAGTCCATCGTCAAGTTCGAATTGCAAAAAACGCTTTTCCGAGCTACTGAGATAAAAATGTTATATAAGTTAGAGAAAAATATAAATTTTTTTTAATATAAAATAGTGACAGACATAGCATTAATACGAGACATAAAAATAAACTAGTTGTTCTTGATAGTCGTCTTCTCAAAGTCACATTTAAGGGGCAATGTATACGCTTCTGTAATGAGATTCCGATTGATATTCAACATTTGCCATTTACAAGATTTAAAACTATTGTGAAACAAAAAAATATTATACAACTCCTGCGTGTTTGGGTGAGAAAAATCCGTGGTAGTGGCCCGTTTAGCTCATGCAGGTATTCTCGATCTAAGATGTTTTAATTAAATATTGTAATGATAGATGTATTCAAATGTATATTTACAAAGAGAAACCCCTAGAGTTTCTTGCTTATTCTTCTCAGGGGAATCTGCCTTACGAATGAGCGGTAGAGTTGAATCAGTATGACGATTTCAAGTATAATTTGCTTATCTATGAAATTAAGATTATTTGTCTTCGACCTAACACTAAACAATTGCAAAAACTTAGGGACTTGTAAATAGGCCGTTTTCCCCTTTTATCATCTTTTACCATTGACTTACAATTATATGGACGTCGGGTCCGCGCTAAAAAGTGTCCGTACTTATAGGGCGTTAAAATCGTATACAGAGCGTCATTCACGCTTTAGTCTTCGTTTGTTTCTTCTGACAGCGAAGCAAGCAAAATTAGACAGTAGGTACTGCGATGACATTACAATTTAAATTCAACGTTTTAGCTTTTTCATATTCCTTTACATGTCACTACGTTTAAATAGGTAAACTTGGGACATTTTTTTCGTGGTTTTTGTATTAGACTCGTCGTCCATTTATTTGTACGTCAATGTCTTTTACAATAAATCTCGTGGAACGGACTTTCTACGTTCTATATGACTAGGCTGCACCGTGACGAGCAGTGAGACGTATAATGTTGTTACAAAAAAACGCACTCATAAGTGCACTCATGACAAACATGGAACTACAATTACATATCATGTAACCACATCAACCAGTCGTAAAGGCCGCGGCCTTAAATCAAATGCCGCGCATAAAAGTGGCTATCCGGTATTTTTTCATTATTTTACATCACTCATAAAAGTATGCGATGACAAGAGTCGGCCCAGTCACGCGAGCAAAATGCGAACCATCAAAATTAAATTGTAGCACATAAAATGGACTAAATCATAACGGTGACGTAAAAATGGCCGACACACGTTATTAATTAAGTTATAAAGAAGTCGTAGCCAAATTAGCATATTTATAGATCTATAAAAGCTTAGGTGGCGTGGACAATGAGTCGCCTGGAGTACATTTGCGTTCGAAAACTTTAGCTTTTTAATATTCCTTCTGTCTAAGTCTGTCGTCCTCGGGCGACAATTTCGATTTCTTGAGGATTTTACTTATTTATGAATTAGTGATGCAACGGAAGTGTCATAACGGAAACAGATATCATAAGTAAATCTTAGCAGAAACGGAAACGGATGCGGAAGTGTAAACACTATAAAGACTTCAACATAGCAGTTCCCAACCAACCGGACTTGGTATTGGTTTCATAATTTAAGTGCGATTATTATTTCGAATTCGGGCTGGTCAATGAGAGTGCAATTGTCACTGTAATGATATGGCAGAATAGTTTTCAAACAAATGAAATAGACTAATTAATTAGACTAGGCTGTATGGTTCATAGACTTTTGCCTTTCCGCAAGAAAAAAGGAAAAAAAAATTAAATGACATTTCGTCTCTATTTTTGGTTATATACTCGATGGTTGAAGTCAAAGAACTCTTTTTTTACGAAAAATAGTTAAGAGGGAGCAGAGGAAAATTCCTAATCTTCGATTTGATTTTAGAGGGGTATGTCCACTTTAAACTTAAAAATAAAATATTGTATGAGTAACTACACGATATATTCAAGCATAGACACTAATCAGAAACACAAAACAATAAAGTTTCCTCGATAGATAAACATCACGAAATGACCTCTAATTTTCACATTTTTTCGTTTCATCCTCGAATGCTACAGGTTATTAGGATAAAAATTAGATAATTAATTATATTTATGCATGATCGAGAACTGTCACTACGCATTTTTTTTTAATCCCTTTAGTTTTAGAGTTATTCCGCTAAAACGAATTTGGTACTTTTAATGCGCAAAATTCAACATCTCCTGTCGCATGTCACACGAACTTCAGGCATATATTTGTTTCACAAATTTGGGCGGAGCCAACGTCAAAACTTTTTTGGCATGAGAGCTCTTAATCTTGTTTTATATTTTTGGAGTAATGCACTAAATTGTATTAAATATTTTATTAATTTCTTTCCAGACTACACACATTTATAACTGTACGTATATATTGCAAAGAATATGTAACTATTTATTCAACATAAGAGTACACACTACATGAAAACGATATATAAATAAGTCACAATTATTTACGTAGTTTATGACATTTTTCAAATGCCTGCTAGCAGGAAAAGAATGTAACGTGCTGATGACGCAAATTACGCATAGGGAAGGGCTATGACCATGAAACGGACGGTTAATTAATAACTTTCTTGTTGTTAAGCTTCCGTTGTAGATTAAAAAATCTTTTAAAGTTATAATTATTAATACAAAGATCGAACACTTGGAAAAAATTCCTTGGATCCGGCCGGATTCGAACCGACGTCTTCTAGCAAACCGTGGCAGACGCTATGCCAACTAAGCCACGGAACGACCCAGCGGACCTTACGACTTTTTCTATGTGCTTGATGTTGGATCTTTGTATTTGGTTTTCAACAACTTTTTAGCCGTAGCGCCATCTATGAGAAATTTATGAAAAAAGTATAAAAGTTAAAAGATTATATAACAAAACATCATAAGCAATAAGGTGGCAAAGTCACACATGTAATTTTATCTCCTAAACACGTTCCAACTGACTGTACACGTGGAAGCAATGAAAAGCGTGCAGCGCCATCTGTAGGTACTAAATATATAAGAATAATTTTGTTCAATGGGGCAGAATACTGATGCCGTGAGCATAGTTACTTTATTACTGATTCTCTTGTTTCTTCAAACGTTGGCCCCTTCGAGTCATTGACGATTCTGTCCACAAGTTCAGTGTTTCAGAAACACAAATTCAGAGTGTGTGTACGCTGTTAGATGCGGCACAGTGGCGCGATTGTAGGCCTCGGTAATTTTTAGTTCATACATTAAGTAACAATAAAAATAATTTATTAAGTAAGCGTCGAGACACACAACACTAAATGATCGTAAAATTAAAATATAATGTAATAAACTTAAAACTACAATACTGTTGTATTTACCTACAACAAAAGTTAGCACAGAAAATTTAATTGCATATAAATGCGCTAGCAAAACACATAATCACAATGATTAAAAAAATTATAATAAATGCGTGTCGCGGCACACGCGAACGGATCTTGCTCAGCTATTAGCTACAGGCAGAAAATCTACCTGTAGAGCTGGTTTTCAGTAAGCCTGATACGAGTGAAGCACGTTTACCTACACTAAATATATAATATGAATAAATAAATAAATAAAACAGCATAAATATTTATTAATAGATATTTATTCACAGATGTTATATGAAGATGTAATAAATATTGTGTGTAGTAAAAAGTGTTTGTGACTGCAAAAGTAGTGCACGTGTGTCATGACCGTGGCGCTGCTACTGCGCTTAAAAATTAAAAAAAATGCTGTTAAAAATTAGAAGTAGCGCGACAGGCATGCCACTGTGGCCCCACATTTGAAGGCGCCCTTATATTTTAGAAATAGCAGTGCTAAAAGTCACGCGGTTACCGAGTGGTACTTGTTAAAGTAAAGACGCGAAAACTCTTCCAAATTCACTAGCTTGAAGGCTAATAAAGCCCTGAGGGAACAGCGTTAGCAGGAACTTAGTTAAAAACCTTCTTCTGGGGTCATAAAACTGTTAGAAATCTTGTGTATTCGATAAATTTGATGTGAGATAAACAACATAATTATTAATACAAAGATCGGACACCAGCGCCATAAACATACGCTACGGAACGTATCAGTAGACCCATTGACTTACAAATAAATGGACGACGGGTCTAATACAAAAACCACGAAAAAAATGTCCCAAGTCAACCTATTCGAAATTTAAATTGTTATGTCATCGCAGTATCGCGCTGTCCGTAGAACAAATGAAGACTAAAGCGGAGTTTGGCGCTCTGTATACGATTTTAGCGCCTTACAAGTGCGGACACTTTTTAGCGCGGACCCGACGTCCATATAATTGTAAGTCAATGAGTAGACCTTACAAATTTTTCAATATGATTGTACAAGGATCTACATTCCTTGTTTCTGGTTTGCGCCATCTGTGGTTTACAGTTAACAGCGGCAAATAACAGATGTCGCTACAGCAAAAAAGTGCGCATTTTACATCTACCTTATCTGATGGAAGAGACGATATAGCATGCACACCTACATAATGCCTATTCACCATTGACTTACAAATAAATGGACGACGGGTCTAATACAAAAACCAAGAAAAAATGTCCCAAGTCAACCTATTTAAACGTAGTGACATGTAAAGGAATATGAAAAAGCTAAAACGTTGAATTTAAATTGTAATGTCATCGCAGTACTGTCTAATTTTGCTTGCTTCGCTGTCAGTCGAACAAACGAAGACTAAAGCGTGAATGACGCTCTGTATACGATTTTAACGCCCTATAAGTTCGGACACTTTTTAGCGCGGACCCGACGCCCATATAATTGTAAGTCAATGCTATTCACTCTTGCCTTGAAAAGGCCAAAGTTATAGCGGCCAGCGAACAAATCTGCAAGGAATTCTACTCGGATACCTTACGCCGTATAAATGTGGAAGTGTCACGCTTCGTGCGAATCTTGAGTTGATCCACGGAAGAAAAAAACAATGGAAGTGAATTACATAAGCCTCGGCTACAATCAGAACTGCAGTCGCCAAAACTCACTCATCCTTAATTTGAAACCCTATGAAAACTTGATAATGATTGATCGTAGTTTCTAGTTTGAAAAGAAATAACAAATTCAGGACTTTTAACACTATTTAAACTTCACCCTTTTGGCATACCGTTGAAACTGAAATACCTATTATTGGTTTTGACGTTTTACATTATGCAAAACAGAAATTGCAACGTGATATACGAGACTTTTACATTCTCTCTCTCTCTCTATCTCTACGAGACAAAGGTTCTGAACCTCTGGCCTAGTAAATAGGTCGAAATTGTAATATCGGAAAACACGGATTCCGGCAGTGAATTCCATTCCATTGCGCGTACGCGTCAGGAGGCCTACCATAACCTTTCTAAAAACAATCCTATTTCAATGTAAGCTTAAACTTATATAATATTATTCATATTCGTAACATGACAAGCCTGTCAATCAAGTAATGTATATTATTGCTAAAGTGATTGAAAGACCGAATGATGTCCCATATTGTCCATTCCTTACTAAAAGTAGGACAGAAATAACCGCTATATGAATTATATAATGCCATCTCTTTCGCTTTTGATGTTCCGAATCATCTTATCGCAGTATAATGGTTAAGTGCTTAATGTTATTTACATTCAAAGAAATTTTACTATTAAAAAAAGAAAAATATGTAATAATAAAATCAGTTAAAATTACGCTGTTTTCAATTATTTTTCCGCATTTTCATGAAAAAAATAAATAAAACAAGCGGAGTCTTGATTGTCACGTTGTGAGTTCGGAATTATAGTCTAGTGTCAACTGTTAGTGTCGCCAAGCAGCACATAGATGTCGCTGTCATAATTTTACTAAATAAACATCGCGTTGAAGAGATTTATGAAAATAAATAAATTAACCTTCATTGTTAATCGTTACAAATCAATATTAAGACAATAAAACTGAAAATAATATTGTTCCATTGCATCCGTGTAACCATTTTAAGATTGCTAAATTTGACATAAGAGCAATATTACTTTAATGTCAAAGTCGCGTCATAGTACGAACTGAGTGAATGAATAGTCACAAAGCTGCCAATAAAACATCATAATTTTAACATTATAATAAGCATAATTTAAACTCATCATGGTACGAAAAGTCAGTCTAAGGTTAAAGTAATATTGTTTTAGGTTGTGGTAGGCCCTCAGGAAGGACAAAATAAAGCGCTTGGTGCGAATGGGTGGGTTATCAATCGCATAAGTGACTTCACACGTGATAGAGCGTTGCAGGCCGAACCAATTTGGTGAAGTTCCTAGGCATACTCTCCCACACACATCTGATAGATTAACCGACAAGCAGGCCTCTCTTTATTTAATAGTACATTGTGTAGGACGATAAATAAGAAATTAGTAATGAGGGTCTATCAGAAGCCCGAATCGAAAGGGCTTTAATAACTTCGTCCGTGATACATACTATGCTTTTCATCGCATTTGCGAGGAAATAAATACAATATATACATAGTTCGCCACACAACAATTATTATGGATTTAGCAAATGGTGGGTTCTTTGTTTGTTTTTCAAATTCTTCCATTGGAATCGAACTAAAATGTTATACAAAACAATCACGCATACAGCCATGATAGATTAAAAAAATTTGCTAAATTGTTATACAGAAAATAATTAAAATTAGTTACAAGAAATTCTTTATAATATTTATTTAAGTAATATTTGTTTAATTTCTGTTTAGATAACATTTCAAGCAAATGTTTTAATTTTTTTTTAAGTAACCTCCTTGGTTGAACTTGAACCTAACCTACGTAAGGAAGTATGTAGTGCTACAAATTAAAAAAAAACTCCTTACCATTCATGGCTGTAATGGTGAGAAAAAGGCCCGGGGATTTTATTTGGGGCATTATTATTCAAGTTAGCCACCGCACAATCATACCATTTACGAGCAAGTGTGATGTAAACATTAATTTATCATATCACAGTTAACAGCGATAGCGCTTTAGAAAATGTAACGAATCCACTTAGAATTAGTTATTTATGCGCTATTTATTATGTAATTTATATTCAAACTATATTGTTACGTGATACATATAAAAGATATACAACAAAATAGCACTATGGAATAAATAGCAACGTCCGTATCTTTTACTATCGTACTTCAGGAGTACGAGCCGTGTTTATTGTCATAATTATTTATGAGTGGGTCAATTGATTGAGACAAGAAATATTGCGATACGTTTATTAAATTACTTTTCTTTTTAAAACTGTTTTTGTTGTTTTTGATGAACATTTAATGGCTATTTCTGTCGCCAAGCAGTAATATTAGCATTACTGTGTTCCCGTTTGTAAGGGTAAAGGTGCTGGTGGCAGTGCCCCTCTGGTCTTTGGTCAGTTATGGACAGACGTGTAGCTTACAATCAGGCGCACGACATGTGCGTCTCGTCACTTAATACTATAAAAAAGTACATTCCTGTAGCATATTTAGTAGCAATAGAGGTTTTTGTACACGGACGCTCTTCCGTTGTAATAAAAAAGAACGCAATTGCGCGACAGAAAGCTAGTTTGAAAAACTTTAAACGGGTCATGGCACTTGATCTTTTCCGCTCAATCCTGTACGCTCCTGACCATGCGCAATAAAGCGAGTGTGTAAAGTGGTAGTGTTTGTTACAGAATGACGAATACTGTGATCCATGAACGATGTGGTGTAACGTTTTACGCTGTTGACACTGGACGAGGATGTCCAGGCTTCGATTCCCAGTAAGACCGATTTGGAAAATGACCTTTTCTAAATTAGTTCTGGCCTGAGTGTTGCCTGGTACTCGTAGTGTTGGGAATTCCCTTGTTTGAACCAAGGCAATAGGGTTGGGCTCGTTCGTAATGCCCCGTAGTTTATGCCCTCGATAATAATATATTTTGGAACTACATTTCTTGTACGACATTTAGTCTGTTTGCATTAAGTACTCTTGTAACTTATATTATTGCGCTTTTAGAAAAAAAAAATCGACTATTTGTTGTAATTAAGCAAAAACTGTGACTATATTAGGACTTTAAGTAAAAAGAATACGCTTTTGCATGTTCAACAATTAATTTCATAGCGGGTAACATTACACAACTTTTTATTTTTTTGTTTTCGTAAAAGCATCTTTCTGTTTGCCAGTACATTTTACTAAAAAATTGCTTTGAATTATATTTATCATACCTAATCCAAATCGGGGGCATATCAAACCCGGGGGCAAAACGAACAGACCCATTGGGTTGGATGACTGGCATATTGTCTGGTAACATTTATTATAAATACTATACTATACTCTATAGTATAGACTATACAATTCATATTGTTTTGATAGTAATAGCCTGGTAATTATTCAAAAGCTTATTCACATTAAATACAGAAAACAATGGGATTTCTGAAGATGAAGACTACATCAACCTATATGACGTGGTGCAATTTCCTCTAGTGGGCACGCGAGTTTCCTATTTGAAACCCGTGACTTCCTTCAACGTATTGATCCATACTCTGCGACATGATGTGGGCTGTATAATCTTATATTTATGTCAACACTCAGACGTGATCCATCAATGATAAAATAATGCGTTGGTCCAAAAGTCCGTTCGTTTTTCTTTAAGTACAACAGAGAACTCGCAAATTTTTGGTTTTCAACACAAGCCCTATAGGATATAAAACTATTTTTCCGGATTTAAATCGCGTACATTTGTTTTATCAAACAAAGCGACGTTTCGGGCCCGTAACAGGTCTCATGGTCACGGTTCACTAAGGTGGTACAGTCATCAACCAGTTATATTTCATATCAATGCAGTCAACAGTGACCGTGGGAACTGTAAAGGGCCCGAAACGTTGGTTTGTTTGAAAAAACAATCATACGCGATTTAATTCCGGAAAAATAGTTTCATTTCCTATATATAACTTTCTTATTGTAAAAAACCTACCTCAAAAGTTTGCTTAACGAGTTTTTTATTGGAATTACATCTATGTGCCAAGTTTTATTGCAATCGGTTAACGGAAAGTGCGCGCCAAACAGTAATGCTGACATTGTAAATTAATATAGAGTAAAGTTAGGTACGTGGTTGCAGGGACATGGGTATGCACATATATCAAGAAATCTAGTTGAAGGCAGGTTTTTAGCAGATCCAGACTTCAAAAAAACTTTTTTTGTATGAATGTTACGCGATAACAAAAAAAAGATAATAAAAAAAAGAATCATCAAATGATTTTGATGATTCTTTTTTTTACTGACTTCAAAAAAAAAGGAGGATATTCTCAATTCAACTGTGCTTTTTTTGTATATATATTACGCGATAACTCCGGTATTTGTGAACCAATTTTCATGATTCTCTTTTTGTTGGGAAGAGGGGACCTCCATAGTGGTCCCATTTCTTTTTGAAGAAAATCATCCACCTCTAAGGGTGGCTGTTCACGCATGAGCATTCATTTTTATAAATAGCGCCTAAATTTGAGTATAATGAGCAATTATTTTAATGGTTGATTTTGCTATTCTTTAATTCAAGGCGTTTTTCTTCCTCAATGTACTTTAATAGTGAGAACCGACTTTTATTATCTCCTGTATCAAGTTCCGTGTAGTGGCGAACTAGGGGATGAATCCGGGTTTGCGCACTTTCCGGTAACCAATTTCAATAAAACTTGGTAATTATATGTAATTCCACGTACTTTTGAAGTCGGTTTTTTTAGTACTCTGTACTGATTGTAATTATTAATACAAAGATTAGAACATTTAGAAAAAATCCTTCGATCCGGTCGAATTCGAACCGACGTCTTCTAGCAAACCGTGGCAGACGCTATGCCAACTAAGCCACGGAACGAACCAGCGGACCTCACGAATTCTTCTAAGCGCTTGATGTCGGATCTTTTGTACTTGGTTTTCAACGATTTTTCAGCCGTAGCGCCATCTATGAGAAACCTATGAAAGTATTTGGTCACTTTTTTGTTGGAAAGAAACTTAATTGTCGTAACTTAGAAGTTAAAGTGCCGTCTCAGGGTTTAGAACAATCATCAGGTATATAACCAGAAATAGAGACGAAATGTCATTAAATTTGTTCGAAAAGTATTCTGCCATATCATAACGGTGACAACTGCGCTCCGATTGGCTAGCCCGAGTTCGAAACAATTGACGGGTGTCGTCAATTGTTTCACTTCATATCGCCAGTTAACTTGAGCTTTGCTATAATGGACGAAAACTGCAAAATTACATATTTAATATTTAATTACCGATGAAATGTGATTTCGTTTGTTTTGTAATTAGACGTTTTGCTGTTTTTCCCACACCACCGAATAGAACAGCACAGCATTGTTAGAGACATTATCTTTATTATAATAAATACACAATATTTTTGAAATATACGGAGACGTACACACGGGTCAGTTGTTGGCGCTGTACTATTTCAGCTTTCTAATTTGTAAATTCAGTGCAAACGAGAATTGATATTTATAAGCGATATATCACTGATGAAGTTACTCGGGATGGATGGCCCTTATTTTGTCTCTGTATTTGGTTATATACTCGATGAGAACAATTGACTCGAACAAAAGAACAAATTACTCGTTCGCGTCGCGTCTTCTACCTCATCCAGGTTCCGAAATGTCACATAATATTTTAGTCTAACATAAGAATTTATCACAACATAAGCGTACTTATATTCACAAAACAAACACTCCAAATGAGGATACTCATGTTTGTCGTGCATATTTATAAAGCGAGTTTAATTACACTTTGTTTGGATTTTCGATTTCCGAGAACCACGAGTTAACATACGCGCCGCCAGCTTTCGGAAACTTAACGAATTCTCTCAGAATTTGTGGTAGAAACAAATAAACGCGAACACTGTCGTAACTTTGCTTTCGGAAAACCGCTACGTGTCATAAAATTTGTATTAAAACTATAAACAGAAATTAACATTATTATGTTGTGGTATGTCAAAAGAATAATTGTAATTTTTTTTATAAAACAAAAACCGACCTCGAAAGTTCGCTCGAAGTCCAATTGAGCACCTTCCCCTTTTTTTTAAGTTAACCAAATATGAAACGCTGTCAATGTGACACGTTGTGTACATTTGCTATCGCGCTAAACATTTTAACGTTTTAGCTACATATTTATCGTTGAGCATTCGTTGAGGGAAAGTGTTTACCTTTGACAGGCCATCGTTTCTGTTCTAGCCAATGATCTTATACCTACTTATCTAATAGAGAGAGGGATGCTTCGACGGTATGGTCGTGTAGAAAGAATTAATGTTGGTGGATTAACGGTACAAATTTATAAAGCGAATCTGGTTGGAGGCCTGGGGAGATGTAGACCTCAGAGGATTTCTTAAAAAAGGCCAGGTTAAAAGTACCAAAGAATAAACGAGCTTGCAAGAAGACACAGAAGGAAGTGGAGGATCCGAAAGAGGTGAAAGGGTTGTAACCCTAACTTCCGGTCCACAAATTTATTAAAAGAAGTAAAGTAAAACGAAAGGCTGTAACAACAAAAAGGTAAATGTAAAAAAACAGGTACAACAGTATAAAACACCCTACACTTTATGATTAAAGCACTTATTTACAAGCGGAGAGAGACGATACAAAAAGGTGATATGACGGTGTAAGGACATAAGGAAATAAGGATACCAAGTGGAGGTCCATAGTCTCTGCCTACCCCGGTGGGAGATAGGCGTGATGATATGTATATACGTAACATTATTACCAGTTATCGGAAGTGAGGGAGAAGCGTTTGCGCATTACGTCCAATTTAGTTCCGAATCAGAGACATGACAGCATTGACTTACAAATAAATGGACGACGGGTCTACTACAAAAACCACGAAAAAAATGTCCCAAGTCAACCTATTCGAAATTTAAATTGTTATGTCATCGCAGTATCGCGCTGTCCGTAGAACAAATGAAGACTAAAGCGGAGTGTCGCGCTCTGTATACGATTTTAGCGCCTTACAAGTGCGGACACTTTTTAGCGCGGACCCGACGTCCATATAATTGTAAGTCAATGCATGACAGTCACAGGTGTCCGAGGTATCATTTTATCGAATCGGACTTTCCGATCCGATAAAATGATCCGAAGTGGGTCCGAGTTTTCTAAATTTTGTATGGTTTTGGTCTCTGAACGAATACGAATCGGAAGCAGTGGAGAATAAAAAAATAGAGAAAGAGAAAAATAAAGATATTACAGTTTATATCGAGTTCTTAGGTTTTCGCGATTGTTACACATAGGAAACGAAACTATTTTTCCGGATTTAAATCGCCTATATTTGTTTTTTCATACATTTAATGAAAAAAAAACCACGAAATCTTAACTCATTTTAATAAAACGAATTTTTATTTAAAATTATTGAATAATTTAATAAATTAAATTAAATTAATTTAAAATTTAAATTCGAATTCAGGTGGAAATTAAAAAAAAATTCTAAGTGTTCGACCTTTGTACGAGGGTCATTTGAAAAGTTCTTAGCCTGACATAGTTAGGGTC
>NW_020656001.1:2865677-2915365 GCF_003589595.1 Hyposmocoma kahamanoa
GTCACTACGTTTAAATAGGTTGACTTGGGACATTTTTTTCGTGGTTTGTGTATTAGCACGTCGTCCATTTATTTGTAAGTCAATGCATTTACCTTATTTTTAGGGTTTGTTTCACTTACTTATAGTCCATTTGTGTATTTAACTAAATGTAAACAATATTCATACATCTTTTTATTGAAACTTTACAAATCAATAGGTATAAAAATAGGCATGCAATTTCATGTGACGTATTTGTATTTTGTATTTGTAGGTGTGTAAAAACCATTTTATAATAGTATATTTAAATCAATAGACATCTCAAGATTGTTTACATTTAGTTAAGTACCTAGTTTTTTACACATTTGATTTGTTGGCAATGTTTTCAAATTATTCGGTATTTTATTAAAAATCTTAACACCCATGCTATAGCAATTTCTTTGAGCTAATGTACAAAATAATATAAACAAATGGACTATAGTAAATTCAAAAGTTACATCGGCTACAGCTCGTGAGTGTAGAACCAACTCAGTTGTCATTATCACTAACAATACGTTACTTATTAGTAATAATGGCGTCACGAATTAATTGACGGTGAATGGTAGCCACATGAACAGAATAATAACTTACTGTTTAGCTCGGCGTAATATGTGTTTAGTGGGGTAACATCCTAATTTACTTTGATCATAGCTTTCATTATGACAATACACTAGGATTTATACTATTGGAGATTCATTGAGTGCATCGTTGTTTCCTAATGGATTAACGACTTTGTTTCTATTATTGGTGTTTCTAAGATCGAACACAGAGAAAAATACCTTCGATCGGAATCAAACCAGCGTCTGTTGCCATGCCGGGGCCACTGTTTACCAACTTAGTTATTGACCGTATGTGTTTGTCGGACGGGGCAGCAAGGCCAGCTAACTTAATCGTAGTAGTTACAGGAAAACGGTTCTAGAAGACTATCCATACATTTTAAAGGTATTTTGATTGGCATTCACATAATAAAGACAGAATAAGAATACGGAATATATCATGTCTCCCGCGCGTTGTACCTACATAGTTGTGTTCTTTGGAACGTGAAACTAAATATGACAAATTAAGCAAGTTTGCTCGACAAATGTATATATAAAGCAAGCCTACGAGACTACACAAGATTTTAGTTAGTTCTTTTTTTAATTTTTTGATCATTAAATATTTCTTATATTAATTTTTTTTAAATTATTATACATTTCGTAACTACCATAAACATGTTTTCTTTTTAAAACAATAATGAATTTACTCGCGTCCCGTCTTGAAGGATAAAAATATGGTCACGTTAGTTATACTGTAATCCAGAACCACTGTCAATAAAATATCTTGTCAAATGATATAAAAGAAAAAAACTATGTGTACCATTTTTAACCGACTTCAAAAAAAGGAGGAGGTTCTCAATTCGGCTGTTTTTGTTTTTGTATGTATGTTACGCGGTAACTCCGGTATTTGTGAACCGATTTACATGATTCTTTTTTGTTGGAAAGAGGGTACCTCCATAGTGGTACCATTTCATTTTGAAGAAAATCATCCGCCTCTAAGAGTGGCTGTTCACGCATGAAGATTCATTTTTATAAATAGCACCTAAATTTTATTGTAAGGAGCAATTATTTTAATGGTTGATTTTGCTATTCTCCAATTCAATTTTCAATTCTTATTATCTCCTGTGTCAAGTTCCGTGTAGTGGCGAACTAGGGGATGAATCCGGGTTTGCGAACTTTCCGGTAACCGATTTCAATAAAACTTAGTAATTATGTGTAATTCCCATTGACTTACAAATAAATGGTAATTCCACATAATTTTGAGGTCGGTTTTTTTAGTACTTAGTACTGAGATTATGTCAAAGCCCGATTTTAGTTTCCATCTATCTCCTTCCGGTACAAAAGGTGCCTTCCACGGAGCGAGAGCGGAGAGAGATTCCAGAGAAATAGACGTGGGCAGGAATTCCACCCCTATGTTGTGGATATTCCCAGGATTCCCACGAAGCGTTTCGCTTCCAAATTCCCTACCTGCGAACTTATTCCCCGAACGCTATAACTGGACCTTTTCAAGGCGAGAGTGAATAGGCATTACTTAGGCGTGTGTGATACATCGTCAGCTACAACATTATCATCACTTTCCATCAGGTGAGATGGAGGTCCAATGCACACGTATTTTTTATAAAAAAAGACTAAACAAAAACACAAAACGGAGAATAAATGTTACAATATCACCGAAAAACATTTTCGCTATACTATAAAGCGGTAATTCATAGTTTTCCAAAGTAACCAGTGGTGCTGCAGGTGCTGTAGAGACCCAGAGTGGCGGCACGGTCCTCGGATTGGAGGGCGCTGATGCTGTCCAGGGAATGCTACCGCATTTGAAAACCGAACACCTGAATTATCTATATAAACTACACTACATATTTTTTCCTTGTGATTCTTTGTGGTGGTGGGCGTCAAATTATTTTACTTTGCCTAAGTGGGTAAAGAGCTAAAAAGTTTGAGGACATATGCGCTAATTGATTAACTAACACACTTTATATATAGATAGATATTATATAGATATTGCTGCACAAAATAAACAGTTAAATATCATCACAATGAAATATCAATTATGAACTATTAATTGTCACGTTTAAACGTACGAAAAGGTGAGTCAGCCTAAGTAACGATTGACTTTATTTATGCATAGGAAAATGCTTTAAGAATTAGGGTTATATGCTCTCCTTCGTTGACCCACCCGGCGATGCAAGCTCTTCTCACTGAAAACCTATGTACGCACCGTCACGTGTCGGCTCGTGGGATCCCATTAAGACTGGCCAATGAAGTAACGATTAACCTCATGCAATATTACAAATTTAGATTAACATCACTTTGTAATGGCCTTATTATTTATATTTTAATAGGCATTTAAAATTCAAAAATTCATTCATAAAGACCGTCAGGCCAAAAAACTTATTATTTGGATCTTTGCCACCGGACTCCTTTTATAAAAGAACCAAAGTTAAAGTCAAAGGTTGTAATGAAAGCTCCGAAAAGCAAGTGAAATGTGAGCTTATTAAAAATATGATATGAGATGATGATATATGAGAAATATGCGTTATAAACTAAGCTGCCGAAACTTATGTGCAAATTAAAATACGAAAGCAACCGAATAAAAAATACTAAACGCTCAGAAAAATTTTGCTGGCGTAACACTCAACCAACTTCAATAATATTTTGCCGGAAACTATTGTTAGCCATTTCTATCGTAATTTTTTTTAAACGCTTCAAAATGTTCTAGAGATCAAGAAGGTTTATGCCAATTATTGGAAATCAGGTTTTCAAATGAAATATTATAATAAGCTTAGAATAATAACGCATAGAATGATAGTTTCATATCAAACGAACTGTCTCAAGTGAGGCAAAAATCAAATTCATGTAGGCTAGTTTTAGTAGTAGGTTAATTTTCGGTTTTAGTGAATATTTATATAAAAATACAAGTTGAAACGCATTGCTTCCTTGTGGAATGTGATGTTAGTATCTATTTTATGTTTGTCTGACGTATTTTTACTCATTTACCGCACATATCGTCATTTTTAGCTAAAATTCTGGAGCTGTTCGCGGTGCAAGTTGGCATTGAACACTGACGGCCCGCTCGCTCGTGTAGGCTCTTTGGGAGCGCTTCAATTTGCCTCACTTAGCGTGTGCGGACTAGGTTTCTATGCGTTATTATTCTAAGATAATAAGTAAATTTCATTATCAAATTACATAAACACTTTTGATGTTGCATGAATGATACCAAGTGAAGGGACGGACAAGTCGTGCGCCTGTCGGTAAGCGACAGAGATCTGGGGGCCTACCATGACCTTTCCAAAAACAATCTTATTTCAATGTAAGGTAGGGTAAGCTTATTACAATATTACTTATATTCGTACCATGACAAACCTGTCAACCAAGTTATGTATTATTGCTAAAGTGATTGAAAGAACGAATGATTTCCCAATATTGTCTATTCTTTACTAAAAATAGGAAAGAGATAACGCTATGTGAACTATATAATGCCATCTCTTACTTTTTTGATGTTCCGAATCGTGTTATCGTTGTATAATGTTTAAGTACTAATTGGTATTTACGTTCAGAGAATTCTGACTGTTAAAATAGAAAAGTGTGTAATAATAAAATCTATTAAAATTACTTTGTTTTCAATAATTATTCCTCATTTTCATGAAGGAAAATAAATAAAACAAGCTGAGTCTTGATAGTCACGTTGTGAATTCGGAAGTGTAGTCTAGTGTCAACTGTTACTTTCGCCAAGGAGCATATAGATGGCGTTGTCATAATTGTACGAAATAAACATCGCGTATTTTTATTTAACGAGAAATTATGTCCTATGTGCTATTCATTGACTTATAATTATATGCACGTCGGGTCCTCGCTAAAAAGTGTCCGCACTTGTAAGGCGCTAAAATCGTATACAGAGCGCCAAACTCCGCTTTAGTCTTCATTTGTTCGACTGACAGCGCGATACTGCGATGACATTACAATTTAAATTTCGAATAGGTTGACTTGGGACATTTTTTTCGTGGTTTTTGTATTAGACCCGTCGTCCATTTATTTGTAAGTCAATGGTGCTATTAAATAAAAAATAAACAAAATATTGAAGAGATATATGTAAATAAACAAGTTCAACTTAACTTTCAATAATTACAAATCAATATTTAGACAATAAAACTGAAAATAATATTGTTTCTAAAATAATAATAGTATCGTTATAATAATGTTGTTAAAATTTTTTGTTTGAATTTCTTACTATGATTTTTGTAATTAAAGTCCCTAAAATATCGAAGCGAAAAGCATTCACGTTAAATTGATTTCTTTTATTTTATTATTATTATTATTACTAAGCATTTTATTTCGAGTAACTTTAACACAACTCATGTTTCGGACAACCTTTTCGATTTCAAGTCAATTTGGATGTCGCCATTGCTTGAAGAAAAATTTATGTATTTTAGATATTTAAATTCCATTATACTCGTAGATTAAACGTAGAGTATTTTTAATTTTTAAATTTTTCCATTGAGTTCAAAATAAAAGAAGGTTGGATTGAAGCTGCAGGAAAATCGAAAGATTGGTTTTCTTATTACTATTTCTGACTTTGTTTCAATTTCCATAGCAAATGCATTTAAAAAATAAATAAAATAAAATCGGCTTTATTTTACATGTGCATGCAAAATAAATTAGAAACAAATATGTATAGACAATTACATAAATCCTTCATAAAAAAAACGACGTAATTTAATTTATTAAATTCGTTGATGGTTCGAGTTTACTCTTGACAGTGACAGCTTCAGCAACCCATGGTAACGTCGGTAATGGAAAATTGACACTGGCGACCATAGCCATATTTTTTATATTATTACGACATTAATTATGACACTGCTCCAAGACTAGAGCCGCCATTAAGAAAATAATAATGCCACATGATTTGGACCATATCCCTGGTTGAGTAGCGTCACTTTAAGGTTAATAAAGTTAACAATTGGAGAATGGCTGAACCAGGATCAAAAAAATACTGAAATATTGTAATATAACTCTTATTCAATTGACTGTAAGTTTATTTTGTTAAATTTTAAAATTGTTTTACGTCGTTTTCACGTATCCCTACCCAATCAAAATCTTTAAGTTACGGTAGTAGATAATAGAGCGTAAAGTTTGAATTGCACACAAGCTAAAAAGTGGCAACATCGGCACCCGATTTACATAGCGTCATTACATTATGTCCCCTTTTTTTCATATCTATGGTTTTTTCAAGCTGTTACAACACACGCAAATAGGTATTATTAAGAAAGACAACATAGAAAGTGCTACGAAATATCAAAACTTGTAATCAATCGTTATTTATTGAAAATTATTCTTAAAATGATATAATTTGACACCAGTGGACGAGGCGGTTGGAAATGAGTAGTGGTTGTAGCCGCGAGACCCAAGATGAATGTATAGAAGATATCGACATGTTATTCTCAATAAAATTCAGAGTCAAGAAGTAATTCTACAACAAATACTGTAAATTTAAATTTCCTGCAATGTGCGGTACAAACGTTTTTATTTCTTTTGGAAATACATTTTACTTACAATTGTAATTTCAAAAAGCTTTTGTTAATTTGCTATATAGGATTTAATTTTCAGTAAGTCACATTAACACAACTTATTTGGTGTTATAGTTATACACAGGCAACTTAATTTGTTTCTCGGACCTCTATTTAAAACCTTTCTATGCTGGAAAGGTAAAACGATTTTAGGAAAACATTGCACAAGTGCGATTTAAAGTATTTTTTTTTAAAAAGAAAATAAACACAACTCGGAAATTTCGGAAATTAGAAAGTTTCAGCTTTTTCATATATCAGAGTCGCTTTATATTATAAACTTCACTTCGAGTGACTACACAGATAGATATACGTTTAGTCCAATGTGTTACAAACGTGATGTTATGCCTGAGACCATTGCATAATGATTACAGCTCCCCACATGGGGTTAAGCCTATCTAGTGTAATCCGCAATTCCAATACTACACACATGATCACACGTTTCAATTAAATAATGAGGAAAAAAGTGCTGGTGAAATTAAACGGCACATGAGACTTGTCAACTCAGGGTGACGGGCTTTGAAGCTCTGAGTGGCACTGCTACTATTATGACCAGGCATGTGGCCATCAGGCACACGAGTTGTTAAAATTATATATATGTATATAGACCATCATCATCGTCCATCCCACAGAACAATAAATACAGCAGAAGTGCTTAGTTTGCATGACACGTGTGCCAACAGCTCGCAGAGTGCCGCAAACTTGAGGTCAATCCGCCATTTTCTCTTTGTACGTTATGGTCGTGTCGATTACCTCAGACAAAACCTCGAAAATCTAAAAATGCTTTTTAATTTCTTTTTCTACTTTGAAGTGCAAAAATGATGGTCGCACTTATAATATTATCTATGGTCGTGTTTCAAGTCTAATTTTATCTAATTTTAAAGAAAAAGGATTTAAGGAAAACGACCGCCTAGAAGAAAGTGTACTTCGTGGCTTAAGAATCTCCGGACATGGTTCAACTTGAGCACACGATCCTTGCTCTGTGCAACTGCATCTAAAATACAGATAGCCACAATGAGCGCCGACCTCCGGTAGGAGATGGCACCTCAAGAAGAAGAATAAATTTAAATTTTTCTATCTATCGTAACCATATCTTTGTTACAAGAAACTAAATTAAACCTTATGCCGCTGCGCTATAGACGATTCTTTTTTGGAGAACAAAGTAAATACTTCGTCGTCGTCCAGCTATTAACCGCTAGATGGCAGCTCATTAATTGAAATTTCAATATAAAATCAAAACGTAACTTATAATTGATGGTATTTAACTTTCAACGATAATACAGACAGAGTAAAGTTTAAATAATGTTAAGAGTCGAGAGTTTGTTATTTGAAACTACGACCAGTCATTATCAAGATTTCATAGCTTTTCAATTCAATTGATGAATGTGTGACAGCGGTTCTGATAGTAATCGAGGCTTAAAGCGCTTCCGTTGTTTTTCTTCCGTTGTCTAATACACCATAATAATATAAATAATAGCAATACTTAACATTATATTAACACTACAATTAGGAGTATATTGACGGAAGAAAAAAAACAATGAAAATGTCGCCAAAACTCACACAATCTTAATTTGAAACACAACAAAAATTTAATATTGATTGGTCGTAGTTTTTAATTTAAAAATAAATAATAAATTCTGGATTGTTAATACAATTTCAATTTTAACCATATCGTTGAAAGTTTAATATCGTCAATACCTATTATTACAAGTTAGGACGTTTTGATATTATATTGAAATTTCAACCAATGTGCTGCCATCTAGTGGTTCATTGCTGAACGAAGAGGAATTGGACTTATTAATTTTATTCTCCCAACAAGAAGCGACCATCTTGCAAGGGTATAAGCTTTACTTTCGTTTCTTGTAGCAAAGCTGTCATTTTTGCACTCCAAAACAGCACAATAAGGCATTTTTCTAGGATTTTAGAGAATTTGCACGAAAGAATGACGCAACCAACCATACAAAGTGAAAATGGCTGACTGAATGGCTTCTATAGTTCGCACGTGTCAGACGCTAGTTAACCATTTCTACTGTATTTGTTGTTCTGTGATTGACATCATTGTAATGTTGATAAAATGCAATTAAGTATGTTAAAAAGTAACATGACAAGTGTTTACGTTCGAAGAAAAATCTGCAGTAATTACTATATAACGGCGGGTCATTAAAGTGACTACTTTAGGACGGATAACACCGAATGGAGTTGTAAGTGTCAGTTTTTCGGCGGGGAAGAATATTTGAGAGGTCGTGATGTGGACTTGCAAGCCCATTGGCTCTAAATTTAGCCGAATAATCACCGCCGGTTTAACTAATTGATAAGAATGAATAAACCAAATATCATGTAATTCCTGACGCAATTAGGGACGAGGGAGTTTCCCGGAACGTCACCCAGTACGATTATTATACTCCGACATATTATATAATTATAACGCAAAAATACACAAAGCCTACTACTACACTACATACATATAGCACTGTTAATACAATAGTGTATTAAATCGTTGTTTAAATCAACATTCGCATCCATTTTCAACGATTTTTTTAATATTTTAACTTGTGCTTTAGCAGTTGTGTAGGTTACTAAATATAATTAACTTAAAAAATTTAAAAATAAATACACACCCGTAATTTAAATCTATTACGAATAGGATGGAGGTACACAGGAACATACTCGTTTTAGTTATGGAAATATTTTATAGAAATATAGTGAATAATTAACAAAGAAGCTGAAACAAATAAATAAAACAATTTTAACGTTGGTCTAGTTCAAAAGCGGCTCTAGTTGAAACATGAATTCATAATTATTTTTTATAAATTCTGAATGAACAAACAATACATTATATTAACAAACTAAATGACGCATATGACCCCTCACTCGGCTAAGGCTATTTTCCGTTTAGCCCTGCGTGTCTTGACCCATGACTCGTGTTTGATGAATAACGAGTAAACAAAAATGTGAACACAATTTTATTGTTAATTTTGTGAGGCCATAAGATTCTTGAATTCACAACTCTTTACAAAAATTCAATGACGCAGAAACATTTTAATTAATTTTGTTTTTAGGGTTTCTAGCACCAGTTCAGTCAGGCCTTGCGAGTTCTAACTGGTTCTTTAGAACAAGAGTTTCTTTTGTTCTCACAGTAAACAAACAGGAATTCTTAAAAAAAGGGTCTAGCTAACTGTTCATGAAAACTTTATAATCATGGCACGTTGCTGCCCTCCTGTCACGTTGCCCTACCTGTCGCTAGTTTTACGCAAATTTTTCATTGCGACGTGTTTCCGGTTTAGCTTTCAAATCTTGGACTGTAAAGGTGCTTCTCCACCGGTGGCGCGAGACGAGGCGATGCGAGGTAAAAAGTGAAATGAAGCAACATGTTCCGTAAGTTATATTGTTAAATATTTTAACGGAAGAAGAATCAAATGAACGTACTGTAAGAAAAAATATGCTTAAAATAAAAAATCATCTTAAATCGTACATATCCCACAATCCCGTAATTGATATTAATAGTCATCGCGGTCTAGCGGGACGCATCGCGTGAATCGTATTTCCGTTGCGGAGTTGGTTTGAATTCAGATAACAAAAATTTAATGCGCGTTTTCAAATCAAGCGTCAAGGAATTCATTAATTTCACATACACTAGCCCATATATACGCGAGATACCGCCGCGTTCAGAAGAAACACTTCAAAACGTGCATCTCTCGTCACTTGAACTATCCAACACGCGACAGGTATGCGTTCATCTGAACCTGGTCAATAAACACTATGCAGTGTAGCCCAACATTACACCAACAAATATTGCAATTCTCGTCTCATCAATCCAGACCACTGAGAATTGAAATTTAGCCATAAAAACGTCATTCCTCGTATCGCGTCGCCGGAGGAAAAGCACCTTAATTCGAGTTAAAGTCGTTTTGTCAATAAGTTATATTCATATATTTAATAATCTCAGTACAGAGTACTAAAAAAACCGACCTCAAAAGTACGTGGAATTACGTCTATTTGCTAAGTTTCATTGAAATATCCCCTAGTTCGCCACTATACAGGACTTGATACTGGAGATAATAAAAGTAGGTTCTCACTACGACACTACTCAAAGTATATCGAGAGAAAAACGCCTTGAATTGGAGAAATAGCAAAATCAACTAAATGATTGCTAAAAGTAATTGCTCCTAAATTAAAGTTAGGCGCTATTTATAAAAATGAATCTTCATGCGTGAACAGCCGCCCTTTGCGGTGGATGATTTTCTTCAAAATGAAATGGGACCACTATGGAAGTACCCCCTTTCCAACAAAAAAAGAATCATGAAAATCGGTTCACAAATACCGGAGTTATCGCGTAACATACATACAAAAAAAAAACAGTCGAATTGAAAACCTCCTCCTTTTTTGAAGTCGGTTAAAAAAGGCTAACACCGAGGGTTAGAAGAGAACGAAGAGCCTACCAGACATTCCAGCAAATAAGGGCGCGCGTCATATAATAGTACACATTATACAGAACACTTCGATCAACAATTAAAGCCGTCGTGTCCTAATTCAACCTCAGATGACCACGTCAAAATCGCTCAGGAAGTAGTTAATACCCTTGCCACAAATTTGCAGTTCCTGCATTAAGGCGAGTCCGAGGAGAGGTAAAAACTGTTTTGCTATATCAAATCGTTTAGGTATTTACCATTAAATAACGATCTTACAAAAAAAAATACGACACACTTAAGAATATTGTCCAAAGAATGTGCTAATGTGTGTACCTTATCCGACTATAAAAAATCCTGAAAACAGGCTAAAGTTAAGTGTATAATCTGAGTACAGAGTCCTAAAAAAACCGACCTCAAAAGTACGTTAAATTACGTCTATTTGCTAAGTGTTATTGACTACTCAAAGTATATGGAGAGAAAAACGCCTTGGATTGGAGAAATAGCAAAATCAACCATTAAAATAAATTGCTCCTTAGTAAAATTTAGGCGCTATTAATAAAAATCAATCTTCATGCGTGAACAGACACCCTTAGAGGTGGATGATTTTCTTCAAAATGAAATGGGACCACTATGGTAGTACCCCCTTTCCAACAAAAAAAGAATCATGAAAATCGGTTCACAAATAATAATACCGGAGTTATCGCGTAACATACATACAAAAAAACATACAGTCGAATTGAGAACCTCCTCCTTTTTGAAGTCGGTTAAAAACAAATTATTAAAGAATAAAATACATAATTTTGGACACAATTTTTATAATTTGGAGATATTTCTCTTTAAGTACTGAAATTGTGAAATTACGAGCACATGGGACTTTTCAACTAATGTCTTAGGGTGATAGGCGCAGAGGCAGTGCACCTTTGCGATTTTTAGTTCTGAGTGGCACTGCAACCGTTATGAACAGGCGTGTCGTTTACCATCAGGCGCACGACTAGTTCGTCCCAATCACTTAATCATCAGAAAAAAAGTAGTACAGAGAACTTGGTACATTTTGGTTGTCAACAGAAACCGTTGTTAAATTCACATTGGAAATTTCCCAGCTATTGAACAACACGCCGCGCCACCCGCTGTCCCGTCTGTGTCAAATTTTTCCGCCTGTTCTTGTTTTAGTCATATTAATTTACAAAGCGCAACTGACTGACTTCTCAATATGTAGGCTCGCGCGTTGAAATGCCTAGCCTTAAACCGATGATAGGTTTGAATAATTTCTCTAATGTAAATCTCAAACTCTGTTCAGAATAACGCAAATTGAACACGTATGGGATCCAATTATGTATGTCCACGACATACGGCCAATCTAAAATCTCTTATTCATATGCGGGCAAAGGCAGAGAGAACCAAGCAGAATTAATATTGACCGACTATGCTATGATTGTCATGTAATATTTGCATAAATGGAACTGCAAGTCCAATCAAGAGTAGCCGCAGCAATGAAGAATAATGCAATTTATGACCACTGTGTTTGATACAAAGCAGTGCACATAGCTGAGCATGTTTGGCGCATAAACGGATGTAGTGTTCATGATTGTTTCTTTTGCGCGCCTGGTTTATTGTACTATCTTGATTATTCATTTATATATATTTATATAATAATTATTAGTTATGGGATTCTCATGTGGGGTAAAGCGGCAGATATACAAACCATATTTGTGTTGCAAAAACGAGCGATTCGTTCTGTGTACCGTTTAGTTTCTCGGGCTTCTCTCAACTAACCATAAATGTATACAATTTGCTGACGATACAACAATTAAGATAAAATGTGAAGATAAAGCGACATTTAACACAGACATAAACAAAGCATTGACAGATATAATAAATAGGATGAACTTTGATGGCTTAAATATTAATATAAGTAAAACGACATTTCGATCGTACAATTCAAATCCTATACCCATTGACTTACAATTATATGGACGTCGGGTCCGCGCTAAAAAGTGTCCGAACTTATAGGGCGTTAAAATCGTATACAGAGCGTCATTCACGCTTTAGTCTTCGTTTGTTCGACTGACAGCGAAGCAAGCTAAATTAGACAGTACTGCGATGACATTACAATTTAAATTCAACGTTTTAGCTTTTTCATATTCATTTACATGTCACTACGTTGAAATAGGTTGACTTGGGACATTTTTTTCGTGGTTTGTGTATTAAACCCGTCGTCCATTTATTTGTAAGTCAATGTCTATACCGATTACAATTGAATGTAATGCTGACACCGTAGACAAAGTTGACACATTTCATTTTCTTGGATTAACAATTGACACGCACCTAATCTGCATAACGAGCAGATTTGTATGAAGCTAAATAGATTTGTTTACGCTCTACGAAGATTAAGGCAAACTGTCTCTCGAGACGCAGCATCGACGGCCTCTGCTACGTTTCGTCTGTGGTTAGCTACGATCTTATACTGTGAGGCGATTCAGTAGTGGTAGAAAAAGCGTTTAAGGTTCAGTAGAAGTGTGTTCGGGCGATCTGCGGTGCGTGGTTCGACAACAAATTATGAATCTTTTGTACCAACCCCGTTGCCACAAAGTAATTTATAAGAAAAAACTGCTTCAACATATGTATAATTACTTACAACAATCTGCCAAATGAAATTAAATTGTTGCAAGGACATACTTTTAAATTACAACTGAGAAAATGGCTTTTGACACATTGCTTCTATAATAATAAAGAATACTTAGAATTTCCAAATAAACAGTTACATTAATCTGAAGTGCAATCAACAGTGGAAACCAAACATGAAATTAATATTTGTACATCTGCTTGCAGGTTGAATACAATGTGCCTAATTTTATTTAAGAACTTTGTCATTACTGTATTCTGGCAAATAAACGTATTCTATTCTATTATTCTAGAGAAAAGTTTAAGGAGACTGGTATCATGGCTGTGACATCACTATACCTTTACTCAAATATTTTGTATGCCCGTAAAGAACGAACAAAAAAGGATATACATAATATTAACCTTAGAACTAAGTACAGTCATCGTCGTCAGTCGATCGTTTAACTAAAGTAAACAATCTTTGTACGGAACTGTATATGTTTTTACAATAAGATTAAGGCAATATTCAATTTATAAGATCGTATAGTATTTATTACATTTGTTACTTTTGTTCTTACTCTGATTGCTGTATTCTTCGTTCTCTCTTTTTGTTTCATCCGTAACATTCTTCTCTAAATTATTCTTTCACAAATAGCTGGCATACTTTCATCGCATTTTTCCTTCTACAGCATCTTTAGGTTTTGTCGAACAAAGTTCTAATGTAATACGATATTCTACAACTAATAAAACTTTATTGTGATTTACTATGAAAAATATTTTTGCATTAAAGGCAATTTTTTTAACAGCCACTTGAAACCCTTGAAGAATACGACTCATTCGTAAGCCAGATTCCTTTGAAAATAATTAGTAAGAAACTTCACGGCTTGTTCTTTGGAAAGATCATGACCGACCAAAGTATAAAAACCCATAACGTACAGAAATGACACATTTCAAGACTTATAGAAAAACAATATATGTACTTTACAACAATATCTCTTCTAGAAATCGTCGTTAATGTTAAGTAACACCTTACACAATGAGGTTGGTCAAAAAAAAGTTATAATAAATACATCAAAAGAGTCTAAGGTTCAAGCACATTCTTGCCCATTATTTTTTATTAAACACCGATGGATTTTTTTTTAATTTTATCATTTGAAGTGTTAAAAAAATTCGTTGAAAAAACTGCTTTCCAGTAATTTGCAAAAATGATCTTTAAGCACTTTTGATGATTGTATTTCATAGAATGCAAAAAATATTTCATATAATAAAAATAAAAAAATCAAATTACAAGGGAAAAAATTTTACACAAAAAACAGACCTCACAAGTTCTTGGAATCCGGCAAATGCGCGAAACCGGAACTAGTTTGCCACCCTTAAGAGCTGGAATATTTTCTTCGAATTTAAATAGCACCAATACTGATGTCTCTTTGTGAGGTGAGGTGTCTTTCCAACAAAAAAAAGAAACTAATCTCTAACTATAAACTATAACTCGTAACTCGTGCTTCAATGTAAGAAGAAGACATTAATCATTGAACCAGGAACCGAAAACAACTGGAGTGTTACGATTACCAGGAAGTCCTGAAGGATTGTAACACCTACTTAACAGTATAACACGAGTGCATTCAAGCAACACGTGAATTCGCAATGAACCAGAACCATAGGCCATTTCACATGCGGCACATGGCGCTTCCCACACATTTAGTTATAAATTGCGGACACTGCATAAATTCTTGCTAGTAACAAAGAAAGAAAACTCCTTATGGCACTAGCACAGAAACGCATACGAACAAAAAATAACAGGAACAATAATTTGAAAAATATAATAAGACATGCTTAGGAGTCGATGTTAACTCAGCTCTATCAAGTAGCTATAGTAATCAGTGTTTAACCTCAAAATTACTACCAACCAAAGCCATATGAAGTTGCATAGACTTAATTGAAGAAGTTTACATTTTCAATAAAATCGATATCGATTTTGTTGAAAATGACATCGCCTATAATGTAATTATATGATTCCATTATAGACGATGCCATTTGTCAACCGAAGGTCTTGTCTAATTAACGTTTAATTAATATATATGCAATTTCGATCGACATCCAAGTAGTGCAAAAGTTTTGTAAAGTTACTTGAAATATGTGCTGTAGTCACGCCTGAACCGACATATTCTTGTCTGGACACAGCGATATAAGAATCGGTAAGTTACACCTGAATTAATAATAATAATAAGAAAAAGATACGTAACAAAAAGCTATATTTTTTGTCATACAGACAATTCGGCATGTATGTACACAGACAGAATGTTCATGCAGATAGAAAAAGACGAAGTAGGCTCTTATTACACAACCTCCGCATAGATAAATACCATATACTGCATTTACGTGATCTCGGCCCTAAGTGACTACACTGTCTTGGTTGTCATTGGTTCATGTTACTACCACAGATAATACAATACTACACTAGTACAGATACAAATGTCGCACTCGTGACGCCGCTTATTCAGACACGTATTTGATTCTTAACGCTCGTCAATAGATGGTGCCGAGTAAATCCGCGACGAGATTACAGTAATATTCGAAATGGCCACCAGATGGCAGTTATAACATATGACATGATGACAGATTCGCTCTGGACCTTTTGGAGGGAAAAGTGTCGTTTTTATTTTGACTTTCAATTATTTTGTGAAATCTAGTTTAAAGTGGAATAGGATAGTGCTATTGTGCCTTAATAGAAGATTAAAACGCGAAATTATACGAATCTCGAACTGAAATACCCGTATCGGCCCGTTTTAAGGAATCCCGAGTCAATCCAAGCACGCCGCCTCAAATTGCCTATCCTCTTTGTGGCGGCCATGATTACATAAACATTAAACTTCATGTTTAGGCTGTTGGCTTTGCCAAAGCCTTAATAAATTAAAAAAAAAAAAACATGATGATTTTAGCACTATCCTATTCCACTTTAAACTAGATTTCACAAAATAATTGAAAGTCAAAATAAAAACGATACTTTTCCCTCCAAAAGGTCCAGAGCGAATCAAAACATGATGACAGTTTTTAGTAGCAGTAGAACACCTTATGAAAGAGTTCTTCCTGGGAAGTACTGCCACATTACCTACTTCTGCCGCCAAGCGGTAATGTCAGCATTACTGTGTTCCGGTTTTGAAGGGAGCTGGTGAAATTACAGGCACGTGGGACTTGTGAACTTATGACTCAAGGTGACGGGCGCAGGGACAGTGGCCCTCAGATCGTTACGATTTAAAGCTCTGAGTGGCACTGCAAATGTTATGGACAGGCGTCACTTGATATTATTAAAAAAAGAAAACAATTTTGTCAAGGTTATTGCTCTTCTTGTTGTAATATAAAATTAGTTGCCAAATGACATAAAAATGTTAGTAAGTACGACGTTTGATAAAACTTTAAAGATGTTGCTAAACAAAAAATGTTTTTATTATAAGCAATACCAATAAATATTAATGAAATTAAGTTAATGGAATAATGAATTAATATGTTTTACGTACAAGTTTACTTTAATTTCATAATTAATTTGCACTTTAAACATTGTACGCCCGCTACGGGGTACGTTGCGAGGACTGTAAATATGTCCATTAAACCTTATTGTTCACCACATTCAGACATTAACTGAGTTCTATCGTATTGTATTCTATTCTTGTTTAGGCTTTGATTAAATGTACAATAACATATAATGAAATCGCAAAGAAATTGAATATGTACTTTTAATATTTTAAAACTTTTTTAAAATAAAAAAAGCAATTACATCTCGAAACCTTCGATGTGTCGTCCTTTCAATGATCGTTTACTGATTTTAAAATGTCGCCATCTATACTTTTAAATATGTACTATAGGGTAACCAATCACAACGTCGAAAATTTTTTTGACCGCAATAAAACATTTTCCTCTCAAAATCTCTTTCGAGGTTATGAAATTTCGACCAAACGTTATTTCTGGAAAATGTCATTTCGGACCACTGACAGGTAACCGTGCTAAAGTTAACTTGTATGAGTTAGTGCCCCATGGTACATTTAATGTTGGGTGGCTTCAACCTGTTTTGTCGGAGCCAACATGTAGTGCCGCGGCGATTTTGTATACATGTTTGGTTATGTCTAACTGCCTCCGTGGCCGAACGGTTACCATACCGGACTGCCACGCAGAGGTCCCCGGGTTCGATTCCCGGGCCGGGAGAAATATTTGTATGGCCTACATTTATTTCTCTCGTGAGTTTGGGTGTAATTTGTGGTTGTCTATGTGTGTGTCCATGGCACCCGCGACACAGGGTTTCCCTAGTGTGGGGCTATGTTGAGTGTGTGCGTGTGTGCGTTATTATTATGTCAAAATACTACCTATTTTGATTTATCTGTCTGGATTTTATTGTTTTCTTGAGGCATAGTTTGTCTAACGGATAAAAAAAACTAAAACACTAATGTGGCAACCCTATGTTCCTAGTGAAGTGTAAGCAAAGATGCGCCGCACAGGCGGTAGTTGCCCTAATTGTCTTAGTAACTTATAATCTTAGTATAAACAAGGGGGTAAAAATTAATAATAGTAATGGTACCTGAAAAAGAATGATGAATCTGGCTGGCGCCACGGCGAGTCGTCTGCTGTCTGCTCCGTTACAGTCTGCTTCGCTGCTGTCCGCTCTGCCGCTGTCTGCTCCACCGCCGTCCGCTTCGCCGCAGTCCGCTGCACCGCTGTCTGCTCCACCGCCGTCCGCTTCGCCGCAGTCTGCTCCACCGCCGTCCGCTCCGCCACAGTCCGCTCCACAGTGTTTATCTAACAAACATTGTTTTTAACGATTAATTGCAATTTTTAACTTAATTGAATGTCACGATGTTTGACCAGCAGATACTCAATTAATTTTGTAAAATCACTCCACTAGTTTGTAACAATTAATAATACAAAGATCATACACTAAGATAAAATTATTTCGATCCGGTTGGATTCGAACCAACGTCTTCCAGCAAAAAATGTCAGACGCTATGCCAACTAAACCACTAGCGGACCTTACGAATTTTTCTATTCGATTGTTGCAGGTCTTTGTTTTTGTTTTTAATGACTTTTTGACGTAAAGACATTTATGAGAAATTTACGATAGCTTTTCTTCACTCAGTCAGGTGCGTTTACAGCTACCAGCAGACTGACTAGAGATGTCGCTTTATTACTTGTAATTTTTAAGTTTATTGAATGTCGCGGTGTTTGATCTATATGATATGCAATTACTTTTGTGAAGTTACTCCATTAGTTAAGTTTATTTTGATAATATACAGGTAAGGTAATGAAAAATTACAATACCCACTTTAACTCTGTAGACATATTATCTACCGCGCATTTGTGTTTAGAAATATAATTTTGAACTTGCTTAGAGTCGTATGAAGTCATTTACGATTCAATTATTATTTTTATTATTTTATATTTCTTAGCCTTGGAATCTTGTGTCATAGAATATAACTCGTTATGTGTATAACCCATGTGTACTTATGTAGTATTTTTTTTTGTAATAAGGTCTAGTTTGTTTAGTACATAATAACTATTTTTAAATTATTTATTCTTCAGTAGTTTATTACAAATGCAGCACCACTTCTCAGTTTTTTTGTAGTAACCAGTGGTTAACGGTGTTGGTGACACAACCATTACATATTTACTGTAAAAAAAATTCTTTTAAGTTTAAGTTGTGTCTACTGTTTGTTGACCCAAATAAATTAAAAATAAAGGTAAAAGAAAGACTATAAAAACTGAAATACTAGAAAGTAAAACTAGGATTTTTAATTTATATGAATAAAATTGGGTCCCGCGGCAAGGTGCTCAAGATGCTGGCAGCGTTCCCCCTTCATATTGCTATGCGTAACGCAGTAGGCGTTGGGCAAGATAGCTGCCGGCCCTTGGGTTTCCCAGACAGTCTTTTTTTCACTGATGAAGGGCACTGGGACCCCACGGGCCAAGGATTTCGACTCCAAAGGCTGTAAATAGGTTGTCGGACCCGAGACCCTGGTACTTATTACTTTTTATTCTTTCCGCCAGCTCAGCTGCGGAGCCAGCCCTCTTGCTGGTATACTGGAGATGGGATGGTGCAAGTGTGTCGGCACATGTTTGTAATAATAATTATTATTATAAAAATTTAACACTAAGAAAAAATATCTTCGACACGATGAGACTTGAACCCACGACCATGCTGCACCGTAGTATGGCTCTTTACCAGCTGAACTACGGGTTCACGCTACGGGTTCAAGCGGCGACGAACGCCGAAAGCCAGTACAACGATGTATAACAAAAACACAACAAAATTTCGGCGGCTAGATAACTGGACCCGTAGCTCGGTTGGTAACATCGAGTATAAAACCAGAAATAGACCGAAAAGTTACTTAATTCGTTGGAAAACTGTCATATCGTTATGGTGACGACTGTGCTCGGATTGACCGCCCGAATTCGGAAGAATTAACGGGTGTCGTCCATTGTTTCACTTCAAAACGACCAGTTTAACTTGAGCTTTGCTTTAACGGACGAAAATTGAAAAATTACATATTTAATTACCGATGAAATGTGATTTAAAAGTGATGTCAATATACCATTTGACTGATGAGTTGCCAGGGATGGATGGCCCTTATTTCGTCTCTATTTCTGGTTATATACTCGATGGTTGATAAGAAGCATTGCTTCGATATAGCATACACGTGGGTACAAGTAAACCGGGACGAAGAAAGAAACCAATGTACGTAATTTTTGTTCATCAATTTTTATTCTATATATCCAATGTCTACAGCACAGTGCACTTCAAGTGTCAATAAATTGTTCGATGGCTAATCGAATTCCCCTGTTCGCACAGCCAAGACGGTGGACAGGCAGAGAGCCACTGGCAATATAGGCGGTCGACCATGAATGCTACAAGGCGACACTTAATCCGATTCCGCTGTTTGGTTTGAATGCATCCCTTTAGCATGTAATAAACTGCCTCTGTGGCCGAACGGTTACCACCCTGGACTGCCACGCAAAGGTTTCGGGTTCGATTTGAAATATTTGTATAGCCTACATTTATTTCTCTCGGGAATTTTAGTGTAATTTGTGGTTATCTATGTATGTGTCCATGGCACGCGATACAGGGTTTCCAGGGACACAGGGAAACTGGGAGGTTCTCAATTCGACTGCACTATTTATTTAATGTTTGTTCCGCGATAACTACTGCATTTGTGAACCGATTTTGATGGTGCTTTTTTTGTCGGAAAGAGGGTACTTCTGTATTGGTCCCATTTAAATTTGAAGGAAATATTCCACCTCTAAGGGTGGCAAACTTGGGAATGAATCTGGTCTCGCATTTTCAGCCTTTTACTTGTCTTTACTGAATGGAGGGCGCAACCAAAATTTTGAATATTTATCAGTAGATCCACTAATATAGACGGAACAAAATTATATATTTATATATATGTCGCATGCACCGAGTTTAGGTAGAAATTGGGTAGTAAGTAGTTACATAAAAAAATAAATTATTTACTGCTAGAACCATGAAAAATGTAAGTGGTCCAGCCAACCTGACATCAGAATGGCTGGCCACTTTATTTCTTTAATATTTCCGTTAGCACAAAGGTAGAAAATATGTCAATCAAGGTACTAAATATAATAATAGGTATTAAATAATGAGCATACATTGATTTGTATATCGCGTTTGGTCCAGCCATCCTGACGGACACGTACTTATAGATTATAGAGGCTTGTGGCGTGGCAAATCGAACTTTTGACTTTTTATTAGCATACGTACACGTGTCGATGTAGGATAACCTTTTTATTAAAAAAAAAAAGGCCTGAAGTTTGCTGTTATCGGTTTTCTTATCGGAACTACATCTAAACTAATTGGAGCGAGAGAAACCGGTTTCATCCTGTAGAGGTGGAATATTCTCTTCAAATTTAAATGGGTTCACTACTGAGGTACCCTCTTTCCAACAAAAAAAGAATCATCAAAATCGGTTCACAAAAACATATAAAAAAATACAGTCGAATTGAGACCTTTCTCCTTTTTTAAAAGCGGTTAAAACGGCGGTTATACGAGTAGGTGTTACCTTACGTAAGTAAATTGAAATAGGTGTAATTAAATCACACCTTGCAATGACGAACAGTCGACATATTTGTATAATTTAAACCGATGTAAGTTACTGCAAATCCCATAACCCGGTGCTTTATTAACGCCGGGTATAAATCGGATTAAAACTCATTAACGCCCAAAATTGAGGGCAAAAGCTATTTACAACTAAATGTGTATGTGTTGTAAGACGAGTTTTATTGAAAGTGAACGTATAAAGTTTATTAATTTCTGATGTGGTCGATTCAGTTTGCTTTTCTACTGAATTAATTCTCTTGAAAATCGCATTGCAATAAGATAGATCGGATAACTGGAATCGATTTTCATAAAAATCTAATCGTACGATTACAAGATTAAAAAATAACGTCGAAATTTGTAATAAATACGGAATTGTACCAAATTCCGTATTCGTTGCTTCTGCCCACGATTTTGAGCAAAAATGCATAAAAACCCGGGTTTGAGTAAAATCCCGTTTAAACCCGGACGAATTGATTAGGTCTCAACCTACTGCCCATCTTTGCTTATTACACACACAAATATAACACACTTGACGCGCTTTTCCCATAGGTTCTACAATCCACTAACGAGTGTCGTATTCTTTGATTCCATCTATGCTAAAGTGATTTGGGTTTCAAATAACACACCATTTTCATCAATTTATATAGTAAACATATTTATAAAAATTGCAAAATAAAATTGTAAATCCATAAACTCTACCTTTTCTTGTCACAGCTCTTACAGACACTTTCCGTGTACTTCTACACGGAAAGTGTCTGTAAAAGCCGTGACAATAGGAAAAGACATTCAAACCTCGAGCGTGTTTCTGGAAACTACAAAAAATGAGTTACTACATTTTAAATTTGTGCGGCAAAGTGCCCTACTAAAGGATCGCGCCGGGATCGGGAGGGGAACACAAGAGCTCTACATCGACATAAAACCACTGTGAATGTCGCAGTCAAACTGTGAATTCGCAATTTTGTGTTATTGAGCATTTGTTATCGGTTAGGTGTCTCAACCACATTCCTGAAGTCCAGTCGTAAATAAGACCAGGTTTCGAAAATATAATACGAGTGGCGAAAGTTAAGAAACTGAGTTTGAGACAGAACACAAGATTGCATACATCTGAAAAAACAATATGCTTAATATGTATGTGTGTGTATCACATCATCCACATACCCATGTGGATGATGTGGCTTTGTTCACATTAACAGGTTTTCAGAGTCGTGATAATTTACAGACAAAAGTGTGTCTTGAAGTAAATTTCTAACTGCAGTAATGTGAACAAGACGTTGTTTAAGGCGATATCATTTAATATTTTACCTTGTACCATATTCTGAGCCGATCAAGCAATATGATTGTAGCAACAATTCCAATAATTGAAGCAACCATTTTAAATAATCAATTGAATCATGTTGCGATTGATTCCGTTAAGGCAAAGTATTTCAATGTGAACCTAGAGCTTAGGAAGTGGGGTGTAAATTAATATGAATAAAATAAGAACAAGCGGAGAAAACTTTACACTGACCCGACAGCGAGAAGCGCCCGATGGCGACAGACGGGGCAGCGGGCGGCGCGGCGCGGCGTGTCGTTAAGCCGCTGGGCAATTCGCAAGTTTCGGGATAAATGTGAATATAATAACTATAGGGCTTCAGTTGTAAAAATTACATGGACAAAGCTAGACATTTTAGTCGTAAAGAATTAGTTTTAAATTTTTATTTTAGCTTGCTTTCAGGATAAAGTACATCCTATCGTGTAACAAATCAGCGCATTCTTTAGAAAATATCCTTAGGTGGTGTGATGTGGTTAATTGGCGTGGTTGCCTAGCATTTTATTATTATTCATGTATGCCAGAGGAATAAACGAGACACGAAGTGCCCTCTTGAAATACAGATTTTGTGTTGTACAAGGTTCAATATTAAACTCCGCATGCGTTTGGTCCGCTGTTGTCTTCAGTATCTTGCGGTCTGGTATGGAGTGTTGGATCTTGACCTCAGCATTATGCTCAAAACTGGAGTCCTTTGAAATATGGCTGTAAAGTAGTATGCTTGACATATCGTGAGTGCAGAAGGTCACCAATTTTGAGGTTGAAGTTGTAAATACTCAGAACTGTAAAGGAAAGAAGGCTGCAGTGTTTTGCCCACGTAATGAGGTGCAATAGATACCCGATCCTTAAGTAATAAATAACGCAGGGGAAAATCCAAGGAAATGGTCGTGGTTGAAGAATCTAAGATACTGATTCCACCTTAGCGTGCAGCTTCAAAAATAAGAAGAGCCATGATAGTCGCCAGCCTTCGTAGAGAAGCGGCGCACTAAGAAGAAGAAGAACGAGGTATATATATTGATTGTAATGAGCTTATTTGTTTAGTATACTTTTTTACAAAATACGACAAGGGCTTGGGTTAATACCTATGTACAGTGATCATAAATAATACTATAATATCATTGCCTCTGTAAGTGTGTGTCCGGTTCATTGACTTACATTTCATTTTCAACTTTTTTACAGTTCATTGACAAATAAATAGACGACGGATCTAATACAAAAACCATGAAAAAAATGTCCCAAGTCAACCTATTTAAACGTAGTGACATGTAAAGAAATATGAAAAAGCTAAAACGTTGAATTTAAAATGTAATGTCATCGCAGTACTGTCTAATTTTGCTTGCTTCGCTGTCAGTCGAACGAACGAAGACTAAAGCGTGAATGACGCTCTGTATACGATTTTAACGCCCTATAAGTTCGGACACCTTTTTAGCGCGGACCCGACGTCCATACAATTGTAAGTCAATGGTCCGGTTTAAAAAATATTTAAAGCGGAGTTTTTCATAGATGTTGAGTATCTCTACATTTAATACGTTTTATTTTATTTCGAATTCCCTTTTCATCGATAAATTTAATTCGGTAAAAACTTGTATAGTAATATTATGTCTATTGAACATCCCGCTGTTTTACTAATAAATAAACAAAATTACTCCACTAGTTTGTCATATTTACTTGAGGTACCTTTATAATTACCAGAGGTTGAGTGTTTCTGTTTATTTGTGGTCATTACACAGCGAATTTTTCACGTTTCAAACTATTGTTGTGCTATTCTTGGCCTCGCCGTACACAACTTGAGTGAAAATAGACAACTGCTTCATCAACAACTTCCGATACGATCCGCAACATGTAGTCTCCCATTGATATTTTATTACGAGCACCATTCCCCAAGGCAAATATTGACTCACTGGAACTAGACAAAGGGAAGAAAATGGACATTTTCTATTGGAATAAAAATTCAATATTTACGCAATTGTTTCCTCTCGTCGTGCTTGATTGGAAATCTAGAAAATCTGGAAAATACGGTTACAACGTTTGGCGCAATATATATCAATGGTTTGATAGACTCGAGCTAACGAAATGTCCAATTTACTCGTAATTTGCCAATGTGTTTAATGTTTTGAGGCAATTTTCGTAAAGGAAAATTAGATTTTTATACTTCTAATTCTTCATTTCCTCCACAAATTTGTAGTAATTTAAATGATAAAAAAGTAGTGTATATAGGGAAATTAGTAGAAGTTGGAGCCTGAACTAGGATACGCTGTGTTTTAGGTCACCACGCCTCCAGCTCCTGAAGTTCTGATCAATATTTATAAGTATATGGAAACAAATTATATAGGTAATTGAAAAAAATGGGGGAAAAAATGATGTATGAGTGCGTGAAATATGTGTGAACGTGTGTACGTGTAAGTGTGTACATGTTTTTTGTGAGGGTGCGACCTGCGTAAGTTTAGACGATGAACTTTAAAAGCAAGTGAGCGTATTTGGACGGATAAGAAAAAGTATGAGACCTTAAACTTTCATTGCTACACAAACGCTATGAATATAATAATATCGAAAACACTTTTCGACTTTTTTTATTAAAAATACTTTACTTTTCACGCACAGAAACGTAATTTTCGACTCAAAGACCAAGATATAATGCGTTACTGTGAAAAACAAGATATGCACAAGATACATCAACGGATTTACTTATAAAGAATTTTTTGTTAAAAAAAAAGGAACCGACTTCAAACGTTGCTTATATTAACGCAAACTGAAACTAGAAACTTAACAATCTGTTTCCGGAAAATGCGAGAATTTAAATTCAAACATTATAAAAACGATAGCATATGAGCAGAGGACGAGCAGCAGGCAGCGGTCGAGAGAAAACACTTATTGTTGTCAAATTTTTTGTAATAAACTTAAACACGTTAGCTCTTCACAACGAACAAGAAAACAAAGAATAAAAATGGAAGTCAAAAATACAAAAAACAAAACTAATTTCAAAAATTACATAAAAAAGTATACGAAGATCTTTCGCCAACAGGACCAATACTGAAGCACGCTCTTGCCAAGAAATCGAAAATAATCGCGTAACTTAAAACAACAAAACAAATACAGTCGAATTGAAAACTTCCTCCTTTTTTGAAGTCGGTTAAAAATTATAGCCGCAGCCATCGGGCTTGTATAAGTTCAGTTAATGGTACGACGAAACATGTTCTTTGAACAATATTTTATTCAGTTGAATCGCATTGTTTTGTCATTGTAGCGCTTTCAGCATTTTGCGGTTCTCGAGTGTCGATTGCTCCTTCAGAAAATACTCACACTTGCGTGGACATTTGAGGAACCACACTAATCGGTTTAGTCTTCAATTGATTGCTCTAAAAGTCTTCTATTTCTATTTTTCTGATTTAATTTTTTTTTTATAATGTTGTATCCATTTATTTAGATAGGCAAAGGTTCATAAACACAGGGTGTAATCGGTAAGTGTGCCCAAGCGATATTTCCGTAAATATAAGAGATATCAAAAACCTTTAATCTGATATCGAAAATACGTTACCTAATGAATAAAATAACATCAATAAGATAACAAGTTCTTAGGTTAAGATCAATAAGATAAATTTTAAATAAAACTAGAAATATCCAAAATACATTTAATGCGACAGTCATAGAGACTGTACTTTCTGTACTTTAAGACGTTACAATAAGTTTACAGATACCGAAAGTGCTATAAATAAAAATAATAAAACTGCCTTTTGATTAAATAAAAACAAAGGAATATTTATTTTCAATTAAGTACAAAATTTCGTATTCAAAACAGTTCTTCAAAATAGAGAAACAAATATCGAAAGTATTACCTAATTAACGTACTTCCGATATCAGTGGATACCTCCAACGAACTTAATTTTTTGGTCATTTTCTGTTATTTTTGTAAATATTTATTTAATTATATTACCCGTATTAATGTACTAATATTATGCTCCCAAAATTTAGTGAAAAAATAAATAAAGAACCAAAAGACTAAATTCGAAAATAAGAGAAATATTTTTTTGAAAAAAAAAACAAACAATAAAAAAACAAAATAAAAACAGAACAGGACATTCAGTTGGCGTAGAGTTAATTGGGGTATCGATCTGTTATACGGAATTATCGCCTGGACACTCTTAACGATTACACCCTATATTACTGTATCTTGATGTTATCGTGTTCTTAGGTTTTCGCGATTGTTACACAATTAGTAGAAAATTTATTTATTTATTTAAATTATAATTTATTTAGATTTCTCAGTTCCTGAGACCTGTGAAATGTAACATCCCCTTACAGGATGCAGGAGTTTACAAGCGTGAGTGCGGTCTCTCTTATATTGGACAAACAAAGCGAAGTATTTGTACCCGCGTCAAAGAACATATAGCTGATGTCAAACACCGTCGCGTAAACAAGTCTGCAGTCTGCGAGCATGTTATGGATAAACCTACACATTCAATGAAGTTTGACAAACCCCAGGTCCTTGCAAAAGAAGTCCGTTATCTGCCCAGGATGCTGCGAGAGGCCATTGAAATTAAAAAACATCCTAATTTCAACAGGGAAGATGGTTTCTCCGTACCACCAGTTTGGGATCCAGTATTTCCTCTAATGAAAAATCCCAAACAGACATAAGACTGCAGTACTAATTAATATGTTTTAGTTTATTCTAATTTCTATTAATAATTAATAATAAATTAAACTTAATAAAAATTCATTCAATAAAATAATTTGTAAAACTTAATGTAGCGTAAATTGGAATGTTTTCTTTGTAAAATTAAAAATAAGGTATTTAATTAATAACTATTGTAACTATAGTGGAAAAAATAGGGTGGTTTGCATTAATATTAGACATAACTGGTTGAAGACTGTACCACCTCAGTCAACCGTGACCATGAGACCTGTAAAGGGCCCGAAACGTCGGTTTGTTTGAAAAAACAAATATACGCGATTTAAATCCGGAAAAATAGTTTCATTTCCTATGTATCTTGATGTTGTTTTGATGAAAAGGCGACAAGGGCCTGTTCTTTTTATTTCATATGACAGGGTGTTTTTTCAATAGGTCTTCTGTTGAGTGCGGGATAGCTACATGACATCGTTTCAAAACACTGAGGCGAAATTGCCTTACACTCAATGCTGTCCGATCCCATAATTGAGTGAAGAATAGTAATAAAAAACAAAGCACGCCGCTTACGGCAATTTGAACTCTGAGAATCAGAATTCCATTTACTTTTCCATAACTTCGATATCGATCGGCGTCGACGAAGCGAAACTGCCTATTTCTGCAAAAAGTGGGAAATTCGTCGGGGCTGTGTTCGTAGTGGTTAGGATGCAAACATATCCTGGATCAATCAGAATCAAAATCTCACTAAAACGTGATATAAAGAACGAGCAGAATATTAAACATTAATGTTATATGACTATATGCTAATTTCCACGTTGTTGTTAACAACCAACTGTTTACAATGTTACCAACACTAAAATGATAGACGGCGAATAATTAATAAGTAATCATCATAGAACGGAATAGGCTGTGTCTATTTACCTGAACTTTAAGTTATACGCATAGAGTCGAGAACAGTGTTTTCAAAAAGTTAAACATTTCTTTTATGATACAAAATAACGGAACCAATGAGTGACCGTCACCCTGAAACATAAGTCGACAAGTGCCTGTAATGTCACCAGCACCCTTATCCTTCAAAACCGGAACGCAGTAACGCCCACATCACGGCTTGGCGGCAGAAATCGGTAAGGTGGCAGTACTTCCCTGGACGTTCTCTTTCACAAGGAGCTCTACTGCTCCTAAATTATTTATTAACATTATTAGTGTGTATTATATATATCTACGTATAAATTATTACAAGTACTTACTATTAAGTGAAATTATGATGACATTCTTAGGTCGCACCCCTTTTCCATACCCTAAATTTCTAATGTTGCCTGGAAGAAATTGCTACATAGCAATAAGGCCGCCTGTTTCACATTATCTTACTACTATTGTACTCAAGTTACTGTATTGTGTTTTAATTGTAACTTGAAGTGCAGTAATCGTTGTTTAATGACGGTTCTTAAAGTCCAGGGCCGTGCACTAGGAATTTAAGACCTAATTATGCAATGATTACGTACAATACTTTCTCTATAAGTAAATAATATAATGAAATAGAACCAATATTCAATGCATATTTTGCTAACAATCCATGACAACAAACGCATTTTTTTTTTAAATAAACGTGTCGATGTTTATAAAAGTGGTGTAAGCTCTTTCATTATAAAAGTGAAGCAACTCCAATAATTGCACTAACATCCCATAGATGGTATTACTAGTTTACTCAGAGAACTAAAATCACATTAATTTGCTAATGGCAATATTTAAAAATTTAATTACAAGGATTTAATTCACGTTCACAACATTTTAATATATTTAGACGAAAGCCAAACAAAAAAGAAAAACAAAAACCAAAAAGAAAACAATATTTTAACCTTAGAAGATAGAATCCTTAATGTTTAAGGAACGGAGCTGCCCTATCCACGGAATAAAAGTCCCTACCTAAACCAAAAATGTCCGCCACAAATGGCGGATTTAGTGTTGTACCATAATCATAGTCAATATCGACATGCAAATGTGTGGCTCGAAGGTTGAAACTGTTGTTACTGTATTTTATGTTTGCAAATTTGTGTAGTTTACTGTAATCAAAGTATGATTAAGACTAGGTTATTATTAATAAGCAAGTAATCAGCCATTTTAATCATAACTAAATATAAAGTTTTTTACCAATGAGTGTAACAATGGAATTGCATTATCATGTAATTTAGTTACATTAAAAGTTTTATTAAAATTTGACTTCAAAAAGGAGCGAACAAACGAAGATGGTATTTGATCCAATGTTTATGTTCGACAGTCCTATAATTTCCAACCATTCTTGCTTTCTTTTTTCATTTGAAGGCAAACTTTGAAAATAATAATAATGTAATAATAAAAACCTCGTGTGAATTGTTTCAATAATAGAATATCGATAATATGTCTACTTTGAAGAACAACACTATCGCAAAATAATCGTCATCAAAAATCATCAAAAATATACTAACAAACAGGCAATTTAAAGTAACCAAACCAAAATTCGACAAGACTTATGAATAAACTACTTAAATGAGTCTAATTATATGAGATATTTGGGCTATTGTATGATTTATAGGCAGAAAAATAACACATTTAATGTGTAATAACACATGTAATGTAACATTCGGTTGATTTCCGATTTTCTATTGCCGCAGCCCTTAATGCTGCAGCGACGCATTTTAATCAATACTTAATTGTTCTATCTGTCAACATTTTTCATTACAATTCATGCGAATAATTCAATAAAACATTTGGCCAAACATTGGTTTTGACATTTGATGTACTTCCAACTCCAAAAATGGTAAAATGAGAACAAAGACAATAAAATGTTTATGTTTTCATCGTCTAAATGCATCATACACATATAACGTCTGATTTATATATGTCAATATAACATTAAGATTTTAACATAAAGGATGGAAAAAATAAGGATTTCAACCATTGACTTACAAATAAATGGACGACGGGTCTAATACAAAAACCACGAAAAAAATGTCCCAAGTCAACCTATTGAAACGTAGTGACATGTAAAGGAATATGAAAAAGCTAAAACGTTGAATTTAAATTGTAATGTCATCGCAGTACTGTCTAATTTTGCTTGCTTCGCTGTCAGTCGAACAAACGAAGACTAAAGCGTGAATGACGCTCTGTATATGATTTTAACGCCCTATAAGTTCGGACACTTTTTAGCGCGGACCCGTTGTCCATATAATTGTAAGTCAATGATTTCAACCAATATATTTTTTCAAAAGATTTATGGTCCTGTTGTAAGACTTTTAGGCCAATTTAACTAATCGGGAGACAGTACGGTGTTTAAGTAGAGACCTAATTGATATTTTAATTAGCAAAAATATGACGTTCTTTTTTCGATTGCGTGAGGTTCTGTGTACAAAACTTTAATTATTTTTTTCAGCTACCATAGTCAATAGAATTTTGATCCAGATCTAAAAAGAACGCCTCTATGATATTGTTTATGAAATTATAATTGACAGATTAACGTATTATAATAACCGCCTAAGTATTTTTATAAACGGCAATCCATCTCACCACCGCACTACATGTCTTTCAACCCTGACGTTGGCGAAATCGTCGCGCAAAACGACGGAGCCATAGATGCAAAAGTTGAAGTACAGAAATACAAAAATAATATTTCATTTCGTTCATTAAAGGCAACCCCTTTGTGGCGGAATAAGGGACAATTAGATCGCAGTAAGCAATAAAATCTTATTACACATGTACTCTAGATATAAATATATATGGCCTAGGAGTTAATTCGTGCAAGTTGACGGAGACTCATCAATGATTAAAACCAGTCTAGGAAGCCAAGTGATTTAATATTGTAAAGGAACAGCGACATATTGCGTACATTGGCCAGGAATAGAGAATTTGTATCAAGTGGAAACCAACCTTAAATGCTTTTGTATTGTAGTCCCAATGTAGTTGTGCGGTAAGGCTTAATATCGTTTGGCCAAATACCGTTATTCTAAGGGCAAATCTAATGGATAAACGTCGAGCATTTACGTTGGCGGCAATTCTATAAAATACATGCACCGTAATACCGATTATCAAGTGAAGTAAACAGGCCATTCTTTACGGTCATAAAAATTTTCAAACACTCCATCCAGCAACCTGTAGTCGGAATTTTAATCAGGTATAAACTGCTACATACTAATGTTACTTTGAATTATAACTTTTTTGTAAAAACCGACTTCAAAAGATCGTGGAATTATATCTATATTTCAAATTTAAATGGGACCAATACTGGGGTACCCTCTTTCCACCAAAAAAAACTAGAATCATCAAAATCCGTTCACGGAGCAGTCGTGTAACAAACACATGCAAAAAAAAATTCAGCCGATTTAAGAACCTCTTCCTTTTTTGAAGTGAGTTAAAAACAATGCTGCCATTTTTATTGTACAGTGCCGTCGTATTTGGTGCGCTCCACAATAATAATAATAATAACGCACACACTTGCAAGGAAATCCTGTATTGTGGGTGTCATGGACACACATGTAGACAACCACAAATTACACCCAAAAAATTAATGTAGGCCATACAAATATTTCTCCCGTCCCGGGAATCGAACCCGGGATGACCTCGAAATCGAAAACTGCACAAAATCAGTCATAAAGAAACACTAAGGATACTAGTAGTATAAGTATAAGAATTTCGTTCATATATACACTACATACTTTTATTCCATTGTCAAATAGTAGAAGCACTACCACGTTACTTTACCTTCTGTTGCCAAGCAATAATGTGAACATTATTTAGTTTCTGTTTTGAGGGGCAAGCAACCAGTTACACGAGGAGAAAGTTACCACGCCTACGTGTACATTGATGGCGAATCTGAATTCTATTTACTAGGCAACAACATTTAAATTCCTCTGAATGATGTGATTATATCGCGCGGTCTACGCGCGGGCCGCCGCGTAGTCCAAATTCAAGACAGACTCGCCCGCGATCCCGGGACGCTTATTTTAGTTAAAACGTAAATGCTAAACAAATAGAGCGTATTTTACCATGACAGTTAGACGCACACGGTTGCTGCGCGGTGGCAGCGCGGAACGGAGAGCGCAGTGAAATTAGTGGCGAAAAAATGCGCCCTAAGGGTAATGGTGATGGGGCCCATGGGACTTGTTGGCAATGCCCCTATAGACAAGGGTGTCGCTTACCACCAGGCGCACGACTTGTTCATCCAGTCACTTGATATCACAATTTCTTTTTTGTTGATTAGAAATTATTACGAATTTTATACATTGATAACTAATTGAGTGTAGAGGTGGGCGTTTCAACGAAAAGCACTTAAAAAAGTCTGCTTTTTAAAATAAGCGCATAAGCACGCTTTTCATTTTAAGCGTAAGCGTTGGTCACTGATCTGTTCTATAGATACTTATTAATTACATTTTTTACAACGTGCCTAAGTTTCAAGTAGCGCCATCTATGTTTCCTAAATAAATTAATTCAACGTTGCAAGCTTTTTTAAACATAAAGTCTATGCGCCTAAACGTTTTTCTAAACGAATTTCTAAGCATCAAACTAAAAATCATATTAGTGAAAAGCTTTTTTAACGTACGTTTAAAAAGCGTGCTTTTACAAGCACGCGTTTTAAACGTACGTTTGTTTGTTAAAAAGTAAGCAGTTTTTTCCATTTCAACGGTTAACAACTACAAAAGTTTATCAACTTATGTTTTTAAACGCTTTTAAACGCCAAAGAACAAATGTTAATATAGTAATGTTATGATGTCCTAAATAAAAATATAACTTGTTTTTTACAAAAATACTTACTTACCTTAAAACCTTTAGTGGTCTACTATTGCGTTTCGCTATCAACACAACAACGTTGCAAGCTTTTTTAACATAAAAGTCTATGCGCTTAAACGTTTTCTAAACGATTTTGTTAGCTTCAAACTAAAAAGCATTTAAAAAAGCACGCTTTTTCTTAAAAAAAGCATGCGTTTGAACGTTTACAAAAATAAGCAGTTTTTCCCATCTCTAATTGAGTGAGCCAGTGATGTGGACCTTTTAATACAACACTTATGCATTGTATCAAACAACTGTTTTTTTTTTAATTTATTTATCTTGTCAATTACATTTTTTTTACAAATAAGATAATGTTCTCCCAAACAAACTCCGTGGCCGAACGGTTACCATGCCGGACTGCCACGCAGAGGTCCCAGGTTCGATCTCCGGGCCGGGAGAAATATTTGTATGGCCTACAGTTATTTCTCTCGTGAGTTTGGGTGTAATTTGCGGTTGTCTACATGTGTGTCCATGGCCCCTGGGACTGGGTTTCCCTAGTGCGGGGCTATGTTTGAGTGTGTGCGTTATTTATTTATTTATTTTATTATTTATTTAAACTTCATAAAAGTTTATCGGGAGAGTTTGGTTGCTACGCTTACATTACAATCATAGAACATTTTATTCTGTTACTTAATTACAGCTCTCTAAATTACTACAATGTATCTAACAAATATTTCTTTAATTCATTTTTATGTAAGTTTTATTACCTTGCAAACATTTTAAGTGTGAAGGATATCATTAAATAATGTTGGATTTAAATAGTCCTTCGTCCTTTTTCCATACACATTGTTTGTTTTAAAAATCTCGTACCTGCCCAACGCTGCTTGCCTTGTTGGATAGTTATAACGTTTCGGTACTTTGTACTCATTACTTGAATATTCTTGCAGCACTTGATAAAGCATAATTTTTTTCCGCGGGAATTATGTTACAAATTTTAAATAATATATCATAATTATGCATTCTTTTACACTCACTACGCACATTCCTATCGGCTAACAACTTTAAGAACCGTATTTGTAATAGTCTCACTTTGTTAAGTTGTGTCACGTAGGTAGTACCATACCTTCCCACACAATAATTGATAATAGATTCTACAAGAGCATGATAGAGAGTATACAGAATCGCACGAGGAGTACAATACGCAAGCATATTAAATCTACCTAATATCTGTCGCAGTCTAGTACAAAGAACATCTACATGAATTGACCAATTAAATCTATAATTACTAACTTGCTCTATAGCTGGACAGGTACAAGCAATGCTACCGCGATGCAGACACTCAAATGAGTGACCTATCAAATGCAAAGGTTGTACTACTGTTTTATTCCTATGCCCTGAACATATATGCATGAATTTTGTTTTATTTATATTTAGAATAATCCCAACTAACAACCTTCTGCCAGTTAATTAGTTCAAATAAAAAATGCAACTATAAACGTATTGCATAATGTTTGCATTATTTTCAATAATCACTTGAATTAAAGTTTAAAAAAACCTCCGATACAAAACAGTGTCACTATCGCAGATCTATGAGATAAAGGTTTCCTGTGTTGTCGGTGTTGCAAGGTGCTGATGCAGTTTCACGTGTCGTGGCTTGTAAATATGAAGGAAGTTGTTCACACATAGAACAACACGATGAACTGTCGTTTACGACTTTTTGACGTTACGATCGTAGTGACAATGGGGAGAGCTAGAACGACAGTTGTCAGATGACAAATAAAACGTCACGATAAAAATGTGACGACAGATAATCGCAGCTTCAAACGATTCTGTCGTGCTTACGACAATGCGGCTGCCGTGAACCGACAAATTGTCGTCACGATCTAGTGGGGACAGCTAGATACGACAGTCGTTCAACGATAAAGTAAACGTCCACGACATAGGCACGACAGACAGTCGTCATATGGAACAAGCTAGATATATATCGTCCAACGATAAATACAACGTTTACTGAATCTATGTACATGAAAAAGCTTCCTATTTTCTTGTTGGTATTGTAATAAGATATTATTACAATGGTTTTGTAACATTTATTAACAAAAGAATCAATCTGCATGTAAGCAATCAATCTGCCTATCTTATTCTTTCTGGAATTTTACCAGACATATTTTAAAAACAACAGCTGCTCTGCTTTTTCGCCTTACAGTCAGTTTCTGGAAGGTTTGTAAATTATTCGGGGTGACTTTTAGGTCGTCATGTCGAACATCGGCAATGAATATCAGCATCGATGAATGCGGTTGCTGATGGTGATGTGGATATTTTGATTTATGATATTCAGAATATCTGATATTCGCGACAACCCACAAGATTACCACGTTATTGTAGTCTTACCGGTAGATCGAATTTCAAGTCGATTGGTTTTCTTGAATGACATCTTAACACTAACAGAGAAAAGAGATTTTTAAACAGCATTATCATTAAATTAGCCTCTAATCTATCCGTTCCATACCTGAGACAAAGGCTTAAAACTTATTTTTTGCGTCGGGAGTTAAAGAAGAACACACAAAGTTAATCGTTTATGGACTGTGCCATTCTTTTACGGCCTAGGCTGGAAAGTAATTATGAAAAGTAATTTCAGTCCACGAGTCTAAACTTTTAAATCTATCAACTAACAACGAACAACGTAAAGAGACTAATTAAAAAACTTAAGTCTATGGTATTACAAACTTTCACCACTTTTAAAATTTATTTTTGTGACAAAAAATAGCCTATGTCCATCTCCTAGGTTCCATTTATGTCTGTACCAAATTTCATCATAATTGGTTCAGCGATTTTGGTGTGAAAACATAACAGAAAGAATTTCTTTCGCATTTATAATGATGCCCTGCCAACACACTTACTCCGCGCGCTCCTCATTCAATTTTTTGCTATACTCATCCAATATCAGAATTTAAGTATATTCTTTGACAGACAGTTGTTATCTGGCGCGGAATTCGAGGACTGATGTCCTGATTATTGCGACACAACGTCCAAACCGGTCAAAGCCTACGGGAATACCCTTACAGGCATAAAAATCGACGGGAACGACAAAGAGCCAACGAACCAAGAAGGTCAATTGTGCACATTGTCACAAGTATCCAGTCTAATAAAAAAAAAAAAAGAAATCGTCCAAAGTCACCATTAAAAAAAACCGTCCTTTGTCGCTCAAGTCAAATAATTTTATCTGTAACTTATTCAAGTGTCTATGTATAACACAAAGTTTATTTCATGTTAAATATTATTTATTATTAAGTTTTAGTAATATAGTTTGGTACGTTAAGTTGTTCTTGTGCTAATTTTTTTTTTCTCTTTTTTGAGGGGGAAAACTGTAGCAGCCACAGACGTGGCAGAATGTCTAACCCTCTTCCGACATTCAGGCACGTCTCAGTGCAAGCAAAAGTAACAACCATACCTTGTGAATCAGCATAAGACACACGTACCAAATTAGTATAAATAAGTAGCTCAAACAAAATATAAAACAGTCATTTACCAACCCACGACTCGTTTATCATTCTCAACCCAAACTACCATGGCGAAGTGGTGACCACCAACACCTTTTCAACTGCGCCATGGTAAACATACTGTGGGCAGTGTTTTTCAATTTAACTTTAATTTTGTAATCTCATTTGTCTTTTGTTTTTTTTTTAATTTTTTATTTATTTAATCAGCTTGACTTGTAAGTGTAAGTGTGAGCTTGGTAGTGTAAACACTGTAAGCTTTAAAGTGTTATCAATCAATGAATAATATTAGTTTGGGTTGCATCTCATTGTTCGACAAAAGCACTATAAAACCTCGGCGGGAACTATGATGATGGCCTGACTCGCGCAATACAAGGCCTCTATGGCGCTCGGCCTTGTTCAGGCAATCCCTGACCTCTCGGTTTCGTTAATAAACAAGTAATGTTACTTAATGGTTAATACAATTCTGAAGGAAACATTCTAGAGCGCTAATTTACTTCGCGAAATTTATAATAACAACCTGTATCTATGCTTGCAATATTATTGAAAAAAAAAAAACGTTTTGTAGCTCTGCAACATATACCCTTAACACTTTCCTCAGAGGAGACAGACGAGACCGTACCTAGCAGCGCAAAACATAGGGTAAGTGAAGAATAAGAGAGTGCTGGTAAATTACAGGCACATGGGACTTGTCAACTTATGTCTCGTGGTGGCGGGCGCAGTGGCAGTGCCCCTCAGATCTTTGCGATTTAGGGCTCTGAGTGGCACTGCAACTGTTATTGATTGGCGTCTCACGTACCACTAGACCCACGACTTGTTCGTCTCGTCACTAGGTGTCCTAAAAATAAAATATTCCTTTTTCAATATATAGATTACATAATTTATCTCAAGCGTTTGGATTCTTGTTGAGGTAGGCAGAGGCTATCGATTGTCACATTGCACTATCCTAACTTCTCATACAAGCCTCTATTCTTCCTGCGTTCTTTCAAAAACATTCTCGATAGGATCTGAGAACCTCCTTTATGGTCGGCCTCTTCCAATGGTTCTATATCCCTTTCGTTATTCTCTCTTTTCACTCATTGTAATTTATGAAATATATAATTAATACGTGCCGGCGTTACTTTCTGGAAATTAATAAAAATGGAAATAAATTAATTTGCTATTCCGCGAACCCAGTGAAGATTAAATCGTGCAAATCAGCTGCGCTTTATATCAAACATTTTTTTCATGCAGATCATTTTACCCACCCTCCTTCCGGATAAAAATAATAAAATATTATAACACAAGCGCAACTACAGTCAAAACCCGCCATCAAAAATAGACCCGTGTGAAAAATGTTTCTTCGGCCGAGAGTCGAGCTATCAATAACCCCTGAGGATGCCTCAGAGAGGCAAAACACTATGAAGCACACATGTATGAAAAGAATATTCAATACAAGTGCAACTATTTTGCACGATTTAATCATCACAGGGTTCGCGGAAAAACAAATTAATTTATTTTCATTTTTATTAGTAAATGTGGAATAAAAGAGAAAAAGAACAACAAATTACATCTTAGAATTGTTACAATTGAACCGCCTCGCAAGCAGAAGTCGTGGGTTTGAACCCGGGCTTGCACCTCATAGGTTCTCTGAATTTATGTGTGAATTTTAATTAGAAATTTGCCATGAGCTTTTCGGTGACCCCCAACTTTTGGATCAGCGCGGCGTTACGGCCTAAACTTTAAGCTGTGTAAACTTTAACTCTAAATATATTTGAAATATAATAAGTATTTACATAGGCATATTCACCCGCCCTTATAACGGCAAATCATTGATGATACTTATCATAGTTATTTACTACTCAAACGTCAAACTGTTAGCTGTAGTTTAAAATTGCACAAATAAACATTTTCATTTTATAAAACTCCGTTCCTTTGTGGGAACACTATGATCTAAGTTCGATCGCTACACTGTACAGAAATAGAATAAGTACCTTAAGTGGGCGTACAAAATAACCACTTGTTTATTAATATGTATCAAGGATCGATTTTGCAACAATAACCAAGCGGGTAAGAGGCTCCTTCTGCTTCTTGTAATCACTTATACAAACACATTGTGTTTCGACCAATGGGTTGGCCCACGGTTGAACATAAGTGGGTAAGTAATGCCTTACCACACACACATTTCCGAAGCAGTGAAAAACTACTAAATGTGTTACCCCATCCATCCCCTAGTAGTAGCCCCTGCACATTGTCGTTTATTTCTAAATTTACCAAATTCTTGGAATGAATAGGCGAGAACACCAAACGACACCAGGGGGCCACCATAACCTTTCCAAAAACAATCTTATTTCAATGTAAGCATAGAGTAAACTTATTATAATATTACTTATATTCGTACCATGACAAACCTGTCAATCAAGTAATGTATTATTCACAGACTTATATCTAGATAGACGCCGCAAATACAGCAATTTGTATGACAACCAAGCGTGCCACATTTTTTGTACCCACTATGACGTTACAAGAATTATTTGTTGATGGAAACCTCCTACCGCTCGCTCTAAATCGATTGATTGAACGGAACACGCGTAAACACGCGTATTCCATAATAATTTAATTTTAATTTTAATTTAATTTTGTTCAAGTATTTGTTGATTGCAAGTAGTCGTAACATTAATGTAGTTGAAAAATACTAGAATAAGATAGTTAAAGTCCTTTAATTCACTTGTTTTAAAAAAAAATTGGGTTACTTGACAAAATTAGGAGTTCGTCCTCGACAGCAACGAACTCATTCATATGACCAGCTCCAGGTTTTTGTAAAGACAGCGCGCTGTTAATACTTTGCATTAATTTTTTTTTTGTATATTACTCATACTACATATCCGGCGAAGTTTGTGATTATTTGTTCACTATATTCGGACACTCGAGGCAACGTGCTGGAAAAATTATCGAAATTACAGATACTACTGATAATAGATACTACAAACCTGGAAAAAAAACGAAACTTTACTAAACGTTATAATAAAAGGGTTACAGAATATTTTTATAATATTGCTAAGGTCATAATAATTTTCGTCCCTTTGTTTTGAAAATCGATCAGAATCGAGAGTGTTGCCTAACGTATACATCACTAAATGTCCAATTTGGCCAAAGAAATGTACAAGCGGCCGTACCACGAAACTGAATGCATTATACAAAAGTACGTTAGTTCGATATTCATGGCGTGTTAATAAAGGATTACAAATATATCGCACCAAGTAAAAGCCGCAATGTATTACAAATCACGAGCATACACTCGGTTGCATATTTGTTTTCACGAAATTCATACAAAACCAAAATAATTGTTTTTAAAATAAATGATGCATCTTCCGATTACAAAATCACTTGCCCGTGGAAGGAAACGTTCCTGTTTACCCGTTTACCCACAGTTATGGTGCTTTTGCAGTTTATAATGGCACAATTATGCATTTTTCGCGTTTTCGCGTTGAACGAATGATTTCCTATTCTATTATATTTATTACTAAAAATAGGTAAGAAATAACGCTATATGAACTATACAATGCCATCTCTTTCTTTTTTGATGTTCCGAATCGTCTTATCGTAGTATAATGTTCAAGTACTTAATGTTATTTACATTCAGAGAATTGTAACTGTTGAAAAAAGAAAATTATGTAATAATAAAATCTATTCAAATTACGTTGTTTTTAATTATTTTTCCGCATTTTGATGAAGAAGAATAAATAAAGCAAGCTGAATTTTGATTGTCACGTTGTGAATTCGGAATTATAGTCTAGTGTCAACTGATAGTTTCACCAAGGAGCATATAGATGTCGCTGTCATAATTTTACGAAACAAACATCGCGTATTTCTATGTACTATTATATAACAAAATATTGAAAAGATATATGTATATAAATAAGTTCATCTTAACTTTTAATCATTACAAATCAATATTAAGACAATAAAACTGAAAATAATATTATTTCCATTGCATCCGTGTAACCATTTTAAGATTGCTAAATTTGACATAAAAGCAATATTACTTTAATGTTAAAGTCGCGTCATAGTACCAACTGAGTGAATGAATAGTCACAAAGCTGCCAATAAAACATCATAGTTTTAACATTATAATAAGCTTACTTTAAGAGCATCATGGTACGAAAAATCAATGTAAGGTATGTTTATATATGATAACATAATTAAAGGCCCCCTGTATTTTATAAGTAAAGACAGGATTTTTTATGATAAGGAAATTTTAACATTACTATCACAAAGCCCATGTACAAATGACTAAAGTTATCATTGATGATATCAATCTTTTACATAATTTTTCTGTGGGGACATAGTGACTCGCAAATGTTCGTCGATACCGTCTACACGACTTCAAGTTTGACAATTTGAACTGTTCTCATCGTCAGCGGCATAGAGTTAATTTTAAATCTTACGTGTCAAGACTCACGTGCGTCCACAGAATAACTGCTTGAGAATAAGCCTAAACTTAAGGCATAAAGTCTTTACGTAAGCCTTTTTTTCATAAAGGAAATTAATGTTTCCCTTCCTTGTTTATATACACGGTGAATCCTCAAAAAAATAATGACTTATTAATTACACGAATTTTAATTGTTTGGAGATTTTTTTTTTTTGAGAATTGTTTTACGGCCCCGCTAGCGCCCTGCAGTGCATGAGCGCGGGGGCTGCGGGACGGTGCTCGTCGCTTACTTTATACTGGTCGTAATTCGATCGCTGAGCTCGGCAAATAATTTTATTTGCACTCTACCTTATATTTTTTTGTATTAAATTATAACAAATCATAATATGAAAAGAATTAGTAGGTTATAAGTGACAATTACAATGATTCACACTACAATCCTAGTTTTACGATTACGTCTTGTAATTACCGTACTTAAGCATCTAGAACGTAATAAGAAATATTTAAAAGATGTGTTTTAACTTTGATAGGTGTATTTAGCCTCATAAAGTGTTTAAAATTTGATGTTGTAATGTGTAATTTAGTGTTTACATATGTAACTTACTTACTTCAATAAATTATTTTAAAAACAATTGTTTGGAGAAAAAAATGAATTTGGGGGGCACGACAGGAGCGTGCGGGGCTCCGTGGACGTACCATCCGCAAGCATTATAATGTATGCCAACAATACGATAAGAAGAATAATGCATGATAGGAAATTAATATCATCATGATTACTACCAAGTAACGGGACGAACCAGTCGTGCGCGTGATGGTAATCTACACGCCTGTCCATAACAGTTGCAGTGCCACTCAGAGCTTTAAATCGCAAAGACCTGAAGGCCACTCCGACTGCGCACGTCATAAATTGACAAGTCCCATGTGCCTGTAATATCACTAGACCTTACCTTTCAAAACATGAAAGCAGTAGTAACTCTTACACAAGGAGCTCTACTGCTACTAAATACTAAATGTACTTGATATTAAAGAATAAATACGTCCGTATACCAATTTCGTAATCAAAACGTTCAAGCGACGCAACGCCACGTGTCTGGGGGATTAAAAATTATCATCAATACTCTAATGAATACCCGAGGATATTACAGGATTTGCCAAACCCGCCATGCCTAGGATTTAATTGGCTCTATTCCACTAATTAATTGTTGCATTTCGATATTAGTTCGAAATGAGCCAAATAGATGGAAGCTAAAGCCGTCAGGGCGCGCCTATGACGCACGGGCACGGACGAACAAACATCCAGCCAATAAACTATTACCTTATTATACCACCGCCCTCAACAATCGTTAGCCATGTTAAACATTGGCTTGGACGCTGGCTTTACGATTATTTACTTTGCGTATTGTGCACTGAAGTATGTACAACGTTGTTGTGTGCGGAGTTTTCTATATTCTTGTTTCACTATTGTTTATATTGATTAACATTTTGAAATTGTTCATTATGAACACTGGACATAGAGTCGAAAACTGTCTATGATACTGAGTAAGTAGGGTGGCCGAAGATCAACAAAATGTATGGATTACACTGCCGCCGTTAGTTAAAAGGGCGCATATGACTGCCGTGATCGACAAGAAAGGACGAACCTGCCACTATATTTTTTTTTCTTAGGCGGATTAGGTAAGAAGTTACCGTAAGAGAAAAGGGCCTAAGTACCCACACTTTTATGGTCAAACTAAGTTAAATATACGCATTTCCAAAACAAATTGGCAAAAAGGCGTAATTGCATATATACGTCATTTCGTTTTAACTACACATTTCAATAAGTTAAGTAAATGAAAAGATGTTAGTCACATTTAACTTTCTAATTCTTCCTCAGTTAAAGCAAAAATTATAATTTCTCAGTTGATGGTTATACAATGCTCACATAAATTTATAATAAACTGGAAATGTTACCTTTTTTTAAGTAATAAAAATCTTGAAAATGTCAAGCATGTCGACATTGAAAAGATATTGCCACTACATACTGCCCTTTATCTTAATAATAGACTAACGTCAACGTGGTGTAATTATGCTAAGTTGAAAAGGTACAAGTGGTTACTTGCGCCCATCTTACCTAGTATTGAGTATTTTACGAACATTTTATTACTAAGTTGAAAATGAAAAATGGTAAAAAATAAATAAAACATAAATTTTAAAAAAATAATTAAATATTTTCATTCCATATTTTGCGTATAATATATGTAGGTTTATCTTACAGCGTTTGCAGAAAGTGTCTACGTTTTGAAAAAAAATGGAAAAATCTCATACTTTTTAATTTAATTTCTTTAAACCTTATTTTAACAGTGGCAGTATAACACAGTAGAGTTCGCATTGGAATTACAATAGGAGAACTTAGATGAGAAGAATTTTAGAAAAAAAAGAAACTTTTGAGTATTGGTGAAAAAAACACGCAAAACGCTACCCAAAATAAAGTTAACGATTACACAAATGTGTGTAACGTGTAATTCATTTACACGCCGTTTTCATGGTTCCGGCCCTAGAATAATAACGCATAGAAACCTAGTCCGCACACGCTAAGTGAGGCAAATTGAAGCGCGCCCAATGGGCCTACACGAGCGGGCGGGCCGGCAGTGCTCAAGGTCAACTTGCACCGCGAACAGCTCAAGAATTTTAGCTAAAAATGACGAAATGTGCGGTAAATGAGTGTAAAAATACGTCAGACAAACATAAAATAGATACTAACATCACATTCCACAAGGAAGTAACGCGTTTCAACTTGTATTTTTATATAAATATTCACTAAAACCGAAAATTAACCTACTACTAAAACTAGCCTACACAAATTTGATTTTTGCCTCACTTGTGACAGTTCGTTTGATATGAAACTATCATTCTATGCGTTATTATTCTAACATTCCGGCCTTCTCTTCTTATTCTCCAGTCAATGTAGAAAAACTAACCTCCTCTTCTATAAATTGTCGCGGGTCTGAGGGTTCGTGCTGCCGTCGATGTTTCATCTGAGCAACGTATGCGATGTCTTAAATATATTTAAAATATAACTAAACAACATTTTTTAATACAGTTGCTCAAAACGTGTTTTTTTCGTACTACAAATCGTGCCGAAAGTTAGATTTATCGCACTAGTGCCTTTTACTTTTCCGTTTTTTTTTTAATTTACTGTTGTTTCAAGTCTTAAACATAGAACTAAAGAGGTTGTATATTTATTTCATATTTATATGCTTTGTGACGTAAGTCATTCGTCATTAAAACTTATATTTACTTACAAACATCTTTTTGAAATGTTTTATAAAACAACGGGCTACATTTAAAAATACCAAAATATTTTCCATAAAGATTATTGAGTATTAACAATGACCGGAGGTGAGTATTACGCGAGACCGCTGCCCGCCGGGCCACGAAAATAGTAATTTTAATGTAGCTGAATACTGGCAAAAGTTTCCATTGTACTCTGAATTTTTACCAGACAAAGAAATAAAATAAGTTCTTTTTAAATACTGTTTTATTTTACTTTCAATGTAGTTATTTCGCGAATGTATTAAAAAACGTCGTTTGATACACGTGCGGATTTGTCATTTTCACTTGTCTCGAGTCTTGACCCTCGCCTCGAAGCCTCGAGACTCGTAAATCACTAACTTTCCGCACCTGTATCAAAAATAACTATATTATAAACTAATTTCATTTAACTTTTCTGTAATTTAGTCTCAGGCATTTTTATGCCTAAAAGTAAAAGCTAATTTTTTCGGGTCATTAAACCTTATTAGCCTTTTTCTGGTTTAGGCTAATTAAGCTCAGCGTGCAATAAAAATTCAATATCGCAATATATTCTATTCTATTCTGATCTGATCTGATCTGATCTGATCTGATCTCATCTATTCTATTCTATATTGCGTCGGAAAAGGAAATCGAAAGCTGAAAGTAAAACAACTACTTTCATAGATTGCGATATCTAGTTAGAAATATGTCAATTTTATTGCCAATGTTTTTTAAACAACTACGACTTTTCAACTTCTAAGAACATTGAGAATAAAAGTTTCCACTTACGTGCTGAAACCTGAAAATATTGCCGTTCGCTCGTCGTAGAAGTATCTGAAAAAGAAAACCGTCGTTAGTGCAAACTCTTTCGAATCAAGTGCTACATTCCCCTGAGAAATAAATGTGTCCCGACATATTGGGGTTGCCCTCATCAGTGCCAAGCATTGAAAGTGATTAGATTCGCCCGTAGGCACCACGAACATCCACCGCACAACAAGTGTACCACACCGTTAAATTCCAAATTCAAATTCTCGCAAACCATTGGCGGTAGCATCTAACTTGTATACGTCCTCCGTTCCCATTGGTCGATGATAACCTGATTTAATTTAAATATTGTCACCTCACCACCGGCGGATATTTTCGCCTTATTGCAATTTATTTTAGGGGGGAGGGAACGTTATTTAATTTTGCCGCACCTCTTGATACATTAATAAATAGATATTGGATGCTGTAATCTCATGAAACACCGGATAAATCGAGACACGTCTGTGGCAGTTTGGTTTTCGTTGGTGGCATTATTAAATACAGGAAATTGTAAACTAAAAATCTCAGCTAGTTCGAGATAGAAAACTAAACCGTGGAGTGGACGGAGCTTAGCTTTGTTGGAAGCTGTTTCCAGTCCTCTGGTCACCTGAGGATGTCAGCAGATTGTCATTTGTTTCAACCTTATGAAAAGCTTATTACAATATTACTTATATTCGTACCATGACAAACCTGTCAACCAAGTAATGTATTATTGCTAAAGTCATTGAAAGAAGGAATGAATTCCCAATACAATCTATTCCTTACTAAAAATAGAAAAGAAATAACGCTATAAGAACTGCATAATGCCATCTCTTTCTTTTTTGATTTTCCGAAATGTCCTATCGTAGTATAATGTTAAAGTACTTAACATTCTTTACATTCAGAGAATTTTAACTGTCAAAAAAGAAAAGTGTGTAATAATGAAATCTATTGAATTTACGCTGATTTCAATTATTTTCCGCCTTTTTATGAAGAAAAGTAAATAAAACAAGCTGAGTCTTGATTGTCACGTTGTGAATTCGGAATTATAGTCTAGTGTCAACTGTTAGTGTCGCCAAGGATCATATAGATGTCGCTGTCATAATTTTACGAAATAAACATCGCGTATTTTTATGTACTATTATATAACACAATATTGAAAAGATATATGTAAATAAATAAGTTCAACTTACCTTTTTAATCAAAAAATAATATTGTTTCCATTGCATCCGTGTAACCATTTTAAGATTGCTAAATTTGACATAAGAACAATACTACTTTAATGTTAAAGTCGCGTCATAGTACGAACTGAGTGAATGAATAGTCACAAAGCTGCCAATAAAACATCATAGTTTTAACATTTACAATAAGCTTACTTTAAGCGCGTCATGGTACGAAAAGTCAATGTAAGGTAAAAGTAATATTGTTTTAAGAGCTTGTGGTAGGCCCCCTGTTCATATCACAGTTAAATAAATAAGTACAATCACTGAAAACATTTTTTAAATAAAATGCTAACAAAATCGCTTAGCCCTTCGGACTATCACCGTACAAACGATCGGTTGACATAGAAATCTTTTTGCGTAAAATCTTCAGATGAAACGTGCAATTGCCAAGTGCCAATAGCAGAAGCGTCTGGGAGGCGGTCTACCCCGTTTCCGCACGGAAATTACCGCGCCTCCCGACCCTTGATAGAGCGAATCGGAGATTTTTCTTTAAAACTCGTGCAATCAATATCTGACATTTCAAATGTCAACTCTATACCACCTAAGATAAGGACTGTCTGGAATCTCAGTAGAGACTAAAAAATCGACCTGTTTCACAATTCATTCCGTAGTTTTCCACCCTTAGAGGTGGAGTATTTTCTTCAAATGTAAATGGAACCACTTTGGAGGTATCCTCTTTCCAACAAAAATAGAATTATCAAAATCAGGTCACAAATTTTTCAGAGTTTTTGTGTAACATACATATAAAGAAAATAAATAAATAAACATACAGCCGAATAAAGATACTCCTCATTTTTATGAAGACGGTTAACAATGCAACGTGAGCAACTGATTAATTACAAATTTAAATTTTTTATTTTGGTGAAACCATAAAGGATTGTATCCCAAACTGACTGTTTTCGTTTATCTTTTGTTTATGAAATTTTAAACGTTTAGCGTATCTATTTAGAATCAATTCAAAATGTTCATGACTATGTGACGCTATAATATAGACACCGTGACGTCAGACCCCAGACAATAGAGAGAGAGAGGTAGGCTAAAACCTTACCGTTCGACGGTGGCATCTGACAGTTTTTCGACAAGCTAGGCGGCATGATCCACGATTTTTCGGTTATTCAAAATCGTTAAACAGATAAAGAAGACATAAAAAATAACATTGTATTAATCAACATTAGTATTCATTTTTAATGATTTTTACACTATAACTCGGGTAATGTCCCATGGAGTTTGACAGTTCGACTTCAATCTAACTTCATTTCATTCAAACAAAGCGTTTATTCAAAATAATTTTTAAGACATAATTACTATTAAACTTAACACTTACCTTACTTACTATACAACTTAACATAATATCGTAAAACACGGCTGTAGTTAAATAACAAGTTTAAGCAGCATTATAATGGCATTAACAATTATTATCAGTCTTCAAAACGAATGAAATCAAATTAAATGATGTAGGTAGGTAAGTTCCTTGCCATAACCGGGAGTACCGGGAATCTATAATCGCGGTACCGGGACGAATTGCACCTGAGCAAGCCCTGACCGCAACTCTATGACATCAAAGATTGATAATTTGTACACCTTGATGTAACCTTTCTTACCTCATTAGAAATTTGCGCGCAAAAGCGTTTCTCCATGGAAAAGTTTTTGGAATTCGAAATTGACGACGGGCTGTGGTGACCTAACTTTTTATTTCTATGAAAAATAAAACATAATGACACGTAGGAAATGAAACTATTTTTCGGTCCCATGGTCACGGTTGACAGTCAACCGTGACCATGGGACCTGTAAAGGGCCCGAAACGTCGGTTTGTTTGAAAAAACAAATATACGCGATTTAAATCCGGAAAAATAGTTTCATCTCCTATGTGTAACAATCGCGAAAACCTAAGAACTCGATACATAATGACACGTTCAACTAAGCGATTTCTCGTACATTATTTATGTATACAATTAAATTGACAACATTAACTAATTTTGTTTATTAAAACCGATTTGTTACAATTCAATTGTTTTTCTTTCATTTACCAATTTCCTCCCTATAGTGAGGTGAAACGTTGAGTTTTTCGCTCCGCAGAAATGTTGTTGCGCCTTGAAATTTTATTCTATTTTTGAACCAACAACTCTGCAGCCCTGCATAACACATAATTATTATGTTCAATAGCCATTTTTCAAATAGAGCCAACGTGCACGTAACATATTTACAAAGCAATAATCTATAGACCTAAAACTTTGCATTTTGATCGTTAACCCGCATGGGGAGCCTACCCTTTCCCTAGTCGGCATTCTATAGGGCATAGTGCGTTGTATTACGGTAGCAGATATGAAATGCATGTAAAAAGCTATTACGACAATTTATTCACACAAGGAAATTATGCAATAAAAAACAATGTCCATTTTGAACTTGCAAATTTTTTTGTCGCGAATAGTTGATAATTTATATCCAAGTCTCATTCGTCATTAGTTTTATAACTTTGAAGAGAAATGAATTTTAATAATCACAGTACTAACATGACGAAGTTATCGCGTGACATATATACGAAACAACATACTATCGAATCGAGAGCCTCTACCTTTTTTTGACGTCGGATAAGAAATACGTAAAAATGTCATTGTTATTATATGTTTTTAAACGTAACACGACTTATTTTGAAATTTTCACCTTTTATTTTCAGCCTCGTTTACAGTTGCCATGATTTATTCAAGTTTGAGACAATTATGAACAAAAGTAACAATAATTGCGATACCGATAAGCAATGATACGTAAGTCTTCTTTAACTTGACTCTCACCTTCAAAGTTGTAAGAAAAAAGAAGAAATTCTCGGAGAAATAATGTCAAGTGTAAACGAAACTTGAAATGAAATGTCAAAATCTAAGTCATTTTACGTTCAAAAATTAATGCTTACAACGCTTTATTTTTTTTCTAAGTAATTTTTTTAATCGAATCGATTTTGCATCATTCTTTTCGTTTGATTTAATTCAATCAATTCAAATCATCCGTTGTAGTGAATCTAAGTAGGTATGACTTTTAATTACAACTATATTTACCTTGGAATCATTTATAACTCTGTACTACAAAGTAACATATTCATATCACTTTGTAGTACAGACATTCAAATACAATTACACAACATGCAATTAATATATTACACAGGAACATTCACACTGAGCTTACATTCGTAAAAAAAGACAATGACATAAGTAAAATATCAGCTACAGAGCCAATCATCTAATCCTGCCCATGATCTCAACTAACTACGACAAGAGGTCGATAGGTTTTGAAGGAGAGAATCACATGTAAAGGATGCGGAGTCATTTAGTATATTTAAATCAAAATTGTATAAACATATTATTAACGACCATCCACTACTGAAACAAAGATTTAATTTATATAATAAGAATGTAAATTTGTAAACAGTTGAACTCTCTACTTATGTTTGTATCTAATGGTAGTATTGGACTGGAATATTGTTAATCTACTTATTATATTTTGTATTTCATTGTGTAGTTTGTAACACGGCTTGGACTGGAATATTGTTAATTTACTAATTCGTTTTTGTATTTCATTGTGTAGTTTGTAACACGGCTTGGGCTGGAAATATTGTTAATTTACTGATTAGTT
>NW_020656001.1:2915375-2938733 GCF_003589595.1 Hyposmocoma kahamanoa
TGGGCTGGAAATATTGTTAATTTTCTGATTAGTTTTTGTATTTCATTATGTAGTTTGTACCACGGCTTGGGCTGGAAATATCGTTAATTTACTGATTAGTTTTTAAGTTCTCCTGTAAGTGACAATTGTCTTAATAAGAATAAAGTATCTTTGAACTCAACATATTCATTATTTATAAAATTTTCCCTAGTTCAAAAAATTTCATTATATTGTTACTGTTATACATGTAATTACGATTCATACTGTAGGTTACAATACCCAAGAGCTTGTCGTTTCCCGTTTCAATAAGTAAGCTTATTTTTTGGCGGAAGTAGCTGCCAGTTGTCTGGTCAACTGACGCTTCAACGAGGCAATGTAGTTCAGTTACATTTAACAAATGGCTAAAAAAGACACTGTCATAGTCGAGGCCACAAACATAGCTCAGGGTTCGAGGCTAGGATGTGGCGTGGTGACATCGACAATACGTGGCGTATAGAAATACACAACAGAAAAGAATACCAAGAAATTTGAACGTAAAAAATCATCGTTAATTTTGATAGAAGTAGTCAAAATGGGAGCTTATTTACGAATTTCTAAATAATTTTATTTCTCAATTATTAATACTTGTTGAATGACTTATTTATAACAAAACAGTACAAAGTACTAAAAAAACTAACCTTAAAAGTCATTCATCCCCTAGTTTGCCACCCTTAGAGGTGGAATATTTTCTTAAAATTTCACATCTGAGGTACCCTCTTTCCAACAAAAAAAAAAAAGAATCATCAAAATCGGTTCACTTATTTTTAACTATTTAGAGCTATCGCGTAACATACATACAAAAAAAAAAACAAAGAACATACAGTCGAATTGAGAACCTCCACCTTTTTTTAAAGTCGTTTAATAAAAAGACACAAAATCCTGAGCTCGACAATTTTTAGAGGTTTCCATTTTTTTCGTTTTCATTTTTAGAAGTTTAACAAATATTTATTTTTCATAAAAATTATAACAACAATTCACTCACATGATGCCACGCAGAGCTTTAAATCGCAAAGATCTGAAGGACACTGAAGTTAACAAGTCCCACGTGCCTGTAATTTCACCAGCACCCTTACCCTTCAACACCGGAACGCAGTAATGCTCAATTACTACTTGGCGGCAGAAATAGGTAAGGTGGCAGTACTTCCCAGGACCCTGGACGAACTCTTTCACAAGGAGCTCTACTGCTACTTAATGCGATTGTTGGAATTATAATGATTGTATGGATTTAAACATCATCTCAGAGGATTTAACACTTCTGAAACTTATGCAGTCGTGGGTACAGCAACTCATGAAACTTTTATCGCAATCGAATGAATAATAACGCATAAGGAACAAACATACATTCACTTATACAATATAGATTGCGAAATTATTGCTTGTGTTCGGCCACACTGTATTTTATAGTAGAGATTGGAACATATATATATAACACATAACAAGTATAACATATAACACAAGGTGGAAAATGGACATGAAAATGTAAAATAAACACTCGCTATTTTATTATACTAATTGATAGGATCAATGATACAGATAAGATCTCTCTAATGAACACTAATATTTATTAGACTCATAAGCCTAAGTTTATTTTTTTACATGATCTCATAAAAAAGTCCGGAGGCGTAATGTCTGGAGATCTTGTGGGTCATCTATTATTATTAATAATAAATTATTTTAATTTATTAAAATTAATTCTATTACTTAAATAAGAGCTGTTATGTACTAATAAAATTTCATGGACGATTTTAACCGATAAGTACAATAATGTTTTTAGTTAATAATAACAATAAAGCACACAGTGAGTTTGGGTATAATTTGTAGTTGACTAACTACAAATTACACCCAAACTCACGAGAGAAGCTGTAGGCCATACAATCATTTCTCTCGGGGTTCGATCCCGGACCTCTGCGTGGCAGACCAGCAAGGTAATCGCTCGGCTACGGAGGCCGTTAGGCTGGTTCGATTTCCAGCTCAGGTAAACTGTTAAAAAAATCTGTGAACGCAGTTATCCATGTCAGAATTATATATTATATATTACATTATTAATATTTATGTATCAAAATTAGTTATCCTAAGCACTTAAGGTAGTTCCACTTCGTGTCCCATTGACTTTGCCACCCTACATAACTGCTCATATTTGGTAGCATGAAAGTCCTGCTCAACGTAGTTAATTATAACATGCTTAAGTCCGTTTGCGGTGGTGTGATTGTATTAACAACCATTAGACTGTAAAATACAGATGGAATATGACATTGACTAGGTCTGAAGCACGGACGACGCCGAATTGATGTAGGTAGTCGAATTATCGGCAGACTGGTTAATATTGATTGGACATCCTCAGCTTACGGCACGAATGCGAGTTTCGCAATTGCTCTTACCGTTTAGCCAGTCCAATAAATGTGATGTTCAGTTTCTATTTTCACATAAATCATATAACAGTTAGATGCGACCATAGTATTCGACGTAAATAACCATAGAACATTATATAGTACAAGTGCTCTTTTCGCGTGGCACGTGCGCCAACAGCTCGCGGGGTTCCGCAAACTTGAGTTCAGTCCGCCATTGTCGCTTTTTATTCGTGTTAATTATCTCGCGCAAAACCCCGCAAAAGCATTATTTCGCTATTATGAAGTACAATAATGATAGTCTCACTTGTAATATTATCTGGGTGGTGTTTCGTATCATCATGAATTAATTTTAATAAATTTTAAAGTTTCTGTTTATGGTAATATTTTTTTTGTTACAAGAAACGAATTAAAATCTTATACCGCTGCAAAAGGGTCGCTTCTTTTTTGGAGAACTACGTAAACATCTCGAGTTCGTCGTCGTTCACCTATTAACAGCTAGATGGCAGCACATTGATTAAAATTTCAATATATAATCAAAACGTCGTAATCAGCAATAATATGTGTTGATGGTAAATCATTATCAAGATTATATGAATGTGTAAGCTTTAACGAATAAATATAAATATAAAGCTTTATAGAATAAAAACGATTAAACACCACAAGTAACCCGTAAAGCAGATTCTCCTGAGAAGGACGCGTAGGCAACTCTAGGAGTTGCTCTTTGTAAATACACTTTTATGATTTACGATATTTATTTAAAAATATCGTAGATAATAACAAACTGATGGAGGGTGAATTTATGTCATTCAAGCTGTATAGTAACAATGTTTTTGTCTTTTATAAAAGTATAAGAGAAAAAAAAACATGTAAAAGACTAAATGTTGCCCGCTAAATGAAGACGTCTGTCGAGAATGTGTAGTTTATATTTATCACTATTGTGCCCATGTGCAAAAAAATACGTTTTCATGGTAGGTGCTGCGATGTCCAGTCTGTAATTTGCCTTGCCTACTATAGGCCCTTTGTTCCATTAACGTCGGCGGCATTCCCCCAAAGCAAAATCAAATTAAGTTACAGACGTGTACAAGTACTCGCACCTACTCAATCAAAGCTCGAAAGCAAGACTATTTGTATATCTAACCCCTGTTATCCTTAGCCACTGAAAAGCAATTGAATTTGATTTGTCGAGCTCCGGCGCTCGGGCAGTTGCCGGCAGGACTTCTCTAAACAATAATTGCGAGGGAGAAATAATAACGTCGGCGCAGCGCGGCCCGTATCCGCTCGCAATAAAAATGTAAAACGCCACCGATAAGCGACAGCGCGAAAGGCTCGAATACGAGGGCAGGGATGCATGTTCGAGCTTTCTATCGATAGAAAGTGTTATAACTTGCGCTAGCTAATGCGTAATGCTTGGTTAGCAATTATGTTTACATATTATTTTGTAACTTATATTCTATCAATCTTTCGATGTTTATGAAAATCGATTCATCGATCTAATTCTTTTTGTTACGATTTATTTCAATGCACTTTTCAAGAGAATCGATTCACTAGAAAGGCCAATTGAATCGTCTAGATCATAAAGCAATAAATGTTTTGTTATATTTAAAAAAAAAAACAAAACTAATTACAACAAATAAGTACAGTGCTTCTATTTTCTCAATGCCCCTCGGCAATCATCGAATGCACACATTCGGAAAGCATTCGATGATGTGTGCATTCGAATATTAATTTCCATGTCTATGAAATTATTAGGTTTGAAATCTGTAATAATTTGTATTTTGAACAACGTACTTATTGTTAGGAAATGAAACTATTTTTCCGGATTTAAATCACGAATATTCGTTTTTTATCAAACAAATCGACGATTCGGGCCCTTTACAGGTCCCGTGATCACGGTTGACGGTTGACATGGGACCTGTAATGGGCACGAAATGTCGATTTGTTTGAAAAAACAAATATACGCGATTTAAATCCGGAAAAATATTTATTATAAAATTATAAATAATAAAAGTCATAATAATGATAAAAAGTGTAACAAATAAAAAATGTATTAGCAACTCTATATACTTCCAAGTCGACTGAAAGCGTGCGGTCTGTACCACAGGCAAAGGGCAACTGAAAAAACCCGACGACAGCCGAAACACGAAGTTTGTCGAGGGACATTGAGAAAATAGAAGCACTGTATTTAGTTGTAAATAGTTTGTGCCCTCGATTTCGTGCGTTAATGGAAATTGATTCGGTATAAACCCGGTGTTAACGAAGAAAGAAGAAACAGCCTATCATAAAAAAATAATACAAAGTAAAAAAAATAAAGTTTTAGTCGATATTATGTCGATATTCCGAACGTCACATCCCTACACCTGGAGTTTTTATGTCCGGATCAAACGGCTAGGTATTTTGTCACACAAAATATAAATGTGGCTTACTTCCTTCCTTCATTGGTGGAGTTTATCTGAGTGATTAATTACGCCTCGTGTTACAGTTGGCTTTCAACGGGCTAAATGGGAATTCAACTTTATATTATGCACCTTTCAACATACGGAACGGCGAATCGTAGGGAATGCATTATTGTCGTTTAACTGCGGTACGATTTAATGAAACATTTCCTACATACGCTGCAGACTTTTTTTGCAAAAGCCTTTGATTCAAGTGTCACATACTTTTGGCGCGCAGTTGATTTTTTTGACGTGTGACGGGACCAACTCTCAGATCTTTGCGACTTAAAGCTCTGGGTGGGATTGCAACTGTTATTTGGACAGGCGTGTAGCTTACCATCAGGCGAACGATTTGTTCGTCCCGTTATTTAATATAAAAAATGTGTTTAGGTTATATTACAATTTGTGAAGACTATACGAGCTAATATATTAAGAGAATATATGCCAAGATTCGCGTACATAGTGGATGAAACTGAGTCTCCACGAAGGGTTGGTCAAAACACTATTAGCATTCCCCCTTTGTGGGGTTATGATAATGTCGTTAACTTACCTACCCTACCAGCACTTAGAAACTTTTTTAAATGTACTAATTAGGTACAATTTGGCAGCGTAATGCATCATGCAAAATTGAATAATAAAATCTGTAACAAAGAAAGCATTGATGCGGTTGCATACTGTAACTGGGGCGTAGCTTGGGATGCGTAGCGAGAGGTACTTTTATAAATTTAAACTGGAATAATCTTCAAAACTTGGTTTATTGTATTCTTTCACATATTTTGTTATTTAGGTTACATCACGAACTCCAAGATGCTCTATTCTTTTCTTACTTCATTTTCCAAAACACATTCTAATTACAAAACTATTCATTCAGCCAGTGATTCTACTCATAGAGTAGAGCCTAGACTACATCCCTCTTCCTCACAGCTGAAGGGGTGAATATCCTTAGCTGGTGCTCTACCTATGATAGGCAACTTACATAAATGATCAGCCTTCACTACAGGCTAGCCACACACTGCTCGGAAGCTATTACCTTACCAACAAGTAAACCACTGCCAAAAACCTATCTAAAAGGACAGACCATGACCACATTCTAATTACAAAACTATTCATTCAGCCAGTGATTAGAAGAGAGTAGAGCCTAGACTACAATACCTAATCAAATGGGTCAGGATCGTCAGTTTTCTCTACTTACCTTAGCGGTAAAAGGACGTGACATGTATCTTGGACTTCAATAACGCACATACTCATGTCGCGTACCAGGGAAACCGTTTTCTTTTATATAATAGCAAGTGATGGGACGGACAGGTCGTGCGGCTGTGGGTAGGTTCAAGCCTGTCCATAACAGTTGCAGTGGCACTCAGAGCTTTAAATCGCAAAGATCTGAGGGGCACTGCCACTGCCCCCGTCACCCTCAGATTTCACCAGCACCCTTAGCCTTCAAAACCGGAACACAGTATAGTGCAGTGTGGCAGTATTTTCCTAGACGAACACTTTCACAATGTGCTAGCTCTACTACTAATACTGTCCATGGCACCCGTGAAACACGGGTGCCATGGACACACAAACAACCACAAATTACACCCGAATTCTGAATTCTCAAATGTAAATATTTCATCCGGCAGGGGAATTAATACATATCTCACTGTGTACACAGCCCAAAAGCCGTTAACCGTGAAACATTAGCAAAAATCTTCTATCGTCTTCTATCCTATCCAAAGATCGTGAGAAAGTAATAATAAACATATCAATTTGGCGATCGATCGGCTTTCTCGTGATCCTCAACTGTTTATTAGATGCCGATTTAAAGGATCGACTAACTATAGCCAGGCTGGGCAACGGCCATATTTATTGAAATTACTTACAATTTGATTGTGCTGTAATAAGGGACTCGGTAGCTCCGTTTGCCTTAAAATTAAAGGCCCTTTTTGTTTGGATCGGCTTGAATTAGATACTTTATATGTAGACGATTTGCATGAATTATTGTTTAGGGCTCCTGTAGGACTCACAGTATGCTTTGGTATTGTTATATTGTAATGTGTTTAAATTAACACTTCGGGTTTCTGAAGCTCGGATGCCTTGGCCTTTTTCTTTTGATTTTCTTTTCTTTTATAGTACCGAATGTATTGTAGCAATAGAGCTCCTTGTGATAAGGTTCATCAATGGTAGTAGCCACCTTACTATTTCTGCCGCCAACTGCAATGTCAGCATTACTGTGTTCCGGTTTTGAAGGGTAAGAACGCTGGTGAAATTACAGGCACACGGGATTTGTCAAATATGTCTCAGGATGACGGGCGCAGTGGCAGTGCAACTGTTATGGATAGGCGTGTAGTTTTTCATCAGGCGCACGACTAGCTCGTTGCGTCACTTAATATTAAAAAAAAAGATAGTTACCTAATTTATCTTACGTTTTGTACATTAGATATTAACGAAACCTATCGAGCCATTACGATTTTACTTTGGAAAATAAGCTAATTCTATTGAAAACCGGATAAATTTATTTTCCCTCGTATAACATAACGTATAACAGCCGAAAGATTCTTGTTGCTATGAAATTACAAATCACCGAATTGAACCTTGCAGTGCTTTGGTTTGTCACGATAGTGTAGTCAGCGGTAGTACCTACATGTGAAAGAGTTCCGCCAGGTTCGGAAGTACTGCCATCTTACCTATTTTCGCAGCCAGGTGCTAGATAATACGAGCATTACTCCGTTTCTATTTTGAAGGGTAAATAAATATAAATAAATTCGCGCGTCCGTGTGACGTCATGTACTTTGAAGTCTTCCCAGAAACAGTTTGAACTGCAAGAGGAGACTATGTTTTTTCGACCTTTTTATTAATAATAAAAATATGATCTTCTGGGAAGTACTGCTACCTTACCTATTTCTGCCGCCAAGCAGTAATAAGCAATACTGCGTTCCTGTTTTGAAGTGTTAACATGGTATCAGAGGGTCGTTTCAAGGTTAATAATATGTCAAACCTGATTATTTGCACAGCACGCCATACGAATTGAACACGTCAGAGTAAAGAAAAAACAATTGCTAAGACGTATGTCGTATAACGCTTAGAGGTGCGACGTCAGATAGCAGACCTAGTATTTTTGCGAAAAATTGCTTCTGGTGCAGTGGACTCCACGGAACTCGTGTTCAAGATTTCTCTTAGAGCCCCTACAAAGTCCCATAGGTTTAACTCACTTTTGTGCGCACCTATAACCTCTTCGAATTTTCGGCGGAATGCATATCTCTTGCGTGGGAGTGATAGCTTCAATGTGTTGTCCTAGAAGGTTGATATCGACCTTTTTAACATTAGTGTTGCATCGATGAAGCGTCTTATTATTAGTTTGTTTTTTGGCGACTAGGTATTTACTAAGTGTTGCGAAAATGTCATTACCTATATAGTATAGTCATTAGTTATAAATGGATCGTGCACAGAAAAAAAGGATTTCTACTAATAAGAAAGAGCAATTTCTCAAAATATTTGCTAATTCGGAAAAAATATTTATTAAAAGTAATAAAATATTGTCACTACAAAAATACTGCTTATCTTTTTCTAATACAATTTTACTCTTAAGTTTATTCTAACTTTGAGACAAATACGTTCTATAAATACGTAGTATCTCTAGTTTGTTAGGGTGTTCTTTATAGTCATAATTTAAGAAATTTGGTTACAGCATGAAATCAAACTACACTTGTAACAAGTATAACATGCAATTAGTTCCATCACGCCACTGCTAGATGGCATTAGATATACTCTGAAACGCGCTATCGTTTTGTTAACTTCAATAGTATAAAGTCATCTCATATATTTGGGATTGTTAGTGCTTTCATATTTCCATCCTATTTCTGCTACTTTAAGGTTTGGCACTGTTGTGTCCATAACCCTGTAAATTTATCCTTTTTGATATTAGAAAACATAAATCTTCAGTCAAATAATTAAGTACCTCTCAATTTTTCATTCTTTTTTTTTTTCAAATCAAAATCGGACATTTCTAATAACAAATAAATATTTTGTTGAATCTAGAGTGGCTTTGTGACTTGAAGTAAATTAATTTGCTCTTGGATTAAATATTTCTGTCTTGTAACGAAAATACACTTTTGAGACGTTTTTTTACTATTATCAAGTAATTATTCTCTAGCGTCTATAGGGAGAAGATCGTTTTGTTGGATTTAATAAATTTGTCTTCATAAAAAGAATTTTGTCTTTTTCTAAGTAATCTGTTTTTACCGTGTGTTTATAACCAGAATTAGAGGCGAAGTAAATGCCATCCATCACTGGTAACTCGTCAGGTCAATGGGCCTCTTATCACTTTAAAATATCAACTCACGTTTGCGATGAAATTACATATTAGAAAGCTGTAGTAGTACAGCGCCAACAACTGACCTGTGTACGTGTCAATATATTCCAAAAATATTCTGTATTTATTGTAATAAAGATAATATCTGTAACAATGGGGCCTGTTCCATTCGGTGGTGCGGGAAGAACAGCAAAACATCTAATTACAAAACAAACGGAGTCACATTTCATCGGTTATTAAATAAAGCTCAAGTTAAACTGGCCGATTTGAAGTGAAACAATTGACGACACCCGTCAGTTGTTTCGAAATCGGGCTGGCCAATCGGAGCGCCGTTGTCTCAGTAATAATTCGGTAGAATGGTTTTCAAACAAACTAAACGATCGATGACTTAATGTGTGTCTATCGGTGAGGATCTATAATTGGCTATATAAGTTTTTACTCTGTAAGATAGCCGTCGCGTTGGTCTTCCAATAAGTTAAAATAAAAATACATTGACTTACAAATAAATGGACGACGGGTCTAATACAAAAACCACGAAAAAAATGTCCCAAGTCGACCTATTTAAACGTAGTGACATGTAAAGGAATATGAAAAAGCTAAAACGTTAGATTTAAATTGTAATGTCGTCGCAGTACTGTCTAATTTTGCTTGCTTCGCTGTCAGTCGAACAAACGAAGACTAGAGCGTGAATGACGCGTGTAGGTCCTTCTGAGACGTCCTGTTAAAACCCTTCCACCCACTTTTGCATCATAAATCTGTTTGGTAATTCTTCTGACATCCACCCGCTCTACATGCCCAAACCACCTCAACATTCGTTTCTCTATTCTATAGTCAATTATATCCTCTTTTAAGCCACATCTTTCGCGTTTTATTTGTATTCTCTACTCTAGCCATTGACTTACAAATAAATGGACGACAGGTCTAATACAAAAACCACGAAAAAATGTCCCAAATCGACCTATTTAAACGTAGTGACATGTAAAGGAATATGAAAAAGCTAAAACGTTAGATTTAAATTGTAATGTCGTCGCAGTACTGTCTAATTTTGCATGCTTCGCTGTCAGTCGAACAAACGAAGACTAGAGCGTGAATGACGCTCTGTATACGATTTTAACGCCCTATAAGTTCGGACACTTTTTAGCGCGGACCGCCGTCCATATAATTGTAAGTCAATGACTCTAGCACTCAATTTAGTTGTGTTGTCCTGTCGCTTTGAAATTAAATAGGTAATATCAATATAACTTAAAGCAATTTAGAAGATAGTACTATGTTAGTTGTCCTGTGCGATGTGTGCTTTTTGAGATACAATGTCGCTCCCATTAGACCATTGAAACTAATCCAAAAACTACAGAAATAACACAGTAATTGGTTGTTAATTGATATAATAATAATTTTTTTATCGCACTTGCTCGTAAATAGTATGATTGCATGGTGGCTAACTTGACTATAATGCCCGAAATAAAACCCTCAGGTCTTTTTTCTGTCCATTACAGCTATGAATGAAATGAATGAATGAATGAAAGAATTTTATTTCAGACTATATGTCCATATAATGTTAGTAGGAACTTAAATAACTATGTTAGTAGAATGCAAAATTTTCATTTTCGTTTACATGAATGGACATCCAATGTTTAAGGATTGGGCTGTCCATCCTCTCTGCTATCACTCTAAGAAGACTGTTGGTACTGCCCCTCACTCTGGCCAGCAGGGAAGCCACTCTTTTCCGAATGAAGGCCTGGAAACCGTCGATTCTAGCCTCCGTGAACATCCCAGAGGCACTACAGTATCGAGGCAACCCCATCAGTCCCCTTAGGGCATTGTTGAATTGGACTCGCAGAGCACTGTAGGCTTTTTTGGTGTAATTGCTCCACAGGTTGCACGTGTATAGTGTCCGGCAAAAAGTTTTAAAGAGGGTGATTTTCACCTCATGAGAGCTTCGTGCAAACCTACGGGCCAGCATGTTACACCGTACCGCCAGTGCCCTGCGTTCCCTCTCCAAGTCAACGTCATCCGATAAATTTTCCGTGACCACATACAACGTAAATACTCATTATTAAGAATTTAACAATTCATTTTTATCCAATCCATCATGGCTGTATGCGTCTTAGCTTTTCACAACATTTTAGTTCGAGTTGTATTATCTGTGGTAGCTCCTAATAACAATTTTCACTATAGAAGAACCACAAAGTTACCTCGAAATTTTGCAAGAAAACCGCTGTATTCAATAGGTACTAAGGTACTATACATAGGTACACCATTGATTTCTCTTTTATGTCAACTAAACTAAATAGAACACGTGCACGACATACATTTTTCAAATAGCTTTATTTTCATTTCTTAAAAAATTAAGCTAAGTACGCATGAAGGGATGATATCCCGCCGTACGTCTAGATATCCGATAGCAAACGTGGGCGGGATAATCTGGTGGAATACATGGGCAACTAATAATAAGAAAATTCAAAATTTCTCTTTTAGGCCATGGAAGTGATAATGTAAAGTAGATATAGTAAGTAATAAAGCAGAAACCCTTTATCGCGGGTGCTTTGGACACACACATGAACAACCAACCACGAACTCACGAGAGAAATAAATGTAGGCCATACAAATATTTCTCCCAGCTAGGGATCGAACCCGACACCTCTGCGAGGCAGTTCACCATTGTAACCATTTCTCCACAGAGGAAGTTAACTTACCCTTTTTTGCCTCGGAGGTTAAAAACAAAATCACAACCAATAAACGGTCACCCCTGACCTATTCACAATATATGTCCAGTCTGCCGTTACCGCCCTGAGATGTATGCAAAATTCCTTGAAATCACGATTGACGTAGTGCCCACTTAGCCCCAACTCATGCGCGGAAAATAAATATCGACTACGCTTACGCTAGTCAGCCAGTCACGAAGCACGACCACGATTGTGGGTTCGGAAAAGAGTAGATAAAGATCTGGTTAAATCTTGAGTACCGGAAGGCATTGTCAGGCTTTCTTTTATAGCTCAGGATGGCTGTACATGTTCCACCTTAAGATAATGCTACTTGTTTCCGTTGAGCGTTTTGATAGGTAAGGCTGTTACCAGACGGACTGCAAGAGCAAAGTCGATATTACACAACTGCCTGCAGACGACACTGACTGCAAGTTGATATCGCCACGCGCTTTTCCCAGGAGGGTAAGAGATACATTGAAGCGTAAAAGTTTTTAGCCGGATTTACATTTGTCTGACGTGTCATGTGTGACGCGTCAGAACGATGTCGGTTTCATACAACACAAGACGTCACGTAAGATTGCGCCACACTAGGTCTATAGGTCTCATCATGAAATTTAAGAATTATACTCTTGTCGGTGGAGCATCTACCAATCATCTCTCTTATAAATATAAATCTACCCATATTAAATTTATGAAACCGATAGGTACCGTTCTGACGTGTCGTGTCGTGACGCGACACGACGCGTCATCCGGCTTTATAGTGTAAAGGTTTAGGTAATTAAGTGAAAGTAAACAAACTTCAGCTGTCACTTGGTTAGCCTGTCAAATACAATATTCAGTAGTGAGTGTTGTACGTCGTATAACTGCTGTACCTTTAACTTTTAGAAGCTGGACTTTAGGTTGTTTGTCGTAGGAAAATTGTGACACGTGTTATTAGTCATCTTTACTTAAATATTATATTATATATTTAGTACTATTTTAAATAGGTAATTCGAAATGTTATCTATAAACAGAAAATATTATCATATATTTAGAAACGTTTTCAAAAGTTCATTATCATTTTACAATAAGTGGCAGGTAATGCCTCATAAAATACTTCATTACCGTTTGTTTGCATTTAGTTTATTGCCTAAAACCTTTATAGTATAGTGTCGATATAAAAGTACAGAAGTTACTTGCAACTTGTAGCTGTATTTTGAAAATTTATGTTCCACATTTCTGTTAACTTTTTATTAAGGAAATAAACATACACTATCGCATATGTTAACCTTATTGTTAAAGTTTCTTATTTTTTAATTTAAAAGCGTATACTTGTGTTTTCAAACCATGGTCAAGGCTGACTGAGACAGTAAAGACATTTTTCACTATTGTTACAAAAGTTATTAATTAAATTCTTAACCTTAAATTCTTAATCCTCATTAATAAATTTTCCAAAGAAACATTCCAATTTACTCTACGTGGCTTTAAAAAATTCTTTTTTATTATTATTATTCAATTTAATTTTATTATTAAGTTATTATTTACCATTATTACTTATTAGTTTGTTAATTGCCGCCATTAGCACGCATTAACTGCAGACATGCAGACCGTCTGTTAGCAGCCTAAGATTCGTACACCAGCATAATATCAGCATTACTGTGTTCCGGTTTTGAATAAGGGTGCTGGTGAAATTACAGGCACTTGGCACTTGTCAACTTATGTGTCAGGGTGACAGGCGCAGTGGCAGTGCCCCTCAGATCTTTGCGATTTAAAGCTCTGACAGAGAACATTGACTGAACGACAACAAGCCTGTCGGCGAGCCGTTTTCGCGCCAAGACGGCTTTGGTATTTGAATATAGTTTTCATTTATTCATCACGAAACTTGTACGTTAATATAAAACATTTTTTTTATGTTACTATTTACGATTGTCGTGAATTGTGCCGCTACGCTGTTTATTGTCATCTAAACGGCATAAAGAGAAGTGTTTTTTTCGTTTTCCGAAAGATCCAACGAAGATGACAAAACTCATGTCTGAAGCTCATTAACTTATTGTTTTCTTCGTTTATTTAGTGCAGAGTAATATGTAATAAAGATTTATTATAAAAATGTAATGAGACGTCATAAATATGTGAATTAATCATATAGACAAATATTCTCGAATTTGTCAATTTCTATTGCCGATTAATATTACGTACTGAATATACCTAATTATTAACTAGGTAATGATAAACTTGGATCTGGATAAATACCTAATGAACATGTATAATTATTAGGGTTCTTTTAATAGAATTAAAGGTAACAGATTCGCTTTGTTGTCGCGGTGGCTCTGAGTGGCGCTGCACACGAATAGTTAGTACCGTCACTTGATATTATAAAAAAACAGGCCCTGTACGGAATCAAAACACAATTTCAGGTATGAAGTTTCATTTGCATTATCATCTTTTAATTTCGTCAAGTATTACTTATTTGTCAGTAATTGTTTCGGACGAAAGTTGGACGGAGGACGAGAGAGAGATCTCCTGATCCTTTGATCTTCACAACCTAAAACATGGTTAACCTTTTAACGTTAACTTAATTAGTCCGCACTAACAGGGTATGTAACGATATCAACACGTTCCACGGGAAAATTGACATTGTCCAATCTGCGGGCTCAACGTCTTAAATGGACGCGGAACTGAATATTTTTGTAGTGTAGAAATACGCACTGGCATGTAAGTTTCGTGTGGTGTACAATCCAACTACAATTACATCTTCAACTATACACAAAGGTACAAAATCTTCGCATAATAATACATGGACCACCCTTACGGTTTGTAGACAGGCGAGGGAAGCACTCCCAACGCTCAATGCCAGTCTATCTCGAATACTAATTAAACTTAAAAGGCAAGAGCTTCGCACTGTAACTGCCGCCCTAACGGGTCATGGTCCATACAATAAACACATTTTCAATTTAGGTATCACAGACAGTCCTCTATGCAGAGCGTGCATGGAGGGGGAGGAAACGGCTGCGCACATCCTACTCCAGTGCTCCGGCGTGGCCAACTACAGTCGCTCCCCGAAGTCTTCTGCAAACCAAGGAGACTGCTGAGATTCCTGGAGGAGCTTGGGTGGCACGAGTAGGACTGCACCCACCACACGCAAAATAGGCGCTTTGTCGTCGAGTTGCGGATACCAGCCCTTTGCACAAAGTACCAAGTACCAAGTAGTACTTCTTCAAACGAGTAAAGCCTCTATCCTTTACGGGGTAAGAACAAGTCGGTAATCATTACTTGAATAGAAACGGTAATGTAAACTTTTACTCCCAATCTCTGTCCAATATCCGTCCGGAACAATTACTACCAAATAAACGAAAGTGCGAAGCTTAATTCGGATCATACGTCTTCTATTGTCTAGAGACGTATGTCGTATTGAATGCTCGTTCTTATCATGCACTGTTGCACATCATAACTTCGCAATGCGAACGGTTGCACATAGATTTTTAATTATATGTCGTATTATGCTAACGTCTGTCGTCCTTGCTGTGGTGTGATAGGCTAAAAAATTGCGACTGACAGACAGTAAATAAATTCCAAAAGAACGTGACATATTCCGGTCGCAAACAGTTTTTGGTATGCTCAGAATCGATCGATATGCAACGAGCGGTAAGATGTTGTTTGTTAAGTCCCACGCGACTAGTATAAAGACGACACGACATGAGTCCTAAGTATAAGGGCCAAACTAACACATCACAGTCTAATGATATACGGCATTTTGCTTTGGGGTAATGCCGCCAATATCAATAGAATCTTTGTCCTGCAGAAACGTGCAGTTAGAGCAATTTACAATCTGGGGCTCAATGTATCTTTGAGAGATAAGTTTAAGGAAATTAACATTCTTACACTAGCCTCACAGTACATTTATGAAAAAGTAATTTATGTTAAAAGGAATAGTAATTTCTTTATGAAAATTAGTGACAGACATAACATTAATACGAGGAATAAAAATAAACTAGCTTTTCTTGATAGTCGTCTACACAAAGTCAAAAAATCGTTTAAGGGGCAATGTATACGCTTCTATAACAAGATTCCGGTTGATATACAAAATTTGCCTTTCACGAGGTTTAAAACTATAGTGAAACAAAAACGTTATACTAAAGGTTATTATACAACTTCTGCGTACTTGGATGACAAAAATCCGTGGTAGTAACCCGTTTAGCTCATGGAGGTAGTCTCGATCTCTGATGTTTCAAATAAAAAAAAATATTGTAAATGTTACTCGTATTTACAAAGAGCAACCCCTAGAGTTTCTTGCTCATTCTTCTCAGGGGAATCTGCCTTACGAATGAGCGGTAGTTTAACCATTGTGACGATGTCAAGTGTAATAATGCTTACCTATGAAATAAAGATTATTTTGAATTTGAATTTGAATTTAACAATTTCATCATTTTCACTTTTTTGTGGGAAATGCAACATTTTGTAATGACGCCGGTCGATAAATAATTTGATTCAACGTTTGATTCTTGGTATTGCACAAACCCGTACAAGCGCAATCCTATATAGAAGCAATACAGCGCCTTCTGAAAGCTTTCGTTCAGGGAAGTACTGCCACCTTGTCTACTTCTGCCGCCAAACAGTAATGTGAGCTTACCCACTTCGGAGTCCCCCTCAGCTTCTTGGGATTTCAAGCTCTAAATGGCACTGCAACTGCTATCGACTGACGTGTCGCTTACCACCAGGCGGACGCCTCGCTCGTCCCGTCACTTGGTGTCACAAAAAAATCCTGTATCGCGAATCGAATCCGCGATCTCCAGGTCAAAGTCAAACAATCTTGATTTCATTCGTAAGGCAGACTCCCCTGAGAAGAATGAGCACGGAACTCTAGGGGTTGCTCATTGTAAATATACATTTGAATACTAGACTACCACGGGTCACTACCATTTGATTTTTGTCATCCAAGAACGCAGAAACTGTATAATATATAACCTTTAGTATAAAGTTTTTGTTTCATTATTTAACTGCCTCCGTGGCCGAACGGTTACCATGCCGGACTGCCACGCAGAGGTCCCCGGGTTCGATTCCCGGGCCGGGAGAAATATTTGTATGGCCTATATTTATTTCTCTCGTGAGTTTGGGTGTAATTTGTGGTTGTCTATGTGTGTGTCCATGGCACCCGCGACACAGGGTTTCCCTAGTGCGGGGCTATGTTGAGTGTGTGCGTTATGTTATTATTATAGTTTTAATTTTATATATCAATCAGAATCATATTATAGAAGCGTATACATTGCCTCTTCAATGAAACTATGAAGGCGACTGCGACCGGAACGCAGTAATGTGAGCATTACTGCATTCATGCTATTCAAAGAGTCGAATATCCTGCCACAAACATACATTTACATAAAGCTATTACCTACTTTTGAAAATCTGTATCCAGAATTTTTCTGAACTTGGAAACATTCTAACCAGTCTCAACTTCGTGTATTATACTCGTATCGATTCTCGAGTGTAGAAATAGTCCATTCTTTAACGCCATAAATGGTTTTTACTCGCTACCCAGTGACCTAAGAGTATTGCCTCTGATACACACACCAGCACATTTAGCGGGACACCAATTAAACCTTAAAACGATACTTCTTACTTAAGTTGTTGTAAGTAAAAATACCATCTTTTACTTTTTAACTTAAATATATTATTTTAGTAAAAGTAAACAAAGACTAAGTGATTTCATTACTTTTAAATGTTGAATTAAATAAGTTCATATTTCACTTAAAAGGTATTAATTATATCTTTTTTATATAAAAAAAAACCATCATCAAAAGTTTGTGGAATTACATCTATTTGCCAAGTTTTATTGAAAACGATTATGGGAAAGTGGTTGAAACCCACCAAACCTGATCTATCCCCTAATTTGCTACCCTTAGAGGTGCATATCAAATTTGAATGGGATTTTAAATTTCCAACAAAAGACAAAATAGTTTCACAAATCATGAGTACTCGCGCAACATAAAAAAATTCAGTCAAATCAAAAACCTTCTTTTTTAAGTCGGTTAACAAATGGTATTTTGACTTCCAACAACTTTTCAAAAGTCTACTCGGTTACTTTGTAATTTTAAACGCAGTTTGTAAAAAATATTCGACCGCCATGTTTTTCATCCATAGAAAATTTATTTAAATTTAATTAATAAAAATTACTGAGTTTACATTGATTTGTGAACTTTTACATTCAAGCCAGCCCAGCTCTATTCGCATTAAGAACGGCGCACGACATCTTTAAAAACTTTAAGTATTAGTAAATAAATGTCATAATTTTTTTATGCCACCCATTGACTTACAATTATATGGACGTCGGGTCCGCGCTAAAAAGTGTCCGCACTTGTAAGGCGCTAAAATCGTATACAGAGCGCGACACTCCGCTTTAGTCTTCATTTGTTCTACTGACAGAGCGATACTGCGATGACATTACAATTTAAATTTCGAATAGGTTGACTTGGGACATTTTTTTCGTGGTTTTTGTATTAGACCCGTCGTCCATTTATTTGTAAGTCAATGATGCCACCTAACATTCATCTCTTTTGTAATAAAATAATGTAAAATTATTATCGTATCACCAAATCCACAATGATACACATTTATTCTTAAAAAAATATATTTTTCACACATCCGCATCTCGTGTGAAAAATCAGTTTTCAACGATGAAATATTCGCATCCGCGTTTGCAGATGTCGTCACGACTCACTTCTGCGTCATAGCCCAGCAACATAATGACTGTTACTCGAGAAATCATTCATTGATTAAAACCAATAAAAATGTAACCTAAGTCTACTACCAAAATCTGTTCCCAATTATTTGACATCGTCTGTTCTATAACATAAAGATGGGATGCGTACGTGCCCTAAAATGGTTCCGGAGAGGATGAAGGGGGGTAATTATATAATTGCCACCTGCCTGCTCCCGCTGACAGTGCGCTGCATGTATAATCTAATTGACGAACGTTTAATAACTAAATTTCGGAGTTTATTGCATAAAGTACCCCAGACGTAGTTCGTGTCGGCTATTGGTCATTACTGGGGCTTTTAACCTCGGTGCATTACCGCTACCCGGGAAAAAATCGAGACTCGGTGCCCGGGAAAAATGGAACTATCAAGACTATTTTTAACCGACTTCTAGAAAAGGAGGTTCTCAATTCAGGTGCATTTTTTTAGTTCGTGCATTCGTGGACCGATTTCGATGATTTTTTTTTTGTTGGAAAGAGGGTACGTTTGTATTGATCCCACAGACTACATAATTCTTCCGTTATTGGTCCCATTTAAATTGGAAGAAAATATTCCACCTCTAAGGGCAACAAATTAGGGGATAAGTCAGTATTATTGGATTTCAACAAATTTCCATTAACTGTTTTCAATAAAACTTGGCAAATAGATATTATTCCACAAACTTTTGAAGTTGTTTAGCTTCTTTTTTACAAAAAAAGGTATGTAATTATAAAAGTAGAGAGTAACGCTTCATTTATTCTTCTATGTCACTGCCTTCACCTGACTGTAAATAAATATTTGTAAGTATCAGTATGTGTTTTTCAATATAACAAGCTTAGAATAATAAGGCATAGAAACCTAGTCCGCACACGCTAAGTGAGGCAAATTGAAGCGCGCCCAGTGCTTAAGGTCAACTTGCACCGCGAACAACTCAAGAATTGTAGCTAAAAATGACGAAATGTGCGGTAAATGAGTGTAAAAATACGTCAAACAAACATAAAATAGATACTAATATCACATTCCACAAGGAAGTAACGCGTTTCAACTTGTATTTTTATATAAATATTCACTAAAACCGAAAATTAATTTCGTTGCAACAAGACACGAAAATGCCTACATGAATTTGATTTTTGCCTCACTTGTGACAGTTCGTTTGATATGAAACTATCATTCTATGCGTTATTATTCTAAGATAACATATATATTTTTGGAGAGTAATTACGGAGAACACCACATCGTTCAAATGGCATCAGTCCCTATGTGATAATGTTTGGGAAACTGGTTAGAATCAACTTAAGTGCGTTATTTGGTAAACCAACAACGATCACATCTCCACCTCTGGCACGCAATTTCCCACGCCCATTATGAATCCTCCGGCAGGGCCAGAGACAGAGAGAGTTTAGGCCAGGAACTATGTGTCTACTGTAATCTTAGACTATGGAAACTAACTGTAATACATAGACATAAATGGGTGTTGACAACAGTAAAAAAAAAATTTGGCCAACTACACGATACCCGATCATACAAAATCCCGAAAACGGTATAGAATAAAAGTGTAAAACGAGTTATTTAAGAAAAAAAATCTAATTTTGCATATATTTTTTTTAAATGGAGATATCCAACCGTTTATTTAACTTTTGACAGCTCGAATATTAATCAATTAATGATGACCTAATGCGTTTCCGATTTGATTTTTTATAACAATCGATTTTATTCATGAAGAAGTTTTAATCGTAAATGTGTGCGGGATAAAAAATAAGGTATTGTCTGATTGGGCTCGTAATGTTGCGTTTGACAATTTGTGTACTGAAGAATTAATTATTGATGTTAATGAGACGATGACTCCCGTTCATATGGAGAAGAATCCTACGATTCATAACAAACAATAAGAAATTTATCTTCACACATAAACTCTCTATAACGTGTTAAAAAACCGCAAATTACGACCAGCTTATAACCGCTCACGCGATATATGCAGCCGTAGACGCATACCACACCTAGAGGTACCGGTGATGATGTTATACCGATTTATCGGATATAGAAGTTATAACAGGTAAAATGACTAATATTAATTGCTATTTCGGTAACTACTCTAGCAAACTATAAAGTTTTTAATGCCTGTGTATGTCATTAACAACAACTTCAAAAATACGTCACGACAATCGTGTGTGTTATTGTTTGGGCTGGTGATTTCGGTGTTTATTTATTGAACACGTACCGTAAGTAGCGTTTTTTAAGTTTACCCTGAATCTAAATGTTTATAAACTATACTTTAAGGAGTAATTTCATGGTAAACGTTAGAACCACTCAAACGGAATATTATCATATTTATCCAAGTACACCAAAAATTACATTAGTGCTTTTTAAGTGCAGGATTTGCGGTGTATCACTGCATTTTATTTGAGATGTTTTTGTTGGCAGTACGGAGGGTATTTATTTAGCAATGCAGAATAATAATTTTTATTTATAAAAACTTGTATGTAAACTGAATGCTTTTCTAATTTGCGAAACCACATAGCCTCCATTTCGCGGTAGGAGGAGCGCATCGCAATCGCAATTTTTTGTCTGTGAAAATGTTATTATTGCTTCTTAGTAACATCATTTTTTCCATCCTCTAAGGTAACATCAAATTCGATTTTATTATTACATTCAAATTTCGAACATCTCTGAAAAATAAAACAATTTGATTCGACCTCAATTCTAATATCAGTCGAGATGAAGTTTTATTCGAAATGAAATGTCAATAGCAAACAATTTGACAATTTCACACGTTACTTGATATCGAACGATATGATAGTTGGGGCCGATTCTAGTTTGTATATGACTAACGAAACGACGATTCTGGTTTGTCTATGATAATTAAAAATAAAAAACTACAGTTGTGAGCTCCTATAAGGTTGTGAGATATGCTTGAGAAAAGTTTTTATTTGCCGCCATTTCGCCAGTCGTAACATGCGGTTCCTGAACACATCACAGAGAGCTTAAAATATGTGTGTAGATAAAGCAGTGTAAGTAATAATATGTAATTAGGCATTAAAACACTCGTGAGATGTTCATAAACCCTCACCCGTATTTCATTTCATTATAATTTATTAGACAAATACCAAATTTTATCAACTTAAATAATCTTTGTGACATAATCTATTGACTCGATAAATATCAGAGATAAAGAGTCCTTTTTTGTCTATGGTTGTATAGGTCAACAGTTAAATCAAAGATTGGACGGAGCATAAGTACTACAGAGAAGCTGCTAAATTTTGGTTTTCAACTGAAGCCCTATAATTATTGTATTAATTTTATCATTAAAATTGCCCAGCGGTATAACTACACGCCTTGTCAACGTCGGTTAGGTGACAAATTGTATCCGCGTGTTCCTGTTTTGTTCATATTCATTTCAAGCATTTCAAGCATTCCTTGATTTGAATTCCTAAAATCTAAACTCACCTAAATTGAATGAATTCATAAACCACAATTCCCGATATTCCCGAGATCGAAAATACCAGTTTCGAGTATCGAATGTACCAAAATAATCATCGATACTCGCTAAATTTTCGAATGATATTCCAGGCATGGAAGCCCTCCTGTTAATTACTGGTGCTCTTGTATAAATCGAGCGCTGTACTTACATAGCAGTAAAATATTCCATGTAAATATCCGATGGGTAATCCAGACTTTGTAACTGGAACCGCTCATCTACGAAATAAGTACATGTAACTGGACCCGTGGCTCAGGTTTGCTCTAATGCTACGGTGCAACATGGACGTAGCTCCAAATCCCACTGGGTCGACGAAAATTTTTCTGTGTTTGATCTAAAAGTAGTAGAGTTGTTTCCCAAAAAATATTTCGATAAGTACAAGTAAGTTACTCCATCAGGATCCTTAATCATGTTTAAATTCATTATATAATATTGTTGCAAACTTTTTTTAACGATATCAAGCGGCCGGACGAAAGTGTCGCGCAAAGAACTACACCGCGACAGTCGCTCTGAGACATAACTTGACAATGCTTGTAACTTCACCATTGTCGTTACTAACTACGCCGACAAAAAGGTAAGTAAGGTAGCAGTACTTTCCTGGACGAAATCTTTCACAGGGATATCTTCAAAAAATCATTATGCTTGATAAGCTCCGGTGGAAACCAGTAAGCATCAACAACAGATCAAATCATTTTTATTTCATAGATAAGCAACTTACACTTTAAATCGTCATACTGATTTAACTCTACTAATCATTCGTAAGGCAGATTCCCCGAGAAGAATGAGCACGAAACTCTAGGGGTTGTTCTTTGTATCTTTGGATCGAGAATATCTGCACGAGTTAAACGGGTCACTACCACAGAATTTTGTCATCCAAGTACGCTGAAGTTATAGAATTTTTTTCTAACATAAAATACGTACATGATATAAATACGTGTTATTTATATCGTACACGCGAGGTACTTTTATGAATTTAAACTGGAATAATCTTCAAAATATACTTTATTACACTTTTTCACATGCTTTCGGCGTTGGGTTATATTTCGTTATCTCAAGATGCTCTATTCTTTTCTTCATTCTAATTACAAAACTATTCATTCAGCCAGTGATTCTACTCATAGAGTAGAGTCTAGACTACAGTACTATATTGTGCATTTTCGTGTATTGGTGTGTACATAGCTCACGTTCTCTTCTCGTATAATCCGAGAGCAATTTGATTGGCTTTGTTCTGCGATAACTCAAATATATTAATATAGAACAAAGCCAAATCAATGTATATACAACAAGGCTCTAAATGCTCTCTCTCTTATGTTGTAAAAGTGCATTTCGCATAAAAAACTGTTGTTATGCCTAAAGTAAATTAACTTGTTTGTAAATCACGATGA
>NW_020656001.1:2938743-2960644 GCF_003589595.1 Hyposmocoma kahamanoa
AGAGGGAACGATAACATACTTAACTTACCTATACTCGGGCGTTCATCCTTTTAATATATGTAGTTGGATCGTGAGTGAGGGCGTTTTTGCAGCGTACAACAAAGCGTTTTCATGAATTTACAATAGATAAAAAATTATGAACAAATATACGTGTTTTTTAAAAACAAAAAACTTAAAATTTTAAAATTTTTAAAAACTTCGAAGGTTTTATGTCGTTTGCTCAAGAATTATCGAAGATACAAAAGTAGAATAATGTATTAATTACTAAGACATTTTAAAACAAAAATAAGGCTTCAATCGTTTGTTCAATCGCACGAGATAGCGAGAAAACCGTTGCATTTGTGTATAACTTTAATTTCTAAATTCCGTACAGTTGTAAATGAATGTAGAAAATTCGCGAACAGTAACGCTTTATGACGTCGATGGCAACGACGTACGTCAGTATCTAGAACAGGAAGCAGCAAGGCCACTAACATCCGGTCTGAACACTAATTTTCTCCACGTGTTACTGAGATAACGACGCTTCGTGAACGCTCTGAAAATGATACTGGAGGAGCATGCTCGGGGTATCATGGACAAAGTTTCGTTCAAACGTCTCCATACTACAAGAACTCTCGGTATCAAGCAGCGTCTGTCTACTATGGTACAAATTCGCAACCTAAAATTCTTTGGTATCGTCTCAAGACGGGATATTGATATCCATACTTGTCGTGCAATGTAAAAGGCAATAAACTGCGCGGATGGTCACCCATGCAATGGACCGATCAAATAAAGTCTGCGATAGACGGTATTTTACAGTACCAGAGAGAGATGGCCAGATATCGTGAGGCAAACCACATCAGCCACTAAAACCTAATGATGACCACGACTGCTCTGTCAAGACGCCAATGAAAAAGAAAAAAAGTGTTAAATCTAATAGACAATGTCAAAAAGTGAAGACTTTTTTTACGAACACACTCACAGCCGCCCACTAGGGAAACCCTATGTCGTGGGTGCCATGGATCATACATTAGACAACAACAAATTATACCCATACTCACAAGAGAAACAAATGTAGGTCATACAAATATTTCGCCCGGTCCGGAACCTCTGCGCGGCAGATCAGCATTGCCATGGTTCGGCCACGGAAGCCCTTTGAATTTTAAATCTGATTATAGTAAAGAGCACATCAAGCTTGACACTATAGCCTAGACTTAGAATAAAGTAGAAGGTTCGATCGACATAAATTTATTAGAATAGGAAAAGAACCTTAAAGCTTTAAAACCAGTTTAAGTGGAGTTAGAGTTTTACATGGTGATAAGCATTTCTGGCTTCGAGAATTTTGGTGAGAGTGACGACGGAACGAACCAGAGTCATAATAATGAAGGAAAGGGAATTCGAGAACGATCTAAAATTTGAAAAGTAAGTGGCCAGGAAGCAGTAAAGAGGGAGATAAAAAGGTCGGATGACGATGAAGGAGGTCGCATAGTCACAACACTTTTGAGTGTACTTATCGGAAGCTATAAATTATTTCTGTGCCTGCCAGTTGAATTTTGAAATCCTTCAAAAGGTAAAATATGAAAAATAAAGAGCAAGTCGCTGACTGTATGACTCCATCTCAACAGTCAGGTTCCAACATAATAATTTGCATCGGCTACCGTGCTCTGTGTAAAATAAAGCAGGACGAGAAACACTTATTTATATTTTTATAATTCCTAATGAGAGAGTGCACTCGCTCCGAGCCCACGATCCGCGCGGATATGTGCCTTTATTAATAAGTGGATGGAATAATAAACCTGAATAAGTTTATTCATCTTCAATATAAGTGTCTGGTTGCCTACAGAGGTAATTTAATCTGACACGAACATTGTACGCTAAAATATTCACCTATTGATGCGGTCCAATCATTACATTCGGTTTTTGTTCTTCTACATTTTGCTTATTTTACGGTACTCATTTTAAATTACATACATGGGACTTGTCAAACTTTTGTCTCAGGAGGGCGCAGTGGCACTGCCCCTCAAAGCTTTGTGATTTGTGTGTGTTGTGCTCTGGGTGGTACTGCAACCGTTATGGACAGACGTATAGCTTACCATCAGGCGCACGACTTGTCGGGCCTGTTACTTGATATTATAAAAAAAGTCAGTATCGAGTTTTCCGTTTAGTAATTTTAGAAACTTCTGCAGGCTTTGCCATTCAAACTTTTACCCAAGGTCTTAATCCTTTTTTGACCAAAATCGTGGGCGGAAACGGCGAATACGGCATTTGATATAATTCCATACTTATTTCACAAATTTCGATGTCAAAAATCTTTTTTAGACGAAAAAGAGGCAACTCCACACACCACCCACCTTATAATCCTGTAGTCACTACTAAGATTCGATTTTTATAAAAATCGATTTAAGTGCTTACATCTAACTATTTTTTGTAACGATTTATTTCAAAGCGATTTTCAAGCGAATCGATTCAATAAAAAGGCAAATCGAATCGTCTAGTTCAGGAAGCAATAAACATTTTATAATAATATCATTAAATTTGAACAAAACTCGTATTGCAAGAAATATTTAGTTGTAAACAGTGTTTGCCCTCGATTACGGGCAATAATGGGTTTTAAGCCGATTTACGAATGTAATTTGGAAAAATAATGTTGCCATGTATTCTCAACGAACTTACTGAAACGCGACTCCGTTCAAAAAGAAAAGGATTTCATGTACTCTAGTCAGTTGTATATTTTTTTCCACAAAACGTGAAACAATATAATTTACCTTGAAAACCCAATGAGTTTGATCGCTTTAAGACAATAAATTTTCATTTTACGAAAAACTCGAAACCAACTAACTGCACCGACACAATATTCTTAATTAAAAGCCGACTACAAAAAAACGGGCTAGTCGATAAAGTTAGAAATATTAACGGAATCAAACAACTAAACGCAATAAGCAAACAATCGCTTTTACCAATTCAAATCACTGCAGGAGGCGGCAAATTTGTTTGATACTCTTTAAAATAGTTAAAATAACATATTAGGGACCCGCGGAGCACGCCCTGCGGTTGACAAGAGGGTCATGCGTGTAACAACTGTTCAAAATTATCCGATTCGCAACGGGGTTCCCTACTCCCAAATCGCATAAAAATTTAGTTTAGCGGCGGTTTTGGGGCGGATGGGTGTTCGAGAGCCCTCGAAACGTAGTTACTGGCTAAAAATTGCGTTCGATGAAGGATGATGATTTTCTGCGGGCTACCGAAGCGCTTCATGGAATTGCTCCAACGTTTAGCAATTAAGTACAACGCGTATCGTGATAAAAATACGCTGGAGCTAGATTCTCGAACGATTCGGAAAATGCGACTGTAGAGAATATATAAATATAGATTAGATAATGGTCTGTGCAAATATTTTCGAATGTTCTGGTTCACCAACGCTACCGTAGACTAGAGCAAGACCGTAGCTCCTGCCAGTTCTGGCTGAAAATGAGTGCTGTGCAAACCAATCAACGTCTGCACAGCATGTACAGGGTTTAGAATCCTAGCCACACAGTTGTGCATTAAACGAAAACAATGTCGTATTTTGTTTGTTTTAGTTATCATCTATATGTATTTTTAGAGTCGCAGATTTCACCAAACGGGTAACGAGTCTTAAGTGGCGGTGGGTCACGTTGCTCGAAAGCATGGCTACTGGTCTGGGGCGGTCCTTGACCTTGAGGAGAAAAACGGAGACCGCAGATGCGTTGGAAGGATAACATAAAGAAAGTGGCGAAATTTAATTGGATACAGGTGGCACAGAACCGAGATAATGACAGAAACTGAAGGATGCCTATACCGATATAGTTGAAAACGGCTAGAAAGAAGAAAAATTTTAGAAGCAGCGGAACTCTTGTTCCGCTGTTCGTCCAGGGAAATACTGCCTCTTATCTGTTCCTGCTGCCAAGCAGTAAAGTGAGCGTTACTGTGTGCCAGTTTTGGAAGATAAGGGTGCCGATGAAATTGCTAAGATATGGGACTTGTCAACTAATGTCTCAGGGTAACGGGCGCAATGGCAGTGTCCCTCAGATTTTACGATCTGAAGCGCTGAGTGGCACTGTAGCTGATATGGATAGGAGTATCACTGGCCGCCAGGGGCACGACTTGTTCTTCCCGTCTTTTGATGATACCAAAACAAAGCAGCAATCGAGCGTACGGGTCTTTCGAGATGAGCCGAAACCAACCAAAGTGGCGCGCGTGCAAAGTGCCTCTAAGCGGATAATTGCTTCTTTTTTTAATAAAACTGGACACGTGGCTACTGTTGCTTTGGAGAATCCTTGTGCCGTGAATAGTGATTGGTACACGAACATTTGTTTGCCGGAAGTTTCTGACTAACTCCGTAAAAATAACCGTAAACGCCGTATCATCTTGCACCACGATATGCCAGTTCTCACACGGCCATACAGACAAATGAATTTTTGAAGGTGAACAACAAAGACCTTATGAGCCACCCCGACCTGGCACCTTGTAACTTTTACTTATTTCCAAAAATTAAAAACCAGTTACGTGATCAACTATTATCATCACCTGAAGAGTATGAAAAATATGTTTCAGAGATTGTCACGGAATAATGGTATAAATGTTTTCAAAATTGGTTAATTCGTAGGAAAAAGTGCATTAACGCTAACGGACAATATTTTGAGAAACAATAAATTCAATTTTGACCATTTATAGTATATTTTCCTTATTCATTCCGGGAACTTATAGTCCGCCCCACGTACTATGGTATACTAAGCCTCGACGTTCGACATGCAAATGAGTGGTCGGAGGCAGAAATATCGCCCACGAAGTAGCATGAAAACAAGCGTTTCTAGTTTCTTTCTGTTTGGATGTGGAAAAGCTTAAGGTAACATTGACTTCTGACAAAAACATTATTTTGATGCTAAATGAAGTTTATTATTTATTTATTTATTTATTTGTTTTGACTCGAAAGCCGTAAACTGAAACAGAGAATAAAGTATCAAGAAACTCATGAATGACAAATTTTGAATATCAACTGCAATCTTATTCAACTGCCTCCGTGGCTGAACAGTTACCATGCCGGACTACCACGCTGAGGTCCCAGGTTCGATTCCCGGGCCGGGAAAATATTTGTATGGCCTACATTTATTTTTCTCGTGAGAGTGGGTGTAATTTGTGGTTGTCTACGTGTGTGTCCATGGCACCGGCGACACAGGGTTTCCCTAGTGCGGGGCTATGTTGACTGTGTGCGTTATTGTTATACAAGCATTTTTACGAATTGCGTGTTAAACGAATTTGTGAAACCTACTGTCATATTTGTCACTATTAATCGTCAAAAAAAATTATTTCCAAGTGTTAATAATTATAATCAGTAGCGACTTCTTTAGCCAGGGCTGGTAGCTGTAAAGTTACCTAATCTGGTGACGAAATACTTTCATAGATTTCTCATAGATGGTGCTACGGCTAAAATATAAAACCAAATACAAAAGATCCGACAAAGAGCAAATAGAAAAATTCGTGAGGTTCGCTGGTTCGTTCCGTGGCTTAGTTGGCATAGCGTCTGCCACGGTTTGCTAGAAGACGTCGTTTCGAATCCGGCCGGATCGAAGAATTTTGTCTAAATATTCTATCTTAATATTCTTCTTAACATAAATTACACTGTCATATATATATATGTGCTGTGAATAATAGAATTTCAAGGATCAAGATTATTTTAATGCGGAAAATTATGTTATGTCTTTAAACTATGAAAGTAGCTAAATTAAAACCAATTCAGCGGTTATGCGACGGAAAAATTTCTTATTTGTTGATAAAATAAATTAATAAATAAAATGTTTCTTTATTATAAATTTAATTTAAGTTACAAATAATAAATGTGATTGTAATTTAATTTATTTATAATAAAAAAAATGGAGTGTTCGCTTAAAAGGCAGTATCTGCATGTTGTCCTTACAATATTTCAAAAGAGTCTCTTACGTAATAGGCGAAAAAATCATCTACTCTATTCGGGGCAAGCATCAACAACTCAGTTATTTGTGAGCCCCTTTACAATTTACATTGAAATTTATTTCTACAAGTATAACTGTACCTACACAATTTGTAAGCTCATAAGTGCCAGACATAAAGTGTATGTCCAACACAACTTATAATAAAATTATGGATTGCAACTGCCTGTGCGGTTTAACATCGGACCATATAATTCTAACCCATAAATTTTAGGTACAAATAATACATATTGGAGTGCATAATGGCGCAGTGAGTGATGTCGAAAACATGCACTGACGTAGACTCGATTGCATTTTGAATTTATATACGAATTCTATCGGTCAGACAGACTTTATGCTTTAAAACGAAATACAGATGTAGTTTGTCGTACTGAATAGCGTAAATCGCGTTAATAAACACGCAAAGTATAATTTATATACAGCCGTTGGAGCAGAAAGATTCTTGAATTGAGACTACGAACCGGAAGGCGTTCAATGGGACGGCCTACTAGATGGACGGATGACCTGGTAAGGGCGGCAGGTAACCGAACACGTCGCGTCCGATCGCCTGGTCTGGAAATCTTTGGGAGGGGGTCTTTATTCAGCAGTGAACTTCTTCCGGCTGATATGATGATGATGACGACAAAATGCCATGATCGTGACCCGTTTAGCTCTTGCTGGTTCTTTCGATATTTGAAATGCCGTAAAAGATATTTCTTTTTGTTATACCTAGTGATGGGGACGCCTGTCCATAACACTTACAATGCCGTTCAAAGCTTTAAATCGCAAAGATCTGAGTCATAAGTCGACAAGTCCCATGTGCCTGTACTTTCACCAGCATTCTTACTCTTCAAAACCGGAGCGCATTAATGCTTAGATTACTACCTGACGATAGAAACAGGTAAGGTGGCAGTACTTCATTCTTCTCCAAATAATCTGCCTCACGAATGAGCACTTTTGCGGCTTAAAACTTTATACAAAAGTTGTTTCTGCTCACTAGGTTGACATGAACTATGATAGTGAACCGTTTGACTCCGTCAGGTTGTTTCTAGCTATGATATCTTAAAATAAATATTGCAAATGATACGTGTGAACTGCCTCTGTGGCCGGATGGTCAAATGGATGGAACATTTATTTCTCAAGTGAGTTTGGGTGTAATTTGTGGTTGTGTATGTGTGTGCATGGCACCCGCGATACAGGGATTCCCTAGTGCGGAGCTAAGGGTGTATATGTGTGCGTGTGTGTAAAAAAAAAATATTTACGAAGAGCAAGCCCAGAGTTACTTACTGATTATTCGCAGAAAAATCTACGCATTACGAATTTACTTGCGTACCAAAAAAATATATTTAGAAATTGAATTTCTTACTTATTTCCGTGCAAAAATAAACTTTCTTATTTCCTGTTGTAAATGTTTCTTACATAAATGGCGACCGCTTTGATACAAAAATACCCTTAACTAATTCAGCGTTGCAACTTGGAGTACAGAAGTTTGTTTTGCAACCAGTTTCAACCCCTTCCGTTACAGGTTTTGTACGTTGACATGAAATTATTATTTTTAAATATTCTAAAGCCGGGCACTCATTAACGAGCTGTAATTGTAACGTGACAGATACTGTACCGGGTAACTGTAACTCGCTAGAATGAGTACCTGGTTATCGTCGGCTCACTGCGAAACTACGTACACACTATGATTTCTGCCCCCGTAGCATGCCGCCGCGATAAAACTATTATATATACATTTAGCTGTCAAATTCGATTGATAAAACCGCCATTTAAAAATTTTAATACAATAGCTAACATGGGGAGCACCGTGACATCACATTTTTGTCGCATCGCGAGGGCCTGGATCAATGTCTGCAAAAGAATATCGCTGTGCTAAGCATGGCCGCAAGGTCACAGCTGATTTTAAAACATTTTGACAGTTCTGCACAAAAATTTTATCAACGTAAAAATTGAGCGCGACAAACAAGATAAAAATCAATAATAAAAACCAACAAATTGATATATTATATAAATTATTGGAAAAAAAGTGAACAGAACATTTATAAATACAGTTCAATACATGAGATTAATTAGAAATAATATATAATTTTAAAATGTGTCAGAAATTACTTACCTTTCTCACACACACATTCATACAGATTTTAAAACTTGTACAAGGATAGATCAATTCTGGTCAATTAAAATATATGAAGTATCTAGTACATTTTTTCCTACTATATTGATGTTCCCCAATAAAAAATTAAATTTGTTAAAGTGCCATCAGATTCTGGTACACCTATAATAAGTAATACAATACAAAAAAACCCGCCATTTTCGTCGTTTTCGTGGCGATAATTAAACGACAAAGATACGCAATTCCCTAACACGATCCTTGTTCTTGAAAATGTATAACAATAATTCATTAACAAATAAACAAACGAACGAATGACTCTAGTGCGGTATCTTACCGATTCAGTGTTCGCAATAAAAAAAGAATTCATAATGGGAACATACGTTTATCAACTGAAATAAACATATCACGGGGAGGTTTATCACACAATGCATGTGATATGCTGCCATGCTACGGCCACTGGTAATGTAACATACAACGGTTACGGTTACAGCTTGCTAGTGAATATCCGGCTTAAGAAGTGGATTTCAGTATTCGTAAGTCACGTTGCTTAAAATATGCCCATTTTTATTCTAAACTTAAAAACATGAGGCAATTTACTTATAAAATAAGCTTGTGACGCAAACGCATTGGGGAGACTGCGTGACTGGTCTTTTGTTTTCATCACGTTGGCTGCCGCCAGGATTTGCTCCAACTAGGTTTCTTCCTGCAGTCAACTTTGAAACGAAAATATACACAAGGGCTTTTTGACTTGTCAAAACCTAATCCCCGTATTTTAAGTTTGTGTCGAGGCGACCTCCATCGTCGCCTCACCTTTTATCACCCTCCTTTCTGACTGCTGGCCAATTACTTTTGAAATTTTGAATCGTTCTGCAATTCCTTTTTTTCGTTATTCTCACTTTGGTTCCTTCCGTCACCACTTCCATGAAAATTCTTAAAGCGAGAGGACGTGCTCTTGAAGTATCCTTATCAAAACCTTAACTTCACGTGATTTACTTCTTTTTCATCATTAGAATACGTGTTACGGACGGCCGTACGCGTCTAGCCGGTCAGAGCAAAGATGAATAGAATAAACAATTCAGGTGCTCTGATTGGTCGGGAGTGGTGTGGGAGACGCCGTATCGGGAAATTATATAAGAGAATCTAGTAAGATTCGTTAATTCACTTTCATTTTCATTCGATATTCCGATTCGAATTGTTGTTCGATTTTTCGACTTGAAAGTCAGATGGACATAAGGTGTTCAAATAAGTTTTATAAGTTACAATAAACTGGAAGATTACGAAGTTATACGTGAAGAAAATAAGGAAACCAACAAGTCTGGTCCGTTTGAGGCGGATTCAGCCGGGATACAACACGTATATAATAGGCCCTCTTGGAGTAAGTGGATTGTTTATAAGTCTGTTTAGAGCTTAGAGGATGGAAATAGTCTAAGGTTTAGAGAGTGTTGAAGTTTTATACTGTTGTACCTTTTATGACGACTTCAAAACAAGGAGGAGGGTCTCAATTCTATTGTATTTTTTTTTCGTATGCATGTTACGCGATAACTCCAGTATTTGTGAACCGATTTTCATGATTCTTTTTTGTTGGAAAGAGTACCTCCACAGTGGTCCCATTTAATTTTGAAGAGAATCATCCGTCTCTAAGGGTGGCTGTTCACGCATAAAGATTCGTTTTAATGGTTGATTTTTTTCTATTCTACAATTCAAGGCGTTCTTCTCTCTCAATATACTTGAAGTAGTGAGAACCAATTTTTATTATCTCCTGTGTCAAGTCCCGTATAGTGGCGTACTAGGGGATGTATTCGGTTTTTCGCACTTTTCGGTAACCGACTTCAATAAAACTTGGTAATTATATGTTATTCCACGTATAGTATCTTTGTTATAGATCTAATAAAATCAAGAGTACCGGCCATTATTTTACTTGCAAATTTTTTTTCCGATAATTAGTGATGTTTACGATGCTTAAAATAAATTTCCAATTCCATATTTGTCGTGACGAACCACGACCTAGAAAATTGGATAATCCGATATTATTGTGTATTTACAACACTGATGGTGTAGCCAGGTACTAATGAGAAGTCTCCGAGTTTCTCGAACTCGGAGCTTTTGTGAATTGTTCCTGGTCTGAGTGATTTAGATAATGGGTGCCTCCGGAGCTATTGTTGCTCTGGTTTATGCGCGTAGTAAGGGGAACTATCTAGTTTAGTGGTGATTGTATTTGAAATTCATTCATTCACTTAATCCGTTCAATATGCTCCATTGGTTCACATCATTTCGTTCCAATGCATTAATTCATTGATATTATTCAATCAGATCAATAATTTCGTTCATTAATTCAGGCAAATTTATTTATCTTATGTTTATCTGTACAGGGTGCTAACGAATTAGATATGTGACGATGTGACGTTCTCCCACCTTTTTATCGTCTTTTCTACGATTCCTGGCCACTTGTTTTTAAATTTTGAACCGTTATAATTTCTTTTGCCTCGCCATTCTGATTATGTTTCGTTCCATCGTCTCACTCCCTGCTCGAACGCAGCAGCGTACAGTACTGTATAAATCTCGATTACGTCTAATTCTGATTCCTTTACCAGATTTGTAATAGCTACTACTAATCACGTGCCAATTTTAATACCGATCTGTAAATCAGTATAACTAGGCCCTTTTAGGGTAAGTGTCTACTTTATATTCATCCATAAGCATATCCGTATGTAAATAAGTTAGGGAGTGTTTTGTAGTATTGTACCAGTTTTAATATACCTACCTGTATTTGTTACAGCCTCTTTTTTCTCTTCATCAACAACTTGTAATAAATTTCCGTGGACCTGAAGTTTACTTTTCAAACCGACTTCAAAAAAGAAGGAGGTTCTCAATTTGACAGTATTTCTTGTGTGTATGTTACGCAATAACTCGTATTTGTAAACACGGCATTTGTGAATCGATTTTTATTGTTATTTTTTTTTGGAATGAGGGTATATCGGTATTTGTCCTATTTAAAATTGAAGAAAATATTTCCACCTCCAAGGGTGGCAAACTAGTAATTGCGTAATATAATACACACAAAATAAGTACTGTCGAATTGAGAGTCTCCTTTTTGGAAGTCGGTTAAAAATTGATATACGGCCCAAATAACGCTCTAATTTGGAATTTTACATTAGAACGTATTTGTATTAGCACCCAAACGATTATTTAAGAGCTCTCATGCCAAAACAGTTTTGACGTTGGCTCCGCCCAAATTTGTGAAACAAATATATGCCTGAAGTTCGCGTGACATGCGACAGGAGGTGTTGAATTTTGCGCATTAAAAGTACCAAATTCGCTTTAGCGGAATAACTCTAAAACTAAAGGGAGTTTAAAAAATCCGTAGTGACAGTTGTCGATCATGCATAAATATAACTTAATTATCTAATTTTTGTCCTAATAACCAGTAGCATTTCGAGGATGAATCGAAAAAATGTGAAAATTAGAAGTCATTTCGTGATTTTTATCTATCGAGGAAACTTTATTGTTTTATGTTTCTGATTAATGTCTATGCTTGAATATATCGTGTAGTTACTCATACAATATTTTATTTTTAACTTTAAAGTGGATATACCCCTCTAACATCAAATCGAAGATTATGAACTTTCCTCTGTTCCCTCGTAATAAACCCGCGGATGCTGTAAAAGAAATAAATTGCAGACAATTTCAAATGAAATGTCATAATGTGTTAGTTACTATTATAATATGCTATTACGATATTGGTGTTTTTTTTATTTGACAATATTTTTTTTATAATAACACGCCTGTCCATAACAGTTGCAGTGCCCCTCAGTGCTTGTAAACATAAAATGTAGCAAATGTTTGTTATATTTTTTACTTCGTATTTTTATAATATAAAATTAAATTCTAATTCATTGTATTGTATAAATATAACTTTTAATGCAATGCTGTATAAGTGAAATAAGAAATGTTTATAATATTCGCACTCAAATGTTGGTGAAATGTATGATCTCATATAAGATATTATAACACATTCTTTGTTAACTACATTTTTCAGTGAATTTCTAAAGCGTGCGCTAATTTATTAATTTGGGAACCAAAAACTTAATCTTTATAATCCATTTGGATTTACAAAAAGAAAGTATTTTAAACATGTTAGATTAAAATCTGGCCCACATTCCATCTAAGGGAGAAGGGGGTGACTGTACAGAAGCAACACCACCTTAGACACTTCTTTTTGCCTCCTGTACCTTCTGTCAAAGTTCTGGTAACGAGCTCCTTGTGAAAGAGGCCGTCTATGGTAGTACTGCCACATTACCTATTTCTGCCGCCAAGCAGTAATGTCGGCATTACTACGTTCAGGTTTTGAAGGGTAAGGGTGCTGGGGAAATTACAGGCACATGGGACATGTCAACTTATATCTCAGGGTGACGAGCGCAGTGGCAGTGTCTCTCAGATCTTTGCGATTTGAAGCAGTGAGTGGTACTGCAATTATTACGGACAGGCGTGTGGCCTCCGCCTGATGGTAGCACGACTTGTTCGTCGCGTCACTTCATATTATAAAAAAAAGTTGCTATCTCAAGTGTAGTTGATGTATAATCAATAAAACGTCTTTTCATCAATATATTTTTATTGTAATATCCGTAAAAACTTGACATAAGTATTCAAAATTTGCCCAACGTTACCCAGCTTGACGTTACTCATTAAGGCCAGTTATCCACTGATGGGACAGGACGGATGTTTTATTATCATGATATTCAATTATTTTTTATGTGAAATAACTCCACTAGTTTAATCGGACACTAAGAAAATTCCTTCGGTCCGGCTGGCTTCGAACCAGCGCCTTCAGCGTACAGTGCCTGACGCTCTCCTAGAGGTACGAAACGAACCAGCAGAGCTTACGAATGTTTCTATGCTCGTTGTAGATCTTTCTTTTTAGTTTTTAACGACTTTTTAATTGTGGCGCCATCTGTGAGAAATCTATGGAAGTTTTTCTTCACTCAGCCAGCTACCTTTACGGCTAATCTTCTATCTTTCTATAAAAAAAACGTACTAAGTATGTATAAGTATGTAGGTACCCAATTCAGAGATTTCACACACTTATGCAAAAAAACTGACCTCAAAAGTTTGGGGAATTACATCTATTTGCCATGTTTTATTTTGCCACAGAGTAGGAATTTTTTTTTAATTTTAACGGGGCTACTGCTGAGGTACACTTTCCAACAAAAAAGAATCATCAAAATCGGTAGAAAAACTTTATACTTAAGGTTATTTATTATACAACTTCTGCGCATGAATCTGCGATGTTTGAAAGAAAAAAAAAACATTGTTAAATGTCTGCAAATGTTATATACAAAGAGCACCCCTAGAGTTTCTTGCTCATTCTTCTCGGGGGAATCTGCTTTACGAATGAGCGGTAGAGTTTAACCAATGTGACGATTTCAAGTGTAATAATGCTTACCTATGAAATAAAGATTATTTTGATTTTGATTTTGATTTCTTGGTGGTTTGGTAACGCTTGAACGCCCAAACCATCACAGGATGTCGGTCAACGAATCACATCGTCATATGATTTTTTTTGTATACCTAAGTACGTACATAGACCACTACTTCACGAAGATATGCGAGCAATAGTGCCTATGTAGATTTAAAAAGAAAATAAAAACTTGATTCATGCCCTTCTCAACCCTGGCGCGAATACCGTCGAACCTGTCATTATATTTTAGTATTTACAAGTTTTACAAGATAAAATATAATTTCGATGTCAGACGGAATTTATTTATTGTATAAAAGCATAGCCAGAACTTGGCAACGTGTAATTTTTATCGTATTAACTATGGATACACGCTAAACGCTTAATATATTGTTGCAAACAATAAATAACCCGTGACGGACAGCCAACGAGGCGTTTGTAAAACAAAATAATATAGATTATTATAGGTACTATACATTGACGAATATGTTAGCCGTGTTCGCCAAGTTGTTCGCTGTGAATGGCGATTGTAGCCGACATCTCATCCAACTTTTGAAATGGCAATTGTCATTTTGGCTTGAACTTGATATCGTTCAGCGACCGGCTTATCTCCAAGAAAAAATACCATGCAAAGTGGGTAGGAAAAGACGAAAAAGCCGGTGTTATAATGTTGTGTAGTACTTATGCATTTGAAAATACGATTTATATCCAATAATACTGAGATTGGTGGACGAAAATACTGATTTTGTGAGTATGTTCGATGTAAACATTGACTTAAGTCAATGGATGTAAAAGAATGTTTATAAACCCATTCAAAGTATTACAACGATATGATTTCTCTTATATAGTTAAATTTTGAGGAGACAAGACTCCCTCCGTGTTCTAGTAAATTTTTTTGTTATCTTAAAACTTATCTTGTATTATTACTAAACTAAAAATGTATTCGTGAAAAAAATGTTACTACAGAAACCCGCCATTTTATCGTGTCCTCCGCCATCTAGTAAAAAAGGTTGGCATTTTTTAATGCGCGCCATTAAAGTTAATAATGAGAACAAATCATTCAAGCTAAACAGAATCGTTAGTTGTATCATGGCCGTGGTTAGGTCGACCAGAATCTGATGGCCATGAAATTAAAAAAAAATAACGAGAAGGATCATAATTGCAATCTCCTTTTGGCATATCTGATATAACGGCATACCATTTATTGACATAAAAAGAATGCAATGTAAGAAACATATTAATGGATTCATGGGCGCCGTTTTGATGTATGATGAATTAATTACTCTTAAGTGTAAGTGCACCTTAAACTCTATGAGATAAGATTGAAAATCTAACGTTCATATTATTGGTTAGTTTGATTGAACGCTTAGATCATTTTCATGATGACTCTGCCTTTTGTAAGTTGCTACCATTCTAGCGAATATTGTCTGTGGATGGTACTTGTCGATTCTCTTATCTTCACATCGATTGTTTTGAATGACTTTGAACTGTAGGTTACATGATCCGATTTATTTTGTGACGTCCTATTAAAACACACAAACATATTATACATGGCAACGATATACCGTATGTATAAATTCAAAAAAATAACGCTTGTAAAATTGTAGAAAATTTTATACCAACTATAAAGACGCCTTGTAGCGCCATCTCTGAATTTTAAAAAGAACAACTTGGCGAGCTACGTTGCGAGAATTGACACTACAGCTCTAGCAGCCACCAATAGAAAGCCAGTTAGGACGAGTAAAGAATACACACGCAACTCCAAAGAGGGCAATATAATAACAAAACTCTTGGAACGCCTGCAACTTTGCAAATTACGAAATTATTTCAAATACATACTTGTAATGTAAACAATAACAAATAATGCCTTGGATAGTATATAACTTAACAGTAATGCTATTTAACAGTTAAATACTTTCCGACTATCCAGTCAATCGTAGGCGCTTACTTAGGTGGTAATTTATGAGCACATCAAAATTAATTCTAATCACAAGCAGCTTAAATCTTCTCGTGCATTACCTTTAAAAACGATATCGGCTAATTTCTAAATTCGTTGCAACTTTAGATTGTAAAATCAAAACTGCAAAATAAGTAGGTAGGCCCCAAAAAGACAGTAGCTTTCGTTTCAAAAATTATGTATTTTATGTAAAAATAATTACATACCGACCAGACAGACACGCACTAGAACTAATCAATATGTGAACCAAGCATAACCAGCACGGACTCAATGAGCACTATAAACTATATTATTACATTTACATAATACGACTTATTAATAAGTAACTCTAGCATATTTAATTTTGATATTTTACAAATGCAAATAAACATTAAAGTTATTGTGTTGTGACAACATTGTACAGATTAGGCAGGTACGCGATTGCATTAAATAATGTTAGTTTATTGGTTCTGACGACGCATTCATTCAGTTACAAGAATTAGCAGTTATGACCGATTGGAATTGAACCAGTTTTCGTGTCAAAGATTAATACGACTTATAGTTGGCAGAACAAAATACCTACTGACGAACTCCTCTCACTGAGGCCACACAAGTTCGACAACCAGTGATTCGTAAGCAAACCGCGTCGCGATGGCGATGTTATTAATTGACATACTTTTTGACATTACTTCTAGATTCCCACCTTTTTTATTTTTTGTTTTTTCCGCATTGCGGCGTTGTTGAAAAATTATGGGAGATCGCGATTTTTTTACTTATTTTGTTACAGATACAATCTAAATTCATGTAAGTATAAGGTCGTCTATGGGCGTGTATGAATAGCAGGTGAGGCAAGCAACTTGTAATGCAGTACCTACTAGCTATACATTTTTCTTTTAAAAATGAAATAATGTAAACGTTAAAAAGAATACTTATCTACATTACTTCCTCCGAGCGAGTTTTTAGACAGAAGACGGCGTATTAAGTATCGAGTGTCTCGTCTGTTTTTATCTTTACGAATAATCTTTCTCGTGACGATGTGAGACCTACCTGGGAAGGCGGCGCGGCGGCGGTGGCGGCGCGGCTCCGGCGGCGGCGCGGCCGGCGTCGCGTCCCTTTCGCTCAAGGCTACTCTACAAAACACGCAACTCTCGGCCCTATGACTAAGTTGTTACATCACGTAATCCCCTACCGCTGCAAGGAAGTTTTTTTGAGTCATGCGTGCCGGACAATCGAGCCTCAGTAAAAGTAAAACTCAAAGGAATAGCTGTGCGAGTTCCCGATTTCTTTAACTAAACAGTAATGCGAGTTGGATTTTAAAACTATCCAGTTTTACATCAGTTGTTTGTCTACCTTAACATTAAGTTCACAAATTAGTGACATATATAATGCACAACAATTACGCCGAAAATTATGCTGTCGCCTACATTTTTAATCATCAGCTACCAAAATTACAATACTTTAAACCTTCCACGCTAACCAATAGAACTAAACAACACCAACAAAACAAACATAGGTAAACAAATCGAACTGTCAATGTCAAACCTCATGTGCGCGGTACAAAACTTGAATTTTAACGAAAAATGAATACTACACTCACCCTTCTTCTGTCCGAAACCGTATAAGCACTCAAACACACACTACATTGATAAGAAATACACTGATAATAACTTTGGTTCGTTGTATAATGTTTTGTGTTCGCAGACGGTCAGTGCGTGCAGCTGTGTCCTAACGGAATTGACTCGAGCGTCGCAGGCGCAGGCGGGAGGCGAAGGCGGCAGGCGTCGAGGCGAGGCGGGTGCGACGCGACTGTGGCGCCGCGGCGCGCCACGGCGACCCTTCGGAACCAGACGCTCATCGGACCCGTGGACAGCCCCGCATACGCCCGCGCCTCTCGCACCGCCTGCCCCCGCAGCCGCTGCTGTCGCGCGCCGCCCGCGCACATCTTATTACCGCTAAAAAACGATTACTGCTTTGAAACCAACTGGTGTCATGTTACCGAAAATAACAATAACAATAAATCATGATAATGTACAAATGTAAAAGTACATTAAATATTATAGATATTATTATATTTTGCTACAGGAAGATAAGTACTATTTTATTTTTAAAAGTAGAAGATACCTATTCAACGAGTTAATAAATTGCTTGCCTCATATGGTAATCGAACCGACCAAATGTGAAAAAACACACCTGTATTTTTATGATGCCGATCGAGAGAGTCAATTAATTAAAAAGATTAATTCCATAATTTAATAATACCGTTCAATTATACAGCTTATTCGAAAAAGAAACAACTTATCTGGTATTTAATTTATCAATGTTCAAAATGTGATCCATTTTCGATCATTTTCTTGAATGCAAATTCTCAATCTTTTGATAACTTCGCTGCCTATTGATTTTCTTATCTTGTCACGATGGATATTCGAAGCAATATACGCCTCAATTCCGTTTTTAATTCATCCACATTGTCAAATTGCTTCTTGTGTTATCAAACCTTTTACATAAAACAGAAATACCTGGACGTTCTTTTTACGTAAGTATAAAATAAATATTATACTGAGCCATTGTTTTTTTAAGGAATACAGACCTTCCCTAATTCTCAGCTGCTGCGATATTCGTTTACAAAACTAAAATGGTAAAAGGGGAAGGCGGAATCAAATCATAGAATTTCATCGCACACTCTTCGTGATATATCGCTTGACGCTCTTGAAGTGTCAGCGATAGGGCTCACAATTGTTTCACGGTCTATGAACACGTACACCATAGGGATTAAATATAAAATGTAATACAACTCTTACATATACAGTGAGGAACACTGTAATCAGAGAGCATTCTAGTGTGAAAGATGATATAGTTGCTATGACAGAAACGGGAGTGCTTCAGTGGTTTGATTACGTGGAAAGTGTGGATCTTGTAATAACGACGACGGAAACCTGAGGAAATGTCAACTATGGCTAAAGAAACATGAAAGTAAAATTGAATGCAATTAAAATTATAATTAGCTTGATTCAGCGTGGTGTAATTCTGAGAGACTGAGAAACAATAAAAGGGTTTTTGTCATAGTCAAAGCAGCATTCCCACTTCCGTCGAAAAATGGGAAAGCTTCGATTCGATCGATCGATTCGAGCGATTCATCGAATTTTATCAAGCACACGTAGATGGAAACGTAAGGGAAGGTCGACGTGTAGGCGTCATAGCTTAATCAGAGTGAGGATATCCATAAAAGGGCCTAATCAAAAGTATCAATAAATAATAAACGGATTGTGTGTTCGTGAATAAATAAGAATAAGAAGAAAGCGAAAGAGGTATGACAGGAGATTAGCGGGTGGAAGTCCTCAGCCTTTGCCTATCTCAGGCGGAGACAAGAGTGATGGTATGGTGCGACGGGCTAGTGTCCGCAAGTCATCTTGGCACCTATGCTATCCCAGGAATCTCAGCATCCTCCTGCATCTGCTGAACACTTTGGAGAGCGACAGCGGCATTCCAAGGTACTTCGCCCTGCAGTTGGCCACAACGGAGTGGTGGTACATCAGACGCCGACTTACACGAAAATAGAAGGTAAGATCCTCTGTGCCGTAAATGTTTTTTACCGAGTTTCATCAAGCCATATTAAGGTATTGACGACGGGCAAGATGAATTTAAAATCATAATTTTAATTTTCAATACCCCACTTCAATTTCACCCCATTCACGTGTAGTTTAAAAACAATATAAGTGGAAATAAATAGTTATAAAAAAGTTATAATATAACCGCAAGACAAATTAGTGTTGCATAAGACTGGATTTCTTTGACCCTTGCATTAATCAAGAACCTATTTATTTAACAACTGTGCTGTCATCAGCAAGCCCCATCACGTCTGGAATTAACATAAACAGATTTCGTTGACATGCACCAGACAGAGAGTTGTGGACAGTACGGAATCCTGAGGAACGCCTATCGCCCTATGTTCGGAAGAGTAGCCTTGTAAGGCTACACGAAATCCGAGAATCAATTACAAAGATCAATGGGCATCCATAAGAAGAAAGCCTGCTTAAAAGACTTGCGCGCCACAGGGTGTGCGCCAAAAGGCTTTAGAATTCTACAAAAACAGCTAGGGCTTCGCCTTAACATACAAGAAGAACACGAGAAGAAGTAGGTCCCCTTCGTCGGAATCCGTACTGGTGATCACTGAGGAGGTCGTTGTCTTCAAGGTAGATAGGAGACGTTTTAATAACATAGACCTTGGTTAATAATTATGTTTATAATAATAATAAAGTTAATTGTTTAGCGCATGGAACAGGCAAGTCTAAATTAGATACTTAAAATAATAAACCATTTGCCATCGATTCATCCATAACATTTGTTAGTAATATGCTGATGCTAATGGAAGCACAACTTACCCCGGCAACGACAGGGCAAGTGGTTACATATTGGCAGCCGTTAAGTACACGTTACATAGCCTGGCAGAGTAAGAAAGTGATTGAAATAGGTCTGTAGTTGATAGGGTCAGATCTGCTTCTTTTTTGGCACTAGTTGCACGTTTGCAAGCTTCCACGACGAAGTGAGACGTGATACAAGCGTGTTAGAACAGGAGACAACTATTGCAGGAATTCCAACAGCTTTGTTCACTTTTAGAATCCGTAGTTTTTTTTTTTTTTTTTTTTCGCCGTAAGTGCAGTCTGCCTGATTTAAAGTAGGTGTCTAATGAGTAAGGCAAAATGATTTGCTTTCTTCCGCAGTATCGGCCAGCAACCCGTCCGGCCTCGGCAGAGGTGAAGGTAAAGAGGGATCTAAAGGACGTGGTTTCTGCTGGAATGCGGTGCACATGGTCGATGTTGGCCCTGCGTAACACCCATTAGCAACTCTTGGCGGCCTCGTTTAAAGGCTTTCTTCAGATTCCGAGTATTTGAAGCTTTGTGCAGTCGAGCATCTACCCACGCTTTATATTTTAAACAGCGGCTTATATTTTAAACAAAGTATGAAATTGTTTATTTACGCTTAATTATTTATTTGGTACCCTTTTTATCTTAGTAAAAATGTTCGTAAAGTACAGTCAACATTCGGCCAGATGGGCGCAAGGGCGCAAGCAACCACTTACGCGTTTTCAACTTAGTATAATGCAACACTTTTGTTAACATTTTAGTGTAATAATAAGACGAAATGGCACATGTGGTTACAATGTCTTTTCAATGTCGTAACTTGATATTTTACGATTTTTATGCGTAGTGTTAACCATCGACTGGGAATTTCATTTTTCAATTACTAAATAATAATCATTTAGAACTTTACGAATTTTTCTATGTGCTTGTTGTAGGATTTGTTTTTCAACGACTTTTTAGTCGTAGCGTCATCTAGTTTGTGAGGTCCGCTGGTTCGTTCCGTGACTTAGTTAGCATAGCGTCTGGCATAACATAACGTCGATACACAAAGTAGTTAGTTTAGTAGCGCAGTAGAGCTCCTTGTGAAAGTGTTCGGCCAGGGTAGTACTGGCACCGTCCCTATTTCTGCCGCCAAGCAGTAATGTCAGCTTTACTGTGTTCCGGTTTTGAAGGGGCTGGTAAAATCACGGGCACATGTGACTTGTCAACTTATGAACGTGTCAGGTTGACGGGCGCAGTGGTAGCGAGTGCCCTTCAGCAGCTTGATTTTGATTGCCTCTCCCTATAGGAAGTCATCTCTTCTGAGTCGAGGCGTATAATGATTGATTGTTTATGATTGCGATTCACAACTGGCCGACAGGTGCACGATTTGTTCGTCCCGTCACTTAATGTTATAAAAAAAAGACACTCGAAAATCGGCGTCGGCCCGAGACCGCTCGTACTCGTCCGCTTCGCGAGATCGCCCGTACAAATCGGCGTTTGACATCACGGGCCGTGCCGGGAACGCACATCAGGGGGTCTACCCTCGATCTCCGTCCGAAACAATTAATGACATATAAGCAATACTTGACCAAATGAAAAGACGCGTGATGCGAATGAAGCTTCATACTTGATACTTGTCTTTTAATTTTGTCGAATATTACTTATTTGACAGTAATTGTTTCGGACGGATGTCGGACGGAGAGAGTAGACCCTCTGAGTATGGTATGTAATGTTCCATACTTAAGGTAAGGTAGATATACCATGACATGCTAGTGTGACCACCAGTAAAAGGCCGCGGCAATAATATGCGAGCAGTTACGCAGCCGCTGATGAATTTGACTGGGGTAAACTCGGCGTGGTGAAAATGTATTTTTCACCGTGAGGTGAAACTCGAGGCTTTTTTCTCATTAGAAATCCGCGCGCAAAAGCGTTTTTTGCATGCTAGCGTGGAAAAGGTTTTTGAAGTTCGAACTTGACCATGGACTGCGGCGCACCTAACTTTTTCTTTCGATGAAAAAAAAACACGTCCAACTACACGATTTTTCGTACATTTTAAGAGCTCTCATGCCACAAAAGTTTTGACGCTGGCTCCGTCCAAATTTGTAGAACAAATAT
>NW_020656001.1:2965644-2987324 GCF_003589595.1 Hyposmocoma kahamanoa
CATTGACTTACAAATAAATGGACGACGGGTCTAATACAAAAACCACGAAAAAAATGTCCCAAGTCAACCTATTTAAACGTAGTGACATGTAAAGGAATATGAAAAAGCTAAAACGTTGAATTTAAATTGTAATGTCATCGCAGTACTGTCTAATTTTGCTTGCTTCGCTGTCAGTCGAACAAACGAAGACTAGAGCGTGAATGACGCTCTGTATACGATTTTAACGCCCTATAAGTTCGGACACTTTTTAGCGCGGACCCGACGTCCATATAATTAAATAATAATTTAAATTAAATAAAAAAATAATTAAATAGGTTGACTTGGGACATTTTTTTCGTGGTTTTTGTATTAGACCCGTCGTTCATTTATTTGTAAGTCAATGACGTAGGGACTTGAATTAGGTAATTTGTTTACCTTTAACGGCAAAGCTTCTAAATATTTGCTTATGCCGCGCAGACTCCCAATTGGCGCGGCGCTACTCGGCTATCTCCCGTTCGCCCCCTCCAGTGACGGACTTGTCCACGATGCACGACCGCGCTACAGACGCGAACAACCTGCACACAACACATTTTTGTATGAAAAAGAAGCACAGAACAACAAGTGCGCAACATTTTTTGGCTCGTATTAAACAGCTTTTAAATTCAATATCAAAGGCGTACCGGCTGAGATGTCAGTACCGAAGTTCTCCTGTATTAGACTGTCGTAACTCAACGTTGTGGAATTGACAAGAATACAATTTGAAAATTTAAAAATAATATACTGAACAGATCTTGGGGTGTACTATTTCTTATTCTTCGTCCGTCTCAATTACTGTGAAATAAGTAATATTCGAACAAACGACCAAAAGACAATGTCAAGCATGCAGCTTCATTCGCATCATGCGCCTTATCATTTGTTTCAAAACTATTCTGCCATATCATTAACTGCGTTCTGATTGGCCAGCCCGAGTTCGAAACAATTGACGGTGTCGTCAATGGGTGTCGTCAACTGTTTCACTTCAAATCGACTAGTTAACTTGACCTTTGCTATAATGGACGAAAATTGCAAAATTACATATTTAATAACCGATGAAATATGATTCCGTTTGTTTTGTAATTAGATGTTTTGCTGTTTTTCCCCACACCACCGAATGGAACAGCACGCCATTGTTAGAGATATTATCTTTATTACAATAAATACAGAATATTTTTGGAATACACAGAGAAGTACACATACGTCAGTTGTTGGCGCAGTCTATATTTCAGTGCAAACAAGAGTTGATATTTCTAAGTGATGTATCACTGACGACTTACCAGGAACGAATGGTCCTTATTTCGTCTCTATTTCTAGTTACATACTCGGTGGGTATTACTTATTTGACGGTAATTGTTTCGGTCAGATGTCGGACGGAGAGTACAGGGGCAGGTTGCGAATATTATCATTATTTTTATTCATATATAATATTTTATTATACATATTTTTATAGAGAACACATCGCACGGCTATTACAATAGTGTTATAACTCAAAATACATGCAATTCATAATTATACCATTGGTGGACGTAAAATTGGATTCTGTACAATGACACGTCAATAAAACCGCCGTTAGAATATTTTAAGAAACAATTAAAAGATATCAACTTAATTCAAATTGAGATAAAACTTTGTGAGTTAGTTTTTAGTACCGAAATTATTTGTTACCTTTTATTTTTAAATACACTTGCAAAAAAACTGAAATTGTTTACAAGTCTGTAATAAACTTTACGCATCAACTGTAATAATCTTTCACGGGAAGTGAGTAATTGGTTTATCATCGATTCGTAAAAATAAACTTTTGAGTTAATTAATACACTATTGTATTAACAAATATAAATATATATCGGTTTCATTCAGTTTCTTTTTATTTTTATTAGAAAAATCCTGTTTACTCAATACCGCAATTTTGAGTTACGACAGTATTGGTTTCGTATGGTGTATAATTATGGGCAGTTTGGAAGAAACCATCTCATGAGACCGAAATACGTTTTTTTTTATTATACCAAGTGACGGGACGAACAGCTCGTACTCCTGTTGGTAAGCGACACGCCTATTCATAACAGTTGCAGTGCGACTCAGAGCTTTAAATGGCAAAGATCGTAGGGGCACTGCCACTGCGCCCGTGACCCTGAGAATCGAATTCCAGAACTCTAGTCAGGACTTGAGTATGACTTCAAGCACTGGAAATACGATCCTAATGGCAAGGACTTGAGTACGATTTTCAGTGCTCACTGCAATACTCAGTCCTGACTTGAGTACAGTTCTGGAATACGACCCTGAGACATATGTTGACAAGTCCCATGTGCCTGTGATTTCACCAGCACCCTAAGCCTCGTTCACAAGAAGCTCTACTGCTACCACAGTTATAAACGTTTATTATCGTCAAAAATAGGAAACTACCATTTCAAATGTTTTTTTTTGGCTCCGTTAACCTATGTTTACATTTTACAGGATAATTATTCGAACACTTACTTCTCAATCTCTGGGGCGCAGTGCACGAACTCGTGGGACCAGAATTTGTAAATGGGGTTCTTGATGAGTTCAATGAACGTGATGAGCAGTCCCCAAGGGTGTGGTCTGTTCACAATCAGCCGTTCGAGAAGCATTCGCGTGATCTGCTCCTGCACCGCTTCGGAGTTCGCCTCGGCGAATAAGTAGAGAAGGCAACAGCTGAAGTAGTGAGTGTGGCTGTTAGGGTACCGAAGCTGGTTCGCGATGGCATTCAGGAACAAGTATCTGGAATTGTGTTATTATTACAATTTTGTTGTTTGTTTATAGTCTGTCGTTTTGGAAGATGAAGTAAAATGACATTTGTAGGGATGTCTGTTTTAATTATTATATTTTAAATAGTCATGTAGTTGTTGTCGACAGTTTTATCGATAGATTGTGAAAGAAGGCAAAATTTTGCCAGAAATGTCTGTGAATTGTGAATGTTACGACGTTTTAATGTTTAATAATTGCGTTATTGCCTTCTGTATTCTTATTTTGACTGTTGACCTACTAATATCGATATCAATTTTCGTTCATATACAACAGGCGGATTTGATTATCTATACTTAATCAAAATTAAAAACTTTAAAATATGTTCTTTCTTTTTATTTTTAATAGACATACATAGTTCTAAGTGCAGTGTTTGCGATTATAACTCACAAAAATGGACGTTCCAAATGAACCTGTTTCCAGCAGTTGGACGAACAATGGGCCGATGATGATAAAAATCGCCAAAAATTTACAGAGTTTTGCAAAGTATTAAAAATATTCCTTATTCGTAAATGCTATTACAATTTAAAAGAATTTTTTGACGATTTGCTACAATGACTTTACATTTAAAATAATTAATTAAAGATTCTAATTACCTATAATGTTTAATTGACATATGTTATTTAATACAATTAGAAAGATGTTTATCTTTTGACGATTTGATAAAATGATTATTTAGTTCTAATATTTGATTGATAACTTATAACGTATAAATTGTATTGTATATATATTAATTAAATTGCTGTATTAATAATGTCAATGTGAGACTGTCTTCCACAGTTGCTGTGCCCTTGCAGGGCGTCACATATTAACTGCCCTATATTGTAAGTACTATCTATAAGCTCCATGTGTGATATGCAATAAATAAATAAATAAATAAAATAGATGATTCAAATGAAACTAGTTCGGTTTTTTATTGCATAAGTGTAACCAACATTCTGTCGTTAGAATATTTATCGACTGCAATAACTAGCTGCATTCATATGATCCATTACGATTCAAAAAATCGATTCAAAGCAAAAAATCGTGCATCCCTAGCCTACAACACTAACAGAATATACCAAACTAGGAGTTTAGGTGACTGTTAAATAATGAAAGGCATTAAAACCCAAGCGTGGGTTAGGCGAGTTTCATAAAATCATACGAGTGGTTTAATGCCTAATTATGTACATTCAAATAAACTGCTTTATCTATACACATATTATAAGCTCTCTATGGTCTGTTCAGGGACCGCATATTACGACTGGCGAAATGGCGGCAAATAAAAACTTTTCTCACGCATTAAACACAACCGTAGTTTTTATTTCATTCATAAACAAACTAGAATCGGCCCAACTATCATATTGTTCGATATCAAGTAACGTGTGAAATTTGTCGAAATATTTTGCTATTGTAATTTCATTTCTAATTAAACTCATTTCGACTGATATTAGAATTGAGGTCGAATTAAATTGTTTTGTTCTTCAGAAATGTTCGAAATTTGAAAGTAATAAAATCGAATTTGATGTTATTAGTGAATCAATAATAACATTTTCACAGATAAGAAATTTGTTTTAACAAAACAGTTTAATCTTGATGGTGGTCGTAATTTTGGGTTTTGAACACATCGTAGAGGGTTTATGTATGTATGTGTGTGTGTAGATAAAATAGTATCCTGCTGCAAAGCACATAACGTCTCATTTAGGAGATTATATAGTTCATATTAATGTTAGCTTACTTCCGAGAACCGAGTTTGTTAAAGTAATAATGATAGATGCTTACCGGCCTTCAAAGTCGAAATCGACGGTGAAATTCTGGAAGATGTCCATGTGCGCAGAATGAGCGATTGTCGACATGTTCGGGGTCTGGCCTTTGGCACGAATGTGTGCGATGGCTTGAGTGCCCACATACAGAACCACAGCATTCATCAACTGGCAGTTATAACGGCGGCCAGGGTCATTCACCACCTAAGGAGAACGTGTTAACCAATTACCAAAGATGTTGAAGAAATAATGTCGGTAATTGTTTGTCATTTATCATTTAACTCCTTGAAAGCACTGGTCATTGTAATTCTCCGTTGCGACTCCGATGAGATTATATTACAATTAATATAATCGACTCATCCGTAGAACAAAGAAAGATCTATGTGTAAGACTACTTGTTCTCAGGACATAGTACATTTCGTTCGTTCTTATTCGCTGTGGATGTCAGATCGACCGTTGTTCGATTTTATATTTCCGAAACATTGACTTACAAATAAATGGACGACGGGTCTAATACAAAAACCACGAAAAAAATGTCCCAAGTCAACCTATTTAAACGTAGTGACATGTAAAGGAATATGAAAAAGCTAAAACGTTGAATTTAAATTGTAATGTCATCGCAGTACTGTCTAATTTTGCGTGTTTCGCTGTCAGTCGAACAAACGAAGACTAAAGCGTGAATGACGCTCTGTATACGATTTTAACGCCGTATAAGTTCGGACACTTTTTAGCGCGGACCCGACGTCCATATAATTGTAAGTCAATGTTCCGAAACGAAATAAGATATATAAATTCTCAAAACACCTTTACATAGTTGGAATAACGAAATTATTCTCTTAACGCAATTATTCTCTTTTCGACTGGACTCTGTTCTTCGGATGAGTAGTAATATTCGTTATTGTACTAAAATCTAGTTGCAACAGCAGTTGAGTCTCAATAAAATGTCAGTGGAGTGGCAACGATTGCTTTTATTCATTCAGTCACTAACACTTGATGTTGCCTTACTAAAACTAAATAGAAATTACTAGATATGTCTTAATTTTTATCTCATTTATGCAGGAATCAAGTCTTTAATTTCATTTTATTATACACATCGAGTATATAACCAGAAATAGAGAGGAATTAAGGGCCACACATTCTTGGTAACTCATCAGTGAGACATCACTTATAAATATCAACTATCGTTCGAACTGAAATCACAAATTAGAAAGCTGAAATAGTACAGCGCCAACAACTGACCTGTGTGTATGTCTCCGTATATTCCAAATATATTCTGTATTTATTGTAATAAAGATAATATCTCTAACAATGGGGGCTGTTCAATTCGGTGGTGTGGGAAAAACAGCAAAACATCTAATTACATTATAGCAAAAGCGTCCATTACAGCAAAGCTCAAGTTAACTGGTCGACGTAAATTGACGACACCCGTCAATTGTTTCGAATTCGGGCTGGCCAATCGGAGAACAGTTGTCACGGTAATCATATGGCAGAATAGTTTTCAAACAAATCAAATGACATTTCGTCTCTTTTTCTGGTTATATACTCGATGATTATACATGACTACGTCATTCACGTGCCTTCGATCCTCTAGAGCTGAGTACCCAAAAATTGCAAAGGCAATTGAATAGTAGCTTTAATTAAAAAAACATAGGTTACAGTAGATACGTTGAAATACATGGTGATAAATAAATTTATGGTGACCCTCTATGTTGTGCCTTAAGGCATACGAAGTAAATAAGTACATGAGTGTAAGGAACATAAGAATTATATACAATTTATAAACTTCTTAGCAAATATTAGCATGTCTGACACCATTATATTCATAACGTCGTCGTCAACATACAAATACATATTATGATTCTACAAACTAAAAACAATTTTGATTAAAATAATATTAAATAATATCAAATTACTTATTATTCAAATACTCATCAATAGAGTAAAATGTTTCATTAACAGGATATTCAAATAAATTTCTTTTAAATGTCACAATATCCTTAATGTTCCTTATGTCAAGATGGTAGTTTATTATAATTCTTGGCACTTGACTTGACAAACCATTTACTCTGAACATTAGCATACCAAACATACAAAATCATGCCATTGCCACTCTATCTATACACAAGCGAGATGATTTAAAATTTTAAAATCAGCCTTGGGAGATAGCCCCCAATTCAGAACTCTTCGATATCTTAACCGAATCCCGAGTAATCTACGGGTGTGACGTCATTTCGGTGCGGTTTCGAATACGGCAGTTTGACGTTCGATTCGGTTAATGTTAATAAAAATTAAAAGATATGCGATAGGTTCTGAATTGACCTTTTGGACTTTTAAAGTCCCTGTGCTTGCACAAGTTACAGTGCCCCTCCTGCATAACCCAGAGCTTGACAGGAAGGGTCACTACAATCACAACTTAATTAGAAAGATACGGGACTGTCATTTATCATTGCAAATGGTATTAAGTAGTATGAAAGTAGGTATCTCTTACCTGCATGTTGCCCCTGAGTTCCGACAAGAAAGTGACCGGGGTGCGGGCCTTCAAGTACGCATCCAAATCCTTCTTGAATTGAGACACCGGTATCAAGGTGGCATAGTTGATAACAGCGCGTGGTGGTAACGCTATTTCCGTCAGCAAGTCTACCTTCAAGTTTGGCGTGAATGGATCTGGCAGGCGCATGTTGCGGGGGAAGGCCGACAAGATGAGGTTCCGCATTTGTATACAATTAGGCGGTATCTCATCGCAGAATCCGTAGTGATAGTCGCACAGGAACTCCGGGAAGTCATGGAGGAGTACTAAGAGCACTTTTAGGGTGCCCTTGTACAACATCATGACTGGAGACGCGAGCTCAGTGTTGCGAAGGAACGGATCGAGGAACTTGAAAAGGTCGACCAAGAGTGTGGAATACATTCCCCAGCCCTGAAATAAGAATGTTTGTGTTTATTATAAAGAAGATTGGCTTTAGAGGAAGGGGTCTTGTACCAATCCCACTAAAGCGTGAAAACCTATCCCCGAACAAAATTTGGTGTGATACATTCAAGAGACAGACAGCAACTATGTCTTCATCTGTCAAACTGCCGTAATTGACAATTGCACATTTTTCCAACAAGCCGTTTATAAAATTTCATAATTTTTGTCATCAATTATTCATTTTTTTTTTAGAGTTTTACAAGGCCGGCCCTGGAAGTCGTCGTCTGTATGACGTACTTCCTGAATGAAAACCGATATTATATTTGATGAATTAATTAGTGTCAAGTGTATTACTCTCGTATCCACTTTGTGAGTATTTCCTAATATAATCAAATAATTAAATTATATATTGTACATAATAACTAGAAACACACTAATACAAATAAGTTTAGTATCGGTTTTTCTCGTCACTAGACGTGACGTCAGACGGACGACTAGAGCTTAAGATTTTTCGAAATGAGCTGGTTCAATAAATTATTGCATTTAAATAGGAAAACAACATTATATAAAAAAATAGATGTGTTATATCGACTTATCCGCAGAACAAAGACCTACGTGCAAGATTGCTTATTCTCAGGACATTGTACATTTTGCGCGCTGTTCTTAATTGTTCGATTTTATATTTTCGAAACGAAATAATACATAAAATTCTGTAAACACCCAGAGCTAGGTGTTATTTTGAATAACGAGATTATATTTATCCTCTTTTCGTTGTATAATCTCATCGGACTCTATTCTTCGGATGAGTCGATATGTTTGATGTAGCCTCTATTTGTTATAAAAAATATTGTGGAGAAAAAAGTGTGGCGATTATGACAATCTTTCTCTCTTTCCCGTCTTTGCGTGTGCTGATGCGATAGCTGCCTGGAAGCTTTACTGAACATTCGTATAAAAAACGCAGTGTGACATTTATCATAGTTATACTTATAAGTCAATGGACCTATTATTGAAAGTTACCTTTTGCTGTGGCGTGACGGCCAGCACTCGGTTAATGAAGGTGCGATGAGCAACCAGCTCGAGCCACGCATAGCAGAATCCAGGAGCGATATTCGGCCGGATGATGCGGTAGGTATGGCAGAACGCTGTCAGAACCTGTTGATGACGCGGAGCTATAAGACATCTAAAAGCTAAAACTTCTAAACTGTTGATTCACACAATTGCATATATATATACTTCCCGTGAAAGATCATTAAAATGTATGTATAGGTTAACGTTACTTGCCAAATACATTTAAAAAGAAAAGGGAGTATTTTGGAGGTAGCACCATTTTGGCCAGAACTAGTTGACAAAAAAATTGTCTCATTTTGAGTTAAGTAGACATATTTTGATTGTTTCTTACAGTATTCCAATGACGGTTTTATTCGAAGAGAATCAAATTTTAAATTCAGCAATAGTATAATCTGGAATTTCACGTATTTCGAGTTACCAACACTTTACATGGAACTAAGCTTAGATCGAGTTTATAACTCAACGCGGTAGTTAATGAAAATTACCTGGTAGTTCATAGATTCTAAAACAGGTTCCGCCATGTTCATGTCGAGGAACAGAATAAGCAGGAGCCGGTGGTACGGCAGCTGTTGGAAGTTGGTGCCATGTTCCTCATGGTCTTGAAGCAAACAGCCAGCGATGATCCCCAGGATCTAAAAACGATGGCGATAGTCAGATATTATGAAAAAAAAATGGTCGCATAAAAATGGCCGCTGATTTCGGTGTTTGTAACTGACGTACCTTGTTCAAGAGATTGAGCTTCGGCGTAGGGTTGCCACTATCAGCAGTGTTCTTGATTAGCAGTGACACGAGCTTGATAAAGGAATCGCACATGGCGTAGTACTTATCCCTCTTGGGCGGGCTTTGAGGGGGATTCATGCGTTCCTCATTCAGCTGCTGGTACACGTTCTCGATGCACATTTGGGTGGCGATGCGGAAAAACCTCGTGATCATATCGTCAGATTTCAAAATTCCATTCATGTTCATGCGATGAACGTAGATATTAAAATTTTGCGCAATCTCGATTTCAGTTAGCGGGCTCAAGAGCACGTTTCGCCATTCCCGAAGGAGGTTCTCGGTTTTGTCTTGCAGGCCAGGTGGGTCGTCGTAATCACGAGCCTGAATTATAAACACGTTTAACAAACACATTGATAGGGCAAGTTGAGCCGTTCCCATGCCTGTATTCTCTCGAGTTTGGTATATTTGTAAAATTGAATCAATCAAAATTTATAATAGCGAAGGACGTAACTGTTAGAAGCCTAATAAACCCAAATAAAGTAACAGTGGACACAATACCAAAGACACAACGCTTCCAAAGTAATTGATATTGCTAAGCGTGTGAAAATCTTTGATCAGATACCAGATCGCTTTAAGCCTCTTCCAGGTGACGATTTTATGAAATATAAAGTCTAATTGATTGATGCATGCATGCATTCCTTTACAATTATTCATTTGTCTAATATAATAAAATTATGACATCCACCATTATGGCATATCCTGTATCAATTATTTTAATTTGGTACTGCATTGTTTAATTGTTTATTATTATTTTGCATGTTTCTGTTTAAGGCTGAATAGGATTAAGATCTATAGTCTGTCTTTTTTGAAAATGGAGTAAAGTGACACTTGCAGGGTTGCCAGTTTTCAAATAGTCATGTGGTTGTTGTCGACAGTTTTATCGATAGATTGTGAAAGAAGGTAAAAATTTGCTGAAAATGTCTTGAATTGTGATTGTTGCGACGTTCTTCTGATTACTAATTGCGTTATTGCCTTCTTTATTCTTAATTTGAAAGTTGGCCTACTAGTGCCTAATTCAATTTTTATTGCTTTAAATTACGTCAACTCGTTGTATTTTTAATAGGCATTGTTCTAAATGCAGTGTATGTACGAATTTACAAAAAAATTGACAATTTAAGTAACCTGTGCCCAGCAGTTGGACGAATAATGGGCCGATAATGATATAATATAACAGGTTCGGTTATTTATTGCATAAGCGTGACCAACATTCAGTCGGTAGTCGATAGAATATTTATCGAGTGCAATCACTAGCTGCTTGTAAGTGGGCAACACTTGAAAACTGTCATTTAACTCCATATCGACATTTATAATGTACCCTACCCTATCCAAAGGGAATAAATGGATTTGAAGTAACAAAAGTAAGATTTAGTTTAAGATTGCTTACCCGCACTTGTAAGATTCCGGAATGGATGTGCGCAGTCGGCCCTAGCGGCGACCTCTCGCCAAGGTAAGCGCTAGGATCCTGGTTGATGCGTAACATTTCAATCAAGGACCCGAGACCTTCTGGCGGCGGCTGCCGGGAATGCGACATGATGCGCAAAAGCGTCTCAGTGGTGTGGTAAAGATCAGACTCATTCGCGTACATATTGTTCCTGTCGTCTACCAAATACAACTGCACGAGTTGCATAGCGAAAGCTACCGCCATGTAGTTATTCCCATTGTCCATCATGTGAGCAAGAGCGATGTCGTACTGTACAAGGAAAACTCAATTCTTGTCAATGATAATCAAATAAGGAAGCAAGATCAAAATGAAGTGATCCTTCATTAAAATCGCACACCCGTCTCAACAATGTCACAAGTTAAAAACAATCATTTCGTCGGGGATAGTGCAAATCCGCTTATATAGCGTATGCATATTGGTAAAAGGCGCGTATCTGCACCAAACCGATTTTCACAGGAGAGGGATTCAAAGTTATTACTTTGTTATTTCAATGGCTACGACTTCCGTTTTTGCATAGCAAGCATTAATTTATGTTGGCTACGGACTGATAGCAATAGATTCCCGTAAATCACGCTAATTTGGTTGCCACGTCTTTACGCGCATTTAATTTGGTCACTACATTACCGAAATGGAGACACATAATGAAATGCTAGTTACGCGTAATTGAACTATCTCCGACGATTTCATGTTTTGGTACGGCGCGTGCAAACTACCCTGCATATTGGTAAAAAAATTGGAAAGATTAGGGGAAAATTATATTTAAATCTGGAGCATATTTTTAGGTCCTCACGACAGTTTTAAAACTTTGACTTAATTGAGACCAAAATTGAATTTAAAACAGGACATAAAAGTTTTAAAACAGTTTAAAACTTTCTACAAGACACCGACGATATAATACTCGCCATGTTTGCCATTTTCGAGTTGCGTCAGTGTTGAAACTGGTGTTTCCAATATTATGTCTCGTGGATATGAACTAAACTTACCTGAGGCAAGTTGATCAAGTGATTCCTAATGAGACAATCTGTAGCCTCTGCGTTATATCTCAGTTCCTCCCTGCACTCGGTAAGATAGCAAGTGATCTGCTTGGTAGTCCAGACGTGTCCGTATACTCTCGCGTCTTCAAGGAGCTTGAGAACTCTAATGTGAATATCACGGTATCTGTTCATCATCTCTACATGATCGCTGGACGTGCCCGGCTGGACGATATGGCCATCGAGAAGACCTTCCACGGCCTGAAACAATATGCCACATTTAGAAGCGTACCAAACAACTACTAAGTAAATTATTTGAGATCATATAATAATTACCTTCTGTAGTAGAGTATATCCGGAAACAATGTCACGGTTCCTCCTTGCTATGACAAGGCACTCAAGGAGGGCGTGCATGTTTGTAGCTTGAACGGTAAGCGATGCCACGCCGAGCGAATTCGTGAGGAACAACTCAGCAGCATTTATCAGGGAGGTCATTTCGTCAGCGCCGTAAACCTGAGCGGGATTCATAACTTGGCTGAAAGTCAGTTGCGGGATTTGTTCTTGCACCGATTGCTTGGGCATAAACATTCCAGGATCGCGAATTGGCATGAAACCGGGAATGTTGCATGCAAACTCTTCGTATACGGCGATCTGTTGATCGGTAGGTCCGCCGACGCGTAGGCGCACTCTTTCTGGAATGCGCTCGGTCTGGTAAGTGAGGACGATGGGGTCGTAGTAGCGCCTGCCCTCTTGTCGGGCGAGTTTTCTCACTTCGTAATCATTCATTAGTCGTTTGTCTAGTTCAGGCAGTGCCTTCTCGACAGCGGTCTTCTGTATGAAAGCGCAAGCCAGCTCCATGTTTTCTGTGGCGAGAACAGCTGCTGCACTCTCAATGATCTCCTTCTGAAAACAAGTTTGGTATAGTGTCAAGCAAATACTACATTTTGATGTTTAGTATGAAATATGAAAATAAACAAGTGAAACTTTACCTGAGGTGTGGAAGGCATGAGCGCAGTCACGAATGCCGTCTTCAAGTTGGTGCTGATAGTGCTGATGATTTGTTCGCGACACGTGATCATGGCCATGCCCGCGGTCAGGTTTCTCATCATGTGGTGGGCGCAAGTACGCAATCTGACTTCGTCAGGGTCAAATGCAAAATCTTTTCGGATAATTTGCTCGCAAGTGGTAAGAGCGTACTTGATCGATCTGTCGACCACTGGATGTATCCATTCCTGAATCGATCTTTCGATCGCAGGCTTCACGAATTGCTTGAGATGAGGATAATTTTGGAACAGGATAATATGGGGATTGAAACATATCTTCTGTCCAAATGCAGATGTTGAGGAAACATTCACGTCTAAATAGTTGAACCTGGGCTCGGGCAGTCCAAGAAAGCCCATCAGTGTTGGGTCATTAGTTGCAAGGCCGCTGGTAGGAGTAGCAACGGCGGCGACGATCTCTTCAGTCGGGATCATAGGCGGAGGAGGAACTAGCATCTGTATTGGCGGTGCCTGGACAATGGTTTGATTGACCTGTGGCATTGGTGTGTTTGCAGCTTCTTTATTTGGTTTGGGCTGCGAAAGCTGGAACTCGATGAGCCTCACCTTTTCTGGATCTTTCAAATAGAGAGAAGGCTTAAGGTCCGTAATTGACAAGTTAAGGTTTTTACACAACACTTCAATTTCAAACTTCAAATTCAGCTTCAAATCGGGTTCTTGATGCAACTCTGCCAGGACGTTCATCAACGCCATCATCCAAGGGTTTGGCGGTTTGAAGACGACGCTCTTCGCACAAGACTCTAGCACTTTAGCCACGAATGGGACCACGTAGAGAAGCTCCTGTTGACCTTTGTGGTAAGCCTCAAGCACTAGGGCTTTTAGGTCAATATCTACATGAAGGATAGGTTGGTTTCGCGCTAATGTTAACATGCCGAGCCAGTGTCCGAGGTTCTTTAGTAAAGAACGGTCAGAAAAGTTTGCAATTCCTTTGTCAGAGCGGAGGAGCACTTTAATGTTCCGGTAGGTTTCTTTTGTGACCATTTTGTTTACTTCACGAATTTTGAGCACGTCAAGGAAATTCGAATACAGGGCGTGGAAATTCAATTCAATGGATGCTCTCTTCATGACGAGGTACTGTGAAAGCCATGGATAGTATTCTTCTGTAATAATTTCTTTGAGTTCTTCACATTTCGTTTGTAGATTTAACTGACTGAGGTTATTGAAAATGAATGCTGTCTTGTCCTGAATGGCCTCCGGTGGGGAATTGATCTTATCTTCTCGGTCCGTGGCAGTGAGCAGCGTGTCAATATTGGTCGCGTTGGCGATCGACGGCCGGCTACTTATGCCGCCAGCGTTTGTAACTTTGGATATAACTGATATAGACGATGGTGGTGCACAGATTACGGTCCTGTAAAAATAACGTAACATTACGAAATATTCATACACATTTTTCTTATGGAAAATCATACAGAAATACGAACAAAAAAGGCTTACCTGTATGGTGTTGAGACTGTTACAACTGAGCTTTGGTTCAGTATAGCTGCCAGACTTGTAGGCAAAACTGCCCCTTGTGGTTTGGTGGGCGGTTCTTGGCTCTGTAGCCCGTATTCAACGTATTCTATCAAGTGTGGAGGGAACTCACTAAAATGTGGGATAGCCCGAACGTGCTCGCAATATTTGTGGTAATCCTTCAGACGCGATTTGAATCGGTCCAGAGCAGCTATTCCGAAGTAGTACATTTTAGAGCCTTCTGGTTTTCGCAATGCATCAAGCACGAAACGTAAAGCCAAGCCTAGCGATACGTAACTAGGAACTAGGCCTTTCTCTATTATTCCGCCAAAGAGCTGAGCTGTTATATGTAATTCTTTGTCCGGATACTGCGGAAAGAACTTGTATTCTTCAAACAAGTTACGCAGCATGCAGGAGAATACTTCTCTTTCACGTTTATTAGGAGAATCCTGAAATTTCTTCAGCATATCCAGAACTTCGTCGATAGACAAAGTAGGGTGTGGCGGATGGTTGTATATCCTTTGAAAATATCCGTTTGCTTCATCCTCAATTTCCTTGGAGACATTATGCATTATTTCAGGAAAATGGATGGGGTCCGGTATACGTGGTTTGTCCAGCACCGGAGCCGGTGCCATTCTTCCGAGAGCGGTCATGTTAGCAACGTTGGTGTTATGCTGCAGCGGCATCATAGCAAACGGACTATTAGGTCCAGCTCCCATCAGTCTGGAAGGCGAACCTGGAGTCGTTACTAGAGGTCCTAGAGAGCCGGGCATAGCAAAGGTTGTGTTTCCTGGAGCTCCTAAATTCATATTAGCCACATTTGGTGTCAAAGTAGTAAGTGAATCCACATGAGGAGTAAATAACTGTCCACCTAAACCAGTGGGATTGAAGGGAGTCTCCAATACCCTCGTATGAGATCGGGCCATGCCCGGTATTGTCCTAGTCTTGCTCAATATGAGAGTTTGACAATTGGTGATTACATTGTAAATAGCTTCCTGTTGTTCTTGATGAACGTTAGGAATACACAGCTGCAAGCATGTGAGCATGGTTGTAATGGTTTCGTGTGGTAATTGTGCGGCTTTAGGCAGTTGTTCTTCGGGGCCTTTCCCCAGGACTGGACATCTTCTCTGAAGAAATTTCACCATAGCCGAAACGAAAGTCTCTCCATGATCTCTAATTTTGTCTGTTAGCCACTTGTCCAGCTTAAGATACTCTCTTCGAGATGCCAGACATGCTAAATCGATGACGAACGGGAAAGACTGGACATTTAAAAGTAGAGATAAGGCCTTCAAATCTTGAGCAACATCTAATATTCTTGAAAGTTTCGACTGATCGCATTCGCCGCGTATGTACCAATCGGCCATGGCGTGCATTATGATGGGTTTTATATTGGGATTCTGTGTGTGCCAGGCGTGATGCAGTATGATTCCTGAGTTGGGGTGGTTGCCCAAGAATATTGGGATCAGCGTTGTCAATAACTCTTGTCTGAATATTGTGATAGGTGGATTAATTTGTAGTAGAGCAAGCAACAAGACGTCAGGACAATGCTGCAGAGGAAACTTGAACAATTCATGTACCTGCATGTAGTAACCTCGCTCAGCTGCATAGAGCAGAAGTTCGACCAAATAAAGACAGCGCCATGTCGCTATTTCTTTATTGTCCGTTTCAGGTGGTGATTTAAGCAAATCGATAGATACAGGGTGGAACGGATGATCGGCAAAACTAAAGATGTCGGGATGTTTCAGAATGTTGCTGATCAGGCTCATTTGTCCCTCAAGGTTTGTCCATCGCCGGCATAAATATTCCACTGGGAAAATATTAGATGGATAGCCTGCACTTTGCAGACCAAGTCGTAATATGGTAAACAATAAGCTGAGGCCTTGTCTGTCAGGAACTATAAATTCGGGATGGTCAAGTTGTAGAATGACCTCCTTCCAATTCAGATTTGAAGCTAATTCTTTCAGCGTCTGTACAAAAACTTCAGCATTCCAAGATTCCCCATGTCCGAGAGTCAAGGGGTCCTTCTTAGCTTCGTGACTCATCCAGAAGTTGCCAGGCGTTTGTAGTGGCGGGCCGTCTTGCAGGGTAGCGTGATATCTAATCATCATGGAAATGATCCTGGCCACGTCTATCGCCGCTGGTTCCCGCGCACCAAAATTCAGCATGTTGTTTTTGCACTCTTCAACTGATGATGTAAAGGAATATCCGATATCTCGGATGATATCAGCTAAAGAGTTGTCCATCATGGCGGCTGTCATGTCGTCCGCAGTAGTCATTTCCTTGAGTGGCGTCTGCGTATCGTCGGGATACAATAAAGGTGCAAGCACAATAGGTACGACCTCACGAGGGAAGTCGACACGCAAACGCTTAAGAAATAAATCTTTAGTCACAGCGGCAAGCCGAAAATTTTCGTGCGCTAGACTCGTCAGTAGAGTTTGCAAAACTTCAGGGCTGCATTCCTGAAGACCTGCACGTTCCACTTGATGTCCTCGTTCTGGAAGTTGAAAATATAAATAACTAATTAACTTCAAAAACACAAATAAACTTTAGAAGATAATACGTTTATGTATGTACATTACTGCTTTAAGCACTGTTTAAAATATTTGATATACATTTAAATAAATTCACAATTAACAGGTGGATTACAAAAAAAAGTACTGGAGTGGTTGCAGGCAAGCCGAAAACATTTACGCCGTTTTCTGTCTTGTAAAATTAAATAAATAAATAAACTATCCAGTATTAATAACTATAATAATGCTAGCCAAAACCAAAATGTCTCCATCACTCGAGGACGACGTTGTCTCGCGACGTCACATGCGGTACTGTAGAATTTTATACTGAGAATATACCGACAAGTGCGTAGATGAAGTCGTTAGAGGAGGTCTACCGTAGTTCTCCGTCCGCCATCTGGCCGAAACGATTACTGTCAAATAAGTAATAATCGATCGAATCAAAAAACAATATCAAGTATGCTTCATTCGCAACACGTCTCTTTTGATTTGGTCGAGTATTACTTATTTGACATTAAGTGTTTTGGACGGCTGTTGGGCGGAGAACGAGAATACAGGGCCAGTGTTATTTCGGTACTGAGCATACTGATGTCGCGCCGCTACAGCACCGAAATTACAGAAAACGGCCTTACGAAACAGATACAGCTTGAAATTCCCGTCACACCGTTTTCTTTTGTAAACTTGTTCAATAGCTTCGCACGTCTTCGCTATAGTCTGTGTTTTTTGAAGATGGAGTAAAATGACAGTTCATTCCGCAAGTGTTGCCCGTTTACAAGCAGCTAGTGATTGCAGTTGATAAATATTCTATCAACTATCGACTGAATGTTGGCATCGACCCATTATTCGTACGTAACTGCTGGGCAGGTTATTTGAATTGCATTTACAACAATGTCCATTAAAATTCAACGAGGAGAAGTTGATAATCGAAACCGCTTGTTCTTATTAAAATGTATCTATGTCAATAAAAATTGATTTCGACACTAGTAGGCAAACTTTCAAAATAAGAATAAAGAAGGCAATAACGCAATTAGTAATCATAAGAACGTCGCAACATTATAATTCAAGACATTTTCACCAAAATTTTACCTTCTTTCACAATTTTATCGATAAAACTGTCGACAACAACTACATGACTATTTAAAATTTCACGAAAACTGGCAACCGTGCTAATGTCATTTTACTCCCGTCTTCCAAACAGACAGACTATTGTTTATCATATGAAGCTTTACGTCTTTTTGTAAAACGTTTACAAAGTAGCTGAATAAAGTCTTACCTGCGTCTAGATAGCACTGAACAAGATCCAGGAACCTCTTTTTCAGATGTTGCTTAGTTAATGATACAATTTCAGTTTTAGAAGAATTCCTCCTCAAAACCAGAGAGAAGGCAACATCCTCGGCGGTAGTTAGTCTCAATAATCTTGAAAGGCGATTGAGTAATGTATTGGTAGGCTTTAATATCTGAAAATAATACAACGATGCTTAACCTCCCAAGTCCCCATAGATATCAAAATGTAGGTAATATGTGAAGTGATTAAAACCCACACAATATTATTTCTATAATTCGACGGCTTTCTAGATTAATGGCCTATCTCAAAAGGATCCTATTCATCAGGAAGATGGCTTAAAAAAGCTGAGAAGCGGATGTCGCCCAAAATTGACGTATCGTCCCAACGTTGTCACGTGATTATTCTAACCAAGAAAAGGATTGGAACCAAACCACATAAAGTTTAGCAGTTTCTGAATAAATCTCAGTAATAAATAAAAAAAGGATCAATTTTGGATTGGGCCAGTATTCTTGAAAACGGCGAATTACTAGTGTACATATGGAAATAATTAATTCAAATTTAATGCGTTTATATTCTATATGACCACAGAGTTCTAAGAATAAACATTTTAAAACAAAACTGAGGGAAGTTAACTTCCTAAGATTCAGGAAACTACGATGAGAAAAGCGCTAAATGCCCAACGTACATTAAAATGTACTAAACATTATAATTACATCCTTCAGGCGCAAGTAAATCGCAAAATAGCATTTTTTTTATTTTTTGAATGTCTACCTGAGACTATATTCACACCTATCAATTAGAAGTACACTACTCAGAGCCCATTCCCCTGCAGTCATTAGTATCGAAGTCTTAATGAATAGCTATTATCGTATTTCCAATTATACCAATCGTGACAAAAATGATATTATTATTATGGATATAAATACCTAGATATGAAAATTGTTGTCATTAATTAATCAATATAATATTTAAAAAAAATGTACACTGGACAGTAGTTTTCCAATTAAAATGTGACATCTAAATAAGAGTGTAAAGATCCTGTGCGTTATGCAATAGAATAGTGTCTTGCCGTGTGATAAACGACAGCGCAATACAGACCGTGTTATTATTTATGCAAGAAACAACAGCTTTACTGCACAGCTCGAGATAAAAAAAAATTGAATATAAAATACAATTGCAAAATTTTACAGAAAAGTTTTCTTTTTTGTTTTTAGGGCTACGAATTTGCGCCCTCTGTATAAAAATTAAAAAATGCATAATGTTAGCATTATTTTGTAGTTAAGTCTTTCTTTAACCTTAGCTCGGATGCTGTGTTACATGCACACAATTGCCAACTGAAGAAGACAAGTATTTAATTGCCTATTTTTAAAGGAATTAACAAATTATTTCATGTTGAAATATTTGGATTAATTCATATTAATTATAGTAATTTCACAAAAAAATAATTGAATATCAATTCAATAAAAATTTAATTAATACAGTGAATAGCGACATCTCTCGCCAGGACTGGTAGCTGTAAAGGTACTAACTGTACTGTACTAAATCTTTCATAGATTTCTCATAGATGGCGCTACGACTAAAAAGTGAAAAACCAAATACAAAGACACGACGCAAGCACAACTTTGACAAACTGAATATCAATTTAATAAAAATTTTATTAATATTTGGATTTTTATATTTATTTTAATTTGATATTATTTTATTTTTTCTTAATTTTGTGTTACGGTGCGGGAACTGTGGATAAATACTGATTAAGATTAATTTTTAATTGGTTGTGTTTATGTTGCACACTATATTGTAATATTTACCAGTGCCGTTGTGCTCCGTTACTGTCAGAACATACAAAGTAGAATATGGTTCAATAATATCACATTGTCAATACAATAGTGTATCAACTAATAAAGTGTATTTTTTCAGAATATATGAGAAACAAATTACTCACTTCCCATGAAAGAATATTAATATAATGTAATTATTTTGGACATCTGAACAATTTCTCTTCTTCTTCTACTTACCAAATAAGTTTAAAAATAAAAGGGATTAAATCATTTTGAGTTAAGTAGATATTGTGCATATTGCAAATAGTTGACTTACAGATAAAATGCACATTTATAACTTTTCACTTGAATATTGATTAATTTATTAAACAATTACTACAAACAAATCGATAACTTTAGTTCTTGACTGTACCTCGTTTTATTATAGTGAACAATGTAGGGTACAACATTACCCGTGTGACTTTGGTACACTGCGCTACAAGTATTATAGTGGGGTACATTTGTTGTACCAAAGAATTAGTTGTAAAAAGAAAATAATTTATAATTATGGTCCAAATTTGGGGTGTGAGAATTGCAATATAAAAATTTTAAAGCTAATTGTCACCTGCTTCAAAATCAAAGCGAGTATATATACAATATGAATCAACAGACAGTTGCAAATTTAGACTAACAAGGGCACGAATCTACAATCTAACTAAAATAAGAAAATAACTACTATATCCTACAGAATTTGTTAGAAAAGTGAACTGACCTTTTGAAGCGTACGAGTCGGATTATCAACTGCTCGGCAAACCACCGTAGACTTTGCCGGGTGGTTCAGCAAAGATGCCAAGTGTTGGGCGAGGAGTGATGCGTGGAGATTATTGTTCAATGAGGATCCAGAACGGTCAGAATCCCACGATGCCTTAGCAGCTTCGGTGAGCAGGCACCTCAAGAGTTGATTTTCTGCTTCCAATCCATAGATATTGACAATCTGTTAGAAAAAGGCAAACAATGAATTCTCTAAATAGAATTTTGCTGCATTTAGGTTATTCGCGAAGAGCACAAGACACAGTAAATACACATAATCAGCCGTTTGTTGGTGCAAGAACAATGTCGCAGTGCATCAATGATTAGAAAATCTTCCATAATAGATTTTTAGCAATAAGTTTTTTTCAGTATTCTCACAATCCACTTAAACGTCGATTTTATTAAACGATTGCATCACTTCACGGAGCAAGTTATAGTTTTAAAGCGCACATTGTTTGATACAATCACTTTATTGAGGTAAGCCAGTATAACCATCTATCTGTAACACCACAAGTAAAAGAAATATTAATTAAAACAAATCAATTTGCAGGTAATAATAGGTCCACTTGCGTTTAGAAACAACGCCACGCTCTTCGCAACGCGTTCTAAACAAAAATGTTGGTATAGACATTTTTATACTACGTACGTGCTTATTATAAGATTAAAAAGAAAATATAGACCTTAGAATAATAACGCATAGAATGATAGTTTCATATCAAACGAACTGTCACAAGTGAGGCAAAAACCAAATTCATGTAGGCGTAAGCAACTTGTAACTACGCTCGTCGGCACGCACACAAATATACAAATAATGATGCCATGGAATAACATTTCCCTCAAAAGTGGGGAAATTGTATCTTGCTTAACTCATCATTAAGTTAAAGATGCCTACAGATTTGCCCGACATTGTCGATCAGGTGCCTACAGATGTGCTCGATTTTGTCGATCGTTACTGTCGATCGACAATGTCGATCAGGTGCCTACAGATATGCTCGGTTTTATCGATGAAAAACGAATATAGCACTTATTTGTAAATCCAAGATGGCGGACACGATTTTTCAAAATATGCTATATGGGTATCCTTTTCGAGGTATTTGGGGATGCTCATTACGAATATGGCACTCATTTC
>NW_020656001.1:2987334-2995648 GCF_003589595.1 Hyposmocoma kahamanoa
AATGCAATATGGGTATCATTTTCGAGGTACTTGGGGGTGCTCATTACAAATGTGGCACTCATTTCTAAATCCAAGATGGTGGGCACGATTTTTTCAAAAAAATGCTATGTGGGTATCATTTTCGAGGTATTTGGGGATGCTCAATGTGAATATGGCACTATTTGTAAATCCAAGATGGCGGGCACGATTTTTCAAATAATGGCAAGTTGGGTATCGTTTTCGAGGTATTTGGGGGCGCTCATTACGAGTATTGCTTTTGTTTGAACTGTCGTGTTTGCCATCTTGGATTTAGAAATGAGTGCCATATTTGTATTGAACATTCCCAAACATCTCGAAAACGATACCCAACTTGCCATTATTCGAAAAATCGCGCCCGCCATCTTGGATTTAGAAATAAGTGCCATATTCGAAACCTAAAACCGAAAATGCCATAAGCAAACATTAAAGAAAATAACTGTTAAAATAGATTAAAAAATCGCTTAAGAATGCTCCCCTTTTAAGAAAATAAAATATTTCAATATCAAATATTTCGCTTGAGTTACGAAAAGAAAGACATATAATAAGCTATCAAAGTTGTACTGGTGGTGCCAACACTATAGTAGAAATGAATATATACTGTAAATTTGTTGCAATATGTGCTGCAATTCAAATAAAATTAAAATAAATAATTATTCAATAAAGCATGAACGCAGAGCCGTTAAAAGTATTATAAAATAATTAAGTGTCCCAATCACTTACAGGAGTTAACGAAAACATTTAATGTTTATTCAAGTAAATATTAGTTCAAGATGCGCAAATAAATCGAAATTACAGGCACCACTAAAATTTACGTAATATAATTATTTTGATACAGAATAGCAAAATGGGGAGAAAAAAAATTCGTTACTTTGCAACACTTTCGTATCTTGTTGCCGCGAAATTATTTTTCTGTTTTAGTGAATAATTACATAAAAATATGAGTTGAAACGCATTACTTACTTGTGGAATGTGATGTTAGTGTCTATTTTATGTTTGTCTGTTCTATTTTTACACCCATTTACCGCACATTTCGTCATTTTTAGCAAAAAATTTTGGAGCTGTTCGCGGTGCAATTTGACCTTGAGCACTAACAGTCCGCGCGCTCCTGGGAGCCCGTGTGGAAGCCTTTAACTTGCCTCACTTAGCGTGTGCGGGCTAGGTTTCTATGCGTTATTCTAAGATATAGACACTGAAAAAGTATTTGAGTGGGATTGGAACATGTCTAGACTAGAACTAGAAGTTATAAATATGTTAAGATGTTTCAAAGTACCCTTTGAAACGAGATTTTTTTTTTTAAAGTTTATAGTCCGGTTGCAAAGCCGAAAGGGCCCAGTCCTATTTTAGTTGACGTTCTTGATTTAAGATTTTTGACGAGGTTATTAAAGTATTGAGAGCGGGTTTGCAGCACAGAACACTATTACTCACAAGGAGAAACCGGCACTGTACAAAAAAGTAAGGGGGCCAATAGACAGCGTGAATATACAAGGCGGGAATTTGAAATAAATTCGAAATCACCAAGCGCGGGATTTTCAAATTATAATAGCTAGCTAAAAGACCTAAGATCAATTAGGAAAACGGACATACACTATATTAAAATACGTAATAGTGTATGTACATTTCCCTATTTGATGTTCATTTTAATGTTTTTAAAATAGGAACAGAGTAAATAACGATCAAATCGGTATCTCCAAAAAACACTATGCTACTAACTTAATTTTTGGACCTATTTTGTTTTTAGTTTCTTTTTTTCACTAAATTCCTTTTTTTTTCTTTTTCTACAAGATTCGGGAAGCATAATATTAGTAAATAAATATGGCCGGTTACAAAAATAACAGAAAATGACCAATAAATAAAATTGGCGTAGAGTTAATTGGAGGTATCGGAATATAGAAAAGAGCGCAAAAAACAAAAACACACTTTTTTACGAAAAGTTTTTTTATTAAAATTATCAAACCTACTAAATCAGCTATTTAAACTTATACAAGTGATAATAATACAGATTTATTGTGTCGAGGAAATCGGCAAGCCAGAAAAATCAGACAGCACGACTTTAAAGTGACATGGCAAAAAATTTACTAACTTTCAATTGATCCATTGAGTAAAAACTAATATTATGAATTAGATAATGGGTACGTTTCCTTGATGGCAATAACTGTAATATTCGAAGGCAATTAAATACAAATCTGCGAATTACAATATTTACAGAGGAGCATAAGTGTGTTTTGATATTTAACTATTTACATAGAAAAGATACGTTACTGAAATTAGGAATAAAAGCACTTTCATTTATCAATTTAATATTTTTTTATTTATTCAAAAATCGAACACTAAGGGCGCGTTCCCACTATGTCGTCACAGTGGGAACAGCCAGAACAACAGTCGTCAGACGATAAAAAAACGTCACGATAAAAAAGTGACGACAGATTGTCGCAGCTCCTATTGTCGTCACGATCTAGTGGGAACAGCGTCACGACGTTCGTTCAACGATAAAAAATCGTCCACGACAGATTGTCGTGATATGGGAACAGGCTAGACACGACAGTCGATAATAAATCGTGACGACATAGTGGGAACACCCTAACAAAAAATTCCTTAGATCCGGTTGGATTTAAAACAGCGTCTTACGAATCTTACGAACAACCAACGGATGTAACGAATTTTTCTATGTGCTTTTTGCAGACCTTTGTTTTATGTTTTACTGACTTTATTGTCGCAGCGCCATCTATGAGAAATCTATTTCTTCACTCAGCCAGGTACCTTTGCAGCTACCAACGACTGACTAGAGATGTCGCTTTGATAGTTGTAAATTATTTTTGTGAAATTACTCCACTACATCTTTGTATTAATAATTGCAACAACTTGTGGAGTAATTTTACAAAAATAATTGGATATCGTGCTTTATTAGTATAAACTTAACTAAATTCATATGTTTCTGCATATTTATTTCTCGTGGATTGTCTATTCATACGTCTTTGGCTACGGGTCTGCTCTCGTGCTCCGTCAGACGTTCGACAGAAACAATTACTGTCAAATAAGTAATACACGACCTAATCGACCCCTCCTACGTAAATGCCAAGTTTACAGGGTTCCAGAATGAGTTTTAATGTAACGAGTTATGCCGAATAAAACTGAGAAATGTTGAAGTCACGTGTTATGCTCTTTTCAGTGAATTCAAAACTTTATAACGCTCCCCTGTAAACTTGGCAATTTCGACATATGATACTTTATGTAGGAGTGGTTAAATTAAATACAATGTCAAGTATAAAGCTTCATTCGAATCACGCGTCTTTTAATGAGGTCGAGTACTTTCGACAGTAATTGTTACATAAAGTTTCGAGCGGGTCCTGTTGAAATCGTCTTTCTGCGCGACTTTTCACATCTTGTTCTTTTCCGTTAAGTTTTCTATCGCTTGCGGCGCTCTATTACTCCCGTTAATTTTAAGCTACTAAAAAGTCCTTTTACTTTTCGAAAGTGCTAAAGTTCTAGGCGTTATTTTTTAACCGACTTCAAAGGAGGAGGTTCTCAATTCGACTGTATGTTTTTTTTGTATGTATGTTACGCGATAACTGCGGTATTTGTGAACTCATTTTGATGATTCTTTTTTTGTTGGAAAGAGAAGAAAATCATCCACCTCTAAGGGCCGTATTCCAGGACACTACTCAATGCTTAAGTCAGGATTTGAGCAGACTTGAGTATGATTTCAAGCACTGGAAATACGACCCTAACGGCAGGGACTTGAGTATGATATCAAGTGCTTTAAACTAAAGTGTTGCCAGTGCAATCCTGACTTGAGTATTGAATAGAGTTCTAGAATACGACCCTAAGAGTCGTATTCTAGAACTCTACTTAATGCTCAAGTTAGGATTTGAGTGTGGCTTAAAGCACTCGAAATCATACTCAAGTCCCTGACATTAGGGTCGTATTTCCAGTGCTTGTGTTTCAATTGCAATCCTGACTTGAGCATTGAGTAGAGTTCTAGAATACGACCCTAAGGATGGCTGTTCACGCATGAAGACTAATTTTTATAAATAGCGCATAAATTTTATTACGGGGAGATATTATTTTAATGGTTGATTTTGCTATTTTCCGATTCAAGGCGTTTTTATCTCTCAATATATTGAGATGTAGTTTAAGCAGTGACAACCGATTTTTATTATCTCCTGTGTTAAGTCCCGTACATGATCGTAGGTTCAGTCTAGACTGAAGTTGGGATGAATCCGGGTTTGCGCTCTTTCCGATAACCGACTTCAATAAAACTTGGCAAATAGATGTAATTCCACAAACTTTTGAGGTCGGTTTTTTTAGTACTCTATATTGAGATTATTAAATTTGTTGACAATGGTTTGCCTCTTCTTAGGAGGGGTATGGATGCGACCACACACTCGAACAGTTTATCCGTACTGGATATTAAATTGGTTGTAATAGCAGCATCTGCAGCCAGTTCTCCTTAAATTAATCAAAGGCAGTAAAAAAAAAACAAAGATTCCTATGCGATGATATAATGACTTATGATTGCCGAATTTATTGCGTTGAATGGGAGTATTACGTGGTTAGTAAAACAAAATCCAGTAGTCTACAGTTTGCTTGTCTTTCTAAAAATAGTAAAAAAGTGAAGGTTAGTTAATTAGTAGCAACTCAGAGTGACGGGTGCAAGGAAGTGCCCCTAAGATCTTTGCAATTGAGTGGTACCGCAACTGTAATGGATAGGCGAGTCGCTTAGCACCAGGCGTTTGACTTGTTCGTCCCGTCGTTCGGTATTATAAAAAAAAATCAGCTGCAACAGAATAACTTAACACTTGTGCTGCGAGTTTAAATTTTTTTATATATTTTTTTTAGTATTAGAGTACAAAATATATTCTTGTCTTAGGCATGGTGCAAAGACAGTTTGGATTGGTATTATCAAAGTCATCTAGCATTTTTTGAGATATAAACATGGTCAAATGAGAGGTAAATAAGGACGTTCTATAGAAGATTTATTTAAAGAAACTTTCCAAAAATATTAGATAAAACCATTGACTTACAAATAAATGGACGACGGGTCTAATACAAAAACCACGAAAAAAATGTCCCAAGTCAACCTATTCCAAATTTAAATTGTAATGTCATCGCAGTATCGCGCTGTCAGTAGAACAAATGAAGACTAAAGCGGAGTGTCGCGCTCTGTATACGATTTTAGCGCCTTACAAGTGCGGACACTTTTTAGCGCGGACCCGACGTCCATATAATTGTAAGTCAATGGATAAAACAAAGAAATACACATGGGTGTCAGGGATTTTTTGTATGTACATGCAAATTTTCAATGGATTTTCATTGTATGGGTTCTACACAAGTGATTGAGTGATTCTGCATCGTATTTGCATAGTAACTTAAGTAACGCCTGGTCCTGGCCCTGAGACGAAGAGGTTTGGATGGACATGCTCTAGGCTCCACAATATTCGTTGTCCCATATAAACTTCACAAATCTGAAAAATGCAATCTAGTTAAAAATTGTGATATAGTTTTTATCAAAGTGGGTTAAAAATTGGAATACACGCGTGTTACACAGGGATGATATGCTGTGCTAGCTCATATTATGAAAACAGTTCTGTCAAAAAGGTACTATCTCGGAAATGTAATGCAAAAAATCACTTCAAGTCCTTGTGGATATATTTTTGTGATTTTTTAGTGATGCACTTATTGATTTGTTGAAAACGCACAAAAAGTTGAACAACTTTTAAACCATCAACTTCCGGACCCCAATGTACAGTCTGTTCCAATCCATTGTAGCAGATAACTTAACCTCAGTACAGAGTACTAAAAAAACCGACCTCAAAAGTTTGTGGAATTACATCTATTTACCAAGTTTTATTGAAATCGGTTACCGGAAAGTGCGCAAACCCGGATTCATCCCCTAGTTCGCCGCTACACGGAACTTGACACAGGAGATAATAAAAATTGGTTCTCACTACTCAAAGTATATTGAGAGAGAAAAACGCCTTGAATTGGAGAATAGCAAAATCAACCATTAAAATAATTGCTCCTTATAATAAAATTTAGGCGTTATTTATAAAAACTTCATTAATCTTCAATAGTTATTTGTACTATGCTATCATTTATTTCATTTTCAGTTTAGTACTTAATCTATATTTTATGTTTTGTCTCGTTTTCACGCGCGTCGCTAGGTGTTTGCGGAAACGAGATGGATATACACATGGCGTTTTGCTAATTATCTCGCCATTACCAATTATTAAATAATAGGTAAATTAATCAAAAACCACAATATTACTTACCAAATCAATAAGAATAATTCTAAACTTTTAATTTTTGTTCACAAAATTAGCGAAATGTGAACAAGACACCGACAAATTACTTTTCCAAGAGAACCGCATCGCGTCTGACATATTGAATGTTTGACAACTAAACGAAGTGTTGTGCTGGCACCACAACTCAGTGAAACATTGTTTGTATGGAACCTCGCATCTAGTACGCTAGTATATAGACATCGTGTGAGTGGAGATTAACGCACTTATATTTTTAATTTAAGAAAAAACTACATTTACAAGGTGCCTTTATAAATGAAATGCCTTTATTAGATAAGATCTAATTTTTAAAAGTTCATTAAATAGATACATATTCCTCAATATTTATTTATTAGCGAACATGCTTTAAAATTACATTACATGTGCCCTGTAAGGGCGCAGCTAAGGCTTGAAAATATACTTGTACAACTTAAAAATTAATAATCACTAATAAATTAAATAACAAAATTATTAAATTCTTCTAAATAATAAAATATAAGTAGAACTAAACTTTTTGCTTAAGGTTTTACTTATAACTGGCCACTAAATAATGTAGAGGCATTGTTGAAGAAATTAAAAAACAAAAGAGCATCTGCGTTTTTGTTAGTAGTTCTCAATAAAGTGGCCAAGACTGTAATAAACACCTCAAAACAAAGTGACGCCATTGAAATTTCTTTACTTTCTATCACAGAAAACACATTTTAAGTGGTTTTTCAGGTCTTTTGAGTATTAATAGAGATTGAAGCGAGTTTAGGTCATAATTCCAGATTTGACTAAATTGCATGTCTCCCGAGCTATCGCTTTGCTGGAAGAGGGTCGAACTATGCGTTATGTAGGAAATGATCTAGGAGTAGCCCCTTCTGTTATCTACAGACTGAGAAAAACGATACGTTTGCAAGATCGCTATATCTTCAACTGTCCTTTACGTTGCAAGGGTTGTAACCCTAACTAGCCGTGAACAGGTTCACGGCAATGAAACGGGAAACTTCCGGTCCACAAAATTTATTAAAGAAGTAAAGTTAAAAGAAAGAGCCCTAAATGGGCCGAGTAACTGAATTACAGATATAGGTACACGAAAGCTGTAGACTGTTATAAATTATAACACTCCGACTGTTGTGGCGGTCGAGCTGGGAGTGACCGTGGTACAAAAACAAAATGAGAAAGTGAAGGAAGATGGAACAATTCAAATTTAAAATTTAAATACATGTAAAATAAAAAATTATGGGATACAAGCGGAGAGAGGCGATACAAAAAAGTGAGATGACGGTGTAAGGAGGTCACATCGTCACAACGTAACCGCACCACACCTGCAAGAGATCTTCAAACTACACTAAGGACGGCAACTGGTGTAGAAATTACCGACCAGGCGATAAGAAGTAGGTTGGTGGAACCCAATTTGAGATCACGCCGACCAGTTCGGGTTGTGCATCTAACTATTCAACATAGACAAGCTCGCCGACGGTTCGCGCAAAATCACGCCAACGTGTGTGGTTCAATGTGGCTCTGTGATGGTTTGGGGCGGAGTTAGTTTGGAAAAGCGCACCAATCTCGTCGTCGTTCCCGAGCGGTTGTGTGCTCAAGCTTACACAGTAAACATACTCGAAGATCATGTTTTGCCCGCAGCATATGGTAAAGCCAGGCAAGATGCTACAGTAATCACGTCAAATTACTTACGAGACCTGACCTAATTCCGATTGAACACATTTAGGACTTGCTCGACAGGCGCATCCGGGTGCGTCCTGTTACAGCTCAAACACTGCAGCAGCTCACTGAAGCGTTGATTGAAGAATGGGAGCGAATCCCACAAGAAGGTATTCGGAGGATCATACGAAGCATGCCGCGTCGTTGTTCAAGCTGTGATTAGGGTTCATGGGGAGCTATTGAATCGATATAAGAATATTTATTTGACGAACCTTTTTTGTCACCAATTAGTTTTTCGCCAACAATGTACATTTTTTTTTAATTCCAAAAAAGTCATTTGTATTTTTTATTAATTAAAAAAAAATGTACATTGTTGG
>NW_020656001.1:2995748-3054048 GCF_003589595.1 Hyposmocoma kahamanoa
TTAATAAAAAATACAAATGACTTTTTTGGAATTAAAAAATTAACAAGGAAAAAATAAACATAAAACTTTATTTTGAACCTAATTGTAGTTTAAACAATAGAAAGGACCGAAATGTTGTTCCCCTAATTGTTTTGAGCAGTATATAATGTCGTGTCAATAAAATAATGAATGTATATACTAATTATTATAATTGTAGAGCTTAATATAGGGAGACGAGAGTTCTCTGTCTTTTACAAAATCTTGTATTGCATATATAATAACACTTTTGCATGAGGATTTTTTTCAACTTGTTATAAAACACTTTTTCGTCTTTCTGAAGTAACATATTACTAGGTACTATGTTATATATTGGTATTGCTCTGTAATAAGGGTTATTTTTGAAAAATGTAAATTTAGGCGATGGAGTAGAGGTAAGTATCCGTTGTTTTATGAAGAAAGATTTACAGCTACAGCACGGCATAGGTTTGCGCCCCGTTAGTGTGTCCCCACAGGGTAATTCCGTAGCGGACCGGAGATATAAAATATGTACTTTTCAAAATTAGATCTTATTTCCAAATATATGTATTTAGTATTTATGCAAATAATACAACGTGACGTGAAAGGTAAGAGTTATATTTACTTCATTTTAGTAGAAGTACCCATTACGGCGATCCCACTTAGGCGAGCCTAGATTTTAGGAGACGAGTCGAGAGGATATCCTCTCGCCTCTTAAATCTAGGAACAGGCGGAGAAAATTTGACAAAGATCCTGCTTTGACAGGCGCCCGATGGCGACTGACGGGGCAGTGGGCGGCGCGGCGTGTCGTCAAAATTTTTAAGTTTTGAGATAAATAGTAATAACAATTTATTTCGACAAATGTTTACAATACCACTTATGAAATAGTTTAAGAAAACATAACGATTTAACAGTTGAATTTGTACAGGTTTATGAATAATATAAACCATTCATACACTCACGGCGGTATATTGACAAAAATGTACTTTACCTTCCGTGCTAGTCGAGGCTGTGTTACGGCAAGGTAAGATTCTCACACAAACAAATACATTCTTTACGAATTAGTCATAAGAATTAGTATTATAGAAAGGTATTGCGTAAATATAATCAATTTCTTTTAACTAAATAAATTATCTTAATATCTAGGTACTAAATGTGAAGTTACTAACTAGGCCTCCAGTTGAAAACCAACATTTAAAAAGTTCTCTGTAGTACTTCAAGGAGAAATATCCCTATTTTTCTAACTACCCGCACTTGATCTTCATTATTCATTTGTGCACTAGGGTTCTCACTAGACCGACACACAACACTCACGACATCCGGCGACTTGTCGGGCGATACTTGATGATAACTGGATCCCATGACGAAGAAAGCTTAAAACCGTCTTCTCGGTTGAAATTACGGTATTTTTTAATTTCAATAGCTTCACGTACGATTCTATTATAGTGATGACGTTCTGTAGAAAGGATCTTGGGATTATGAAACTCAATCGAGTGGTTTGGTCCTGATTTCAGCAAATGCACGGCTACTGCAGACTTATCGAGCTGACTGTTCTTAACAGACGCTATGTGTTCTTCAGTCCCTTCGAGACCATGGACGTTGCAACATGTCTAAAACGTCGCGGTAAATAAAATATATTTAAACGTGATTAAGTCTCGAATTAAAAATCAATTAATGTGTGAAAATCGCGTAAATTTAAATCAAAGTAGATGTTTATTAATAAATTTTTTATTGAATTGATATTCAATTATTTTTTGTGAAATTACTCCACTACTTTATTATAATTATTAATACAAAGATCGAACACTTAGAAAAAACACTCAGAAAAAATTCCTTCGATCCGGTTGGATTCGAACCGACGGCTTCTTGCATATCGTGTCACGGCACGGTTCTGGCACGGTATGCAAGAAGACGTCGGTTCGAATCCGACTAGATGTTTATTGTTAAAAAATTTGTTTTCACTTCTTATGCTCTTAAAGTTCGTATTTATGCTAGGTGTAGGCTGCATAAAATAGGATTTTATGCTGTAGTGCATAGTGCATAAAATAAAATAAACCTTCACATTGTTGTAATTTTACATTTAATTTTTAATTAAATAATCGTTTATTTGTAATATATTGCTGTTTAATTACCTCGCAATCGAAGTGAAAAGCAGAGTATATAACTCGTTCACAAAACCCATTAAACCCAAAAACCAACACACCCAGACGCGTTTTATGCACTTATTGTACAATCTACTATTAAGACTTTCAGCCTGTTTTCGGAATTTTATTTGATCGGATAAAGTACATCTTACCGTATAACAAATTAGCACATTCTTTGGACAATGTCCTTAGGTGTATCGAATATTATTTGTAAGACCGATATTTAATAGTAAATATCTAAAACATTTGATTTAGCAAAACAGTTTTTTCATTACCCCGATGACTCGCCTTAAATAATTTTAGGGTGCATTATAAAATTTGCAAAATCTAGCCTGACGTATGATCCGTTTGCATTGACACAAAGATGTCGCTCCACTTTTATATTCTAACGCACTCTCAAATTTAAGTGGCCTAATAAAGCCGCCCTTTCAACTGGTGACACAATTTCCTGCATGTCAAACATACGTAAATACACGTCAAACCTTTCAAGTGGACAATGTATAACCCGTACTGTAGTAGCTGTGTAATCGTTCGTCCAGGGAGGTACTGCTACTATAATTATTTGTGACGCCAAGCAGTATAATGTGAGCCTTACAGTCTTCCGGTTTTTAATGTTAAGGATGCTGGATAAACTACAGACATTAGACTTGGCAATTTTGTATTTGCCCATCAGATCTTTGAGATTCAAAGCTTTGAATGACACTGCAACAGTAATGGGTTAAATTTAAATTTAACAAAACAGTCATGAGGCATTTATTCGCGAAGATCTTGTTCGCTACTAGCGTGAAAAACTCGACACGTTTACTTAGTTCTCCAAAGGATAAAACTCGACCATATAGAACTGGGATAATCTTTACTTTCGTTTGTTACAGTACAAAAAAATCAAATCGATTAACAGAAAAAAGACTTACCGATGATATGAAATACCACCACGTGTAATGTTTTTGGTGTTGTTATCATTTTTGCACTCCAAAACAGTACACTAAGGCATTAATGAGAATTTGCACGAAAGAATTGACTCAACCATAACGAACAAAGCCAAAATGGCGAACGGAGCTCAAGTAGACGGAACTACGCATACAGTTGCCACGCGTGTTACGCTAACTAGTCACTTCTACTGTATTTATTGATACGTGATAACGACGTAGTGTGACGACAAGCGCTAAGCAACGCGAATGCATCGCGAATGCATCGCGAGATTATGCGATTGCGTGCGTCTGTACATGGCACGCGACGGGTGTGCACACATACAAGTCACGCTGCTATGTTAGTATGGACCATACTTGTCTTATAAAACTATACTAATACTGACTTAACGTTTAATGTTTGTGACAACAAAGATTGGAATAGACTGAGTACATTAATTTAGTCTAACTTCGAGCAATTTAGATAGAATGAACAATACCTCCCTTTGAAATCCCGGAATAGCCAAAATTACAAACTTATCTACCTTAAGTAATTGTTGCTTACACATAAAAAATATAATTTTATCCTTTATAAAAATATGTTATCCTTTCGTACCTACGTTGTAGGGCAAGCATACAATATTCAAACGTATCACACCGTATGAGAGGTGGGCGATTAAACGAAAAGCACTTTAAAAAGCACATATCTAAGCACGTCTATAACTCAACAATTTCATTTTTTACAACGTGGCTAAGTTTCAAGTGCCGCCGTCTATGTATCCCAAAAAAAATAAATTCGCCAATGTGAATAATAATTTCAAAAATAAACTCGTGTTTTACAAATAAACTTACTTAAACTTAGCCTTTAGTGGTCTACTCTTGCTTTTCGCTATCAACACGACACGTTGCACGCTTTTTTTAACATAATAATGGTCTATGCCGTTAAACGTTTTTCAAAACGATTTTTTAAGCTTCAAACTAAAAAGCGTTTAAGTGAAAAACGTCTAAAAAGCACGCCTTTTAAGAAAGCTGCAACGTTTATAAAAAATAAGCAGTTTTTCCCATCTCTACACAGCATTGTAATGCATCGTACAAACACATCAAAGTGCATAATATTCGCACAAGCACGCTTACGCTTTAGCAAAATTACAAAACGGTCGCTGTAAATTACTACGCATACGCAAAGCATATATTTCTGTTCTAAAATATGATTCACTAAAGCCCATATAAGTATTATCCATATCGAGGTTTTATTGATAAATATCAACTATTGATAAAGCATGATTGATAGTTGTAAAAATTTCCGCTTAATAACGGTCAACAAAAAAATATGTTTCACAAAATAATATTATTTCATTCAAATTATGTAGAATAAAATTCCATATTATCAATGTCACAATATTACAATTCATAATGCAAAGATTTATTATGATACTAATATTAATTCAGTAGCAGAAGAGCTTCTTGTGAAGGAGTTCTTCCAGGAAAACATTGCCGCCTTACCTGATTCTGCCGCCAAGCAATAACGTGAGCGTGCGTTCCGGTTTTGAAGGGTATGGTGAAATTACAGGTATATGGGACATAAGTCGATGTCTCAGAGTGACGTGCGCAGTGGCAGTGCCCCTCGGATCTTTGCGTTTTAAACCTCCGAGTGACACTAAGGACAGGCGCACGACTTGTTCGCCCCGCGTTTTAATAAAATTTAAAATAAATAATAATCCACAGTCTTGGGAGCCCCTATTCGACTACTTTGCCGAGAACTAAATTGTTTTATTTTTATTTTATTTTATTCTAAATTGCAAAAGAATTTGCTGAAACGGTAGTCGGTTAGGGGTCAAGTCAGCCCTATATCTTTCTACATTAGTTTTGATTTCCGAGCTATTCAGAACATTCGAGTTAAAACGTTGGATTCGGTGTCGGAAACGATATCGTTATCCAACAACGTTTATGGAGTTAGTCGGCGAATATGGATTATAAGAAAAATGAAATCCTTTTATATACATTTTTAAGGCTTTAAAGGCCTAAAATATAGGAATGCATTAGTCTTGCATTAAAATAAATTAATAAAATTGAACAAAATCCAGATTTTATTTCAAATAATAAAAGATTTCCATATTACATTCTTGCTTTGTAAACAATAGGACGTTCGGTAACTTTCATACGATAACTGTTCTGAATAACGCCTTTGTTTGTAGCCTTTGCCAGTCGAGAAGTACGGGCAATCGTACGGGTGTGACGTCACTTCGGTTCGGTTTCGAATACGGCAGTTTGACGTTCAATTCGGTTATTGTGAATAAAAATGAAAAGAAATTGCTTGATATCTAATCAAATCGGTCGACAACTGAGTTATCGTAAGGTTCAGAATCGACCTGCTGATCAGCCAGTGTTCAGAATATAGACCTCTGTCACCAGACTTCATCCGGTTCTCGAAAGGCTAGTGCCTCGGGTGAGCAGCCCCGGGTACACGTAGATAGGTACCGGAGCTATACTCACGCTCATTTTCCGTTGCGTGTTGCACAACTAGCAGTTGCCACCGCTCTAACCGTCAACTTTAAAGTCCACTACCAAATCTCCTCATTGGTGGCAGAGCTGTAAGACACGTCATTTCCCGTACGTAGTTTATCCTCTACTAGCTCTCCGGATTAGTGCCGAAAATGACAATCGCAGTGTCCTGCGACAATGTCCGGACGTAGCTGGGGGTCAAGACAGTTGATGAAAGAAGGAGAACAATAGCTTCAATCTGCAATTCCTCAACTGGATTGTATATTCCGCAGTATGCGCTAAGGTATTATCGCGTTGGAGTAGTGACGAATGTCGATTGATAAGCCTTGGGTGGATATCATTGCCCGCGATCCTAAAGCGTAGTAGGCCTTAGCTTAGTTCGCGGTGTGAACAGATATATGAAAACATGTCGCGACTACGTGAGCTGACGCCAACGTAGCTTCGTTTGCGGTGTGGCCTGCGCTTTACAACAACGATCAATTAATCATCGTTGCACCCGATCAAAGAAAACTATGGTAAATTACTTTGCAGCTGGACCACCAAATTACACATAATTTTGTGTTTTTTATCGTCGTGTAAAGTCCTCAAAAAATTCTATTTCTCGTCGCAAGCGATACGGTCGAAACCGACTTCAGTTACGTTACTTAAACGTTGCTTCTAAATCCTTTGTAGTTTACAATGGACCGGTTTCAACAATAGCTCGCAATTCGTATTATTCACCTTAAGCTCTGGTCGTCCACGAGGCTGAATTCAATTGCTTGCAAAAATCTCCATTGCAGAATAGAGCAAGTAATAACCTCACATAACGACGTTTGCGGAGCATTAGCACTACGGCTGAACTTGAAAATTTGTTTAAAAATTTTTAAAACAATAAAAAGACTTGAAAATGGAATTTAATTTTTTTGGAATGGAGTTTCCATTCCGGCTTTTTCATTGACCTCCTAATTAATAAGTCTCACCTAGAACTTAAGCTAAAATTGGTATTGTTCTATTTATTTCTCTTTAAAGTATATACAACATAATTATAATTTTTTTATTGAAAAAACCGACCTCAAAAATTCGTAGAATTACATCTATTTGTCAAGTTTCATTGTAATCGGTTACCGGAAAGTGAGCGAAACCGGTTTCATCCCCTAGTTCGCCACCCTTAGAAGTGGAATACTTTTCTCCAAGTTTAAACGGGACCAATATTGAGGTACCTTCTTTCTAAATAAAAGAATCATCAAAATCGGTCCACAAATTCCGGAGTAATGCCGTAACATACACACAGATAAAAATACAATGGACTTGAGAACCTTTTTTGAAGTCTGTAATACCAATAAAGATTTTTTTTTGCACATTGTGCATTCGTCATTTACACTACACAACAATTAGATAATAACTCTGTTGGCAGAGTGACGCTACGGTATAGCATGGTCACAGGTTTAAGTCGAGTCAGGTCAAAGGAATTTTTGATTGTGTTCGATCATTGTATTATTAACTATAACGAATATAGATTATGTGTTTAACCAAACATACCTATTTAAAAACACGTACACTACATCCTACATTAACGACTAATTTCTGGGCGTGAGCCAGTGGAAATTGATAACTGACAAGCGCACGGTGTTCAAAAATCCTGTCAAACCATTTCGAGTGAAGCAAGTGATGTTTAATATTCCAAACGCAGGAAAAACTCCTGTGTCAATTTCACATGGTTTTGGAGAGAATTTACTTTAAAGTTTTTAAATTTTTATAACTTAAGAAATTATAAAAATGATATTACTCAAAAAAATACAATTTTACTAAATATTTATAAACATGATAATGACAGGCACTTAGAACACTCTTTATTGCCGCTTTTCCAAAATGCATCCGTAAACTTGAGAAAATCAGAAAATCCAAAACTTATTTAAAATTATTTCGCGTTATTAGCATTCAAAAATAATTTTTAAATATAGGAAACGACAAATTATCAAAAAATAAAAAAGAAACAGCTTTTAATTCCGTGAGATGTCTACGATATGCGTGCCTCACAGAATAGATCGTCAGAAATTTTAGAGAAAGCAAAATTTTCAGAGATACCCGCTATAAAATTTCAATAACAAAATATTGGAATTTTGTTCAATGCAAATTTTGTCATCGAAAATTTTATAGGAAATATTTCTGAAATCTTTTCATCGGGCAGTTTTCTTCAAGGTAAGATACCTTTTCAGCGTTAACAAGAGGTATTGCTAACAAGCATACTAAAGTCAACAGGTACATGCCGCCCACGGGATTCGAACAGCCGACCACTCAACTGATAAACAACCGTTTTCCCATTGGGCTATCTGGTACAGCACTCTCAAAACTATCATAGTTAATAAAAAATTATGCTACTTACGAACTTACGTCACCACGTCTTTATATTAAAAAAAAACTGAGAGTTGCTTCTACAGGTATGTCCTATCGTTGGAGTGATAAAAATAGAGATAGCTTTCTTTATATATCCTCAAGAGGACTATTTTCTGGAGGCGTAATTGGCACCGCTAGGGTTACTACTTTTTATTTTAATAAAAAAAGGCTGCGGAACCTGCAGACCATATTTTCTGAAACACATTTCATAATTCATATTGCTAAAATTCAATGAAACATTAACTGTATATTAACTGCCTCCGTGACCGAACGGTTACCATTTGGACTGCTACGCAGAGGTCCCAGGTTAGATTCCCGGGCCGGGAGGAATATTTGTATGGCCTACATTTATTTCTCTCGTGACTTTGGGTGTAATTTGTGGTTATCTATGTGTGTCCATGGCACCCACGATACAGGGTGTCCCTGGTGTGGCGCTATGAGTGTTTGCGTTGTTATTATTATTACTATTATTATTTTCGGTAACATTTAGTACAATTAAGGACAATCCACACACATTAGGGCCGTGGCCGGGACGTGAGTCGTGCTAGTTTGTATGAACTCCGAGACCGTCCCGGCGACGGCCTTGACACGGACATAATTACGTGAAATAAATTACAAAATATACGCACTGATATTTTTATAAGCCCCGTAAGGAGCACAGCCCGTCCATGTCCCGGGCACGGGCCTGTAGGGCTAGCACGTTAGGGCGCGCCTATCGCGAGAGCGCCATAGAAGCGCGAGATGTTGCTAATATCTCGCCCTTTATGTCGCTCTCGCGCAAGTCACGCCTTGTCGTGCTAGCCCTCCTGATATGTGTGGTAGTCCTTTAGAGGATATTATAAATTAATAAATATATAACAAAAATGCCTATTGAGTACAAACCATTAGGCCGTAATTCAGTAAAAAATTGCAAACTGCAAAAAAAAATTGTTGAAACAATTCAAAGTTATACCCTACTCAACTTTGGGCACAGATTTGAGATAAGTGGTGAAAGTATAAAAGTCGTATATTTTTCAATTCTCGTAGCAACCCTGGCAAAATTTAATGGAATCACCCTTAAGGAGTCTTTTGAGATAGGGAGACGAAAATATCAAGGTTATTACAGCAATTTAAGCACATTACGTATTTGATTTTCTATGCCAATAACGCAAGATTACAAATAGAATTGTTACTCTATGTATTTTTTTTAAACGGATGGTTATGTTTTACTCGTATAATAAGTAATAACTAATACGTAGCTAGCATCTACAGCAGAGGCCGACCACGCATTAATACGTACTACTTCCTTAACAATTTAAAAGAAACCTATGCCATTTGGCAGACAGAACTGTGCGGTTTAGCATACTTTGGCACCTGAAATAAAACACGAAATAAAAATGTAGTAGGTTTATTATTTCTAAATACTTAAAAAGTACAAAAATCAAAGGTACTTCGAGACAGTTACTTTAGTAATGAGATCTTTTACAGTATATTAATTAGTTTCAACAAAAACAATCAACACTAATCATTTTGTAAAAAATAAGATCCAGTAACTTGTTCCGTCAAAAAAATATGCAAAACGGAGATCGGTGTTGATAAATTTTGAAACAATTCACCACACATAAGGCAGGCTTCTCTGGGCAAATAGCACACACAAAAGTTGACTCTTTTCGCGTCTTATTTTTGCTTTTAACTGCTGACGATCGATGGGAAGACGTGAAGTTTCGGGTAGCATCCCGTCTAGTCCCCATCGTCTGACGAATCTTCTTCATACAGAACCCTGACGACTTCGCTTTGTTTTAGCGGTCGTAACGGTGTAGAAGTACGACAACTTTGTAAAATACAAGGCATGGCGATAAATCACACTAATTATATTAATCTCATTGCGCATGTGACGCAACACTGACAATAGGCAAAAAATAGTTGCATATTTGGCGAAAGGGGGGGTGCGGGAGACGTCATTGATGAATCCAGGAAAAAGTAAGATAGCTAATTAGCTTTTGTTACTCGAAGTGCCGTCCGCAGGTACGTTATTTTGCGTATACGCAATGATGCGTAGGTCGGCGTCTTCTTAAAACAAATTTTATACGTGGTGCCGAAGTACGCAATATTACGTATATGGGCATCGTCAGTAGGATTTTCGTTTTTAGTGCCGACTACGCATACGTAGAAGTACGTAGAAGACCGTTTTTATGGTGGCCACCGATTTCGGTTCGAAGACTACCTTTGGCAGTCAATGGGTTAAATGAATGACTGTAAGTGGAATGGTAGGTATTGGAATAGATACAGAATAGACCTGTTATTCATAAAATAAATTGTAGTCTAGACGAAAACATTTCAAGTAGTAGTTTTTGAAGAGACTCTAATTGTATGAAGGATAAGGTGTTCTTAGAAATATCACAAAATTCCCTTGTGCGTCATCAAGTAACTAATTTTGTACAAAGCAGATTCTTGGTGTATTTTCTTGGTTCAACAATATGTTACCGTTATATCATTTAGTATTCTGTGGGAGGTGTTGTCGATTGTACAATTTAATACATGTTACTCTAACTATGTATGTTGGTTTTCATATCTCGATTAAATAAATAAAAATGTTAAATTTGCGAGATTATTCTAATACTGTTTCTTTTTACGTATTAGATTTCCGCTTAGTAAAATTATGAGTTTCTGTAGGTAAGTTTAGATATTCAACGAGTATTGTGAGAGTACTATGTGAGAGAGTACAAGCTTACGTAGTAGTTTGCAGTACCGCCCAGAACTTTAAATCGCAAAGATCTAACTACCCTGCGCCTTTCACCCCGAGACAATCTGTTCTGTGTGTGTTTTAGTTGACAAGTACCATGTGCCTGTAATTTCACCAGCACCCTTAGGGCGATGGCACAGGATGCGTTGCGAAGACGAAACACCCATGTGGCATTACACTCGCCCTTCAAAACCAGAAACCGCAGTAACGCTCATATTACCGCTTGGCGACAAAAATAGAACTCTTTCACAAGGAGAAGGAAAATGTGTTATTAGGTATTACAATTGTCTTATTTGACTACAGGCAATATGACCCGGTGTCACGTAGGTTATTTTGATTTTCTTTCGTCAGATTACCAAATGAATTAACTCACTTATTTATATACTTTACTATTATAGATTACTATTATAGATATCGGACCTGCTTACTATGAGCGTTTACCCGCTACTCTCAGACTTGAACCGTCTGACGAATAATTTTGGGCGCCGGCTGAAAGACCTTTTCTTGAAAAATCCTATATACTCCGTAAATGAATCTATGGACTTTAAATTGTAACGAATTCAGTATTTTCTATTTTAATTCTAATTATTTACCGCATTAACATACTCTTATATAATTGTTATCAACTTATGACGATCCTTGATGGAGAATGATATTTGATATATAATTTAATGACAACAATATTATATAATGAATTGTTAATTTTCTAATTAATGTGTGCTTTTCTTATAATTTTCCTTTTTGTCTGACGATCTCAATATCATTTCTTATACTTTGACATGTAGTGCAATTTATACGGTAATGTTATATTTCGATACCTTCAATGAACACTAAGCCAACTTAATTTTTGGACCTGCTCTGTTTTTATTTTGTTTTTTGTTTCTTTTTTTTACAAAATTAGTTTTTTTTGTTCTTGTTTCTTTTTTTCACAAAATTCGGGGAGCACAATTAAGATTATATTTATATTAAGCAGCCATACTTACTAAGGCAAATAGATATGGCTGTTTACAAAAATAACAGAAGATGACAAAAAAATAAAGATGGCGTAGTGTTCATTGGAGGTATCGATTTGAGAAATAAATGAATCTGAATCTGAGTGCGCGAAAAAAATAGACTGGCTCAGAACTTTAAAAAATTTATCGCTAAGTGACGAAATGTTTTAGTGACATAAATATTATGATTAGAGATAGTATTTTTAGTAAAGAAAGTTTTCTTTAGAAAATTAGCTAGTGTCTAATGTAACTTAATTAATGAAGAATTAACTAGAATAGATATACATATAGGTAAAGCAGAAGAGGGTTGTCTTGGCAAGGTCTTTAGTATACGTATAAATTGTTTATCTGTGGAGAAACAAATACATAAAAAAGTGTGGGACTTGGAAGATAAAGGGTAGTATTTAACCGCTCAATAAAAAAGCAAGTTTTTTCACAACCAAATATGCTACTTCTCCAACAAGTACTGATTGCACATCAAAAGAAAATTATGTACTAAAATTAATGCATAACATTCTATCGCAATGCATATCTAACATCTAAATACATATCTAATATTTCTGGTATACAACAAACGTATGACCACAAATTTATGAGAAAAAGCACACCTATTTCACTAAAAGATATGAAGTCTATAGGAATGAAACACCATTTTATTTGACCTAATGGTCTATCTAATTGTACAATTTGTCCAAAACAATAAGGTCAACAAAAAAAAATTAAAGTCTAATGCTTCAAAATCGTAGTAATTTTTTTGTATTTGCAAGTGAAGGTTCAATTTAGTTCCAATATTATGAATTGCTTACACGAAAATCAGCTTCAAAGCTTAAAATAAAAAAGCTTCATTGTATAAACGAAGACAATTAGTGGAGCAACTTTTGATAAAAATTACGGCAATTTCCTTGTTATTTCTCTTTTCTCTATTATTATTATTATGTGTGAGTGGGAGGTAATAGATAAATCGATAAAGGTTTCTGTAACACAGCACAACCACACTGTGAGAGAGAGAGAGACACACAGAAGAACAAAGTTGACGTTATCATAGTGTGGCGCTTGAGTCTCAGGGTCGTATTCTAGAACTCTACTCAATGCTCAAGTCAGGATTTGAGTATGGTTTAAAGCACTCGAAATCACACTCAAGTCCCTGCCATTAGGGTCGTATTTTCAGTGCTTGTGTTTCCAGTGCAATCCTGACTTGAGCATTGAGTAGAGTTCTAGAATACGACTCTTAGTGTCATAAAGTGGAATAAGATGAAATACACACAAAAAATGTCTGGATCAAGTACGTTTTCGCTATATACTGAAAATCAGGTTTATTAACAACATGAGGAAAGTTCTGTGCTGTCTGTACATAAAGCTCTGAGTCAGGTTACTTTTATGTTATAGGCCAGATGGCCTATCATCATGTACGGTTGCGAAACGTGGGCCTTAAAAGAGACTACGAGCCGCCAGCAGGCATTGGAGATATGGTGCTACCGTCGCATGTTGTGCATTGGTTAGACACAGACTGGTCTCGAACGAAACCGTGCTTCAGCGTGTTGATACGTCCCGGAAAATCATGAATGTCTTGGTCACGTGATCAGAACGATAAATACACGCAGCTACAGCTGATAATGATGGACAAAGAGTAGGGAAAGAGACGCGCTGGGCGTGGAAAGAAATCGTGCCTACGGGACATCCGGGAGCGACCGGCATTGCCGTCGAACAGCGGTTCCGATTGGCTGTTAGAGATAAATACAGAAGGCTGACGGCGAACCTTCAGGATTGAAAAGGCATAGGCAAAGACAAAGGTGGATCGAAGAGGAACTCTAAAAAGAAGGTTTTTTAATGAATTTTTTTTGGTCAATCAAATATAGAAAATTTCAATAAGAAAGAAGATATCCGTAATATTAATCTTAGAGCTAAGTCCAAACTAATGGTAATACGATTTCGTTTAACCAAGGTAAATAACTCTTTTATGGGGAAATGTATAATTTTTTTACAATAAGATTCCGGTGCATGTACAAGATTAACATTTCCTAAGTTTAAAAACTACATTGCAAATATTTTGATTGAAAAGTCATATTACAAAATTGAAGACTTATGTGTTAGATAAAGATGTGTGGAAAGACGACTTGGCTCTAGACTCCACACAAATTTGATTCAAAGTGTATTCCATAGCATTTCAGTTTATTTGAAAAGAGCAATCCCTAGAGTTTATTGCTCATACTTCTCAGGGGAGTCAGAGTAGTGAATGAGCAGTAGCTCAAATGTGACGTTTTCAAGTGTAAATTTACATTTACCTATAGAATAACTTGTTCTTTGTTTTTGATAAAATTTACCAATAACAACCTATTGGTGTTTAAAAAAAACGATTTAAAACACTTGATTTTCAGTAATAGGCAAAAACGTGCTTGGTCCCAAGATACTTTTGATATGTGTATTTACTGTCAGATAACAATAATTGTTGAATGATGTTGATAACTGTTGATATCTCTGTGTAAATATGTAGATGATGCTAGAATGTTCTAATATAAGCCAGGGCTAATATATAGGCAGATGACTAGATACATGGATAACTGTTTATGGATGGCAGGAAGAGACGAAACGAAAAATGCCTAAGAAGAGGAATTTATTGTAACGTAATCAAAAATTATCAAGAAAGATCCAAGACCTCAAGAGTCGCCAACAGGATACACGGAGTAACAAGCAATATTCTCTCAGCCTAATTGGATTGTAAGAGTATGGTAAGTAAGTAAGGAGACGCAGGGAAGCATCTCAGACAATTCAAGATCCCTTCCAGATCCTGTAAAACACTTGGGGACTCTTAAGCTTCTGGGAAATGGGATTATTGCAATAGGCAACACACCTATAATATGAAAAACTCCCAGTCACACATAAATAACAGAAGCTTGCAATCCAATCAATTTGTCAAACAGACGTTAACTATCATTTGTATAAAGAACGTTAAATAAAACTTGTAAAAAAAAAATAATACAATTTATAAACCGTACAACGATTGATGATGATGACAATTATATTTCACAAATTTGTAATAACTGACATGTCAGGGAAGTTAACAAGGAATTTAACTTATTTTTGATCATATTAATAATTCAGGAGGGATACACAATTCCTGGTTTTAAATTCATGTTTAATAAGTAATTGTTACCAAATAGTAAAAAAAAATTTTTTTTCCTTAATAAAAATGGGTAATTTGAACTTTTTTCACTACTTGATGTACAATTTTTCTTAACAATGTACCTAAAGCTGACCTCTTATCAGTTTTGTATGACAAAGGTACAAATATGGAAATTTGTAACTAACATTTGCCATAAATGAAGCAGATTTCCCAACAAAATTTGTTAAGCAAAATTCATACTTGATCAGTAATAATATGTAAAATTGTACTTTGTGAGCAAATTTGTTAATATACCACTTGACAGAATCTTGTAGAGTTATAACAAAATAAGCAAAATGTTGTAATATCTATAATGTGTAAAAGAATAATAAAACAAATAAAGATAAAGATATGAAACAAAATTAAAACAAATCTTGTTCATTTCTTTATGTACCATGACAGGCTGCACACCTATCATAAGAAATCATTTGTCATGCCATTTCACTTATGCTGGAAAACATTGTACAGTTGAACTATTAAATTGGAATACAATGCCTACAATTGGAAAAATAACTAGGTAAACTCACAACATTTGTTCTATGTAATAGCCTTGTTTTCTAATGTATGTCTGTGAAAGTGACATGAATGAAATTAATGGACATGCTTTCAAAGGTAGACCAAGAGAAGAGATAAACTTAAATGCTATGGAATACACTTTGAATCATAATTGTGTGGAATCTAGACTCTCGTTGTCTCTCCATACCTCTTTATCTAAAACATACTGTTCAATTTTGAAACATGACTTTCAAACGTCGGTTTGTTTGAAAAAACAAATATACGCGATTTAAATCCGGAAAAATAGTTTCATTTCCTATGTGTAACAATCGCGAAAACCTAAGAACTCGATATGACTTTTCAATTAAAATACTTTCAATGTAAGTTTTAAACTTAGGAAATGATAATCTCAATATATTAAATGAATCTTATTGTAAAAACATATACAGTTCCTCATAAAAGAATTGTTTACCTTAGTTAAATGAAATTGTGGTACCATGAGTTCGCACTCAATTCTAAGGTTAATATTATGGATATCTTCTTTCATAATGAAATTATGTATATTTTTACGGGCATACAAAATATTTGAGTAAATGTACTGTGATGCCACAGTCATGATACCAGTCTCCTTAAACTTTTCTCCAAAAGAAACCCGAGAACCTAAACGGTACACAGAACGAATTGCTCGTACTTGCAACACAAACTTGGTTTGTATATCTGCCGCTTTACCTCACATGAGAATCCCGTAGAACATTATACTATGGAAGTAACAAAAGTAAACTAGTCTAGCAGTAGCAACATCGGGAAGCTCACTTATTCTATGAACTGCGTATGCAGCAGAGCTTAATCTGCTGGCTAAGGAAGATATATGTGACGCTGAGTTAAGACATATAATCTAAAAATTTTAAATGTTATATAAAACTGTAATGAAAAAAGTACTTGTAACTCTAGCTTAAAAGGCTTAATAATAATTATGACCCAAATTAAAGATGAAAAAACATTGTATTGCATGTACTGGAAAAGACTAACTTTTGATAGAGCTCACTTAATATCTGAACAAGGCCTGTGACAATAGGCACGCTTGGTTAAGAGATACTGGGTGGCCCATAATTGATGGTCAAAACGAAATGAGGATTAAAAATAATTCCTTGTCACAGGAATATATAAAAAAAAATTTGAACTTTAAGATGGATGGAGGAATTTCAAACAGTAAACAAAAAACCAGAAGGTTCTTTTTGTAAGTACGTTCAAAGCCAAGGTCGCTCCCTGAAGTCTTCAGCAAACCAAGGAGGCTGCTGAGATTCCTGGAGGAGCTTGGGTGGCACGAGTAGGACCCTGCACCCACCACACGCAAAATAGGCGCTTTGTCGCCGAGTTGCGGATACCAGTCCGTTGCACCAAGTACCAAGTTAGTACGTTCAAAAAGTAATATACAAAAATATACAATAACCCTTATTGCCGCTTTGAACCGATCAACCAAAACCATTGTGTCGACATTGCTTTAGTAATTTTATCCCTAGATTCGACATAAAATACACTAGTTTTTCTATTACAATGGCATCTTTCCATAGTACATTTTATGTTGGTGAGTTACTCTTGAAAAAAGTTTAGTTGTTTGTGAACAGAAAATTGTTCACTAAATGGCTTTTAACAATTGACATTTCCCTGCTCATTATATGAAAAGAGTTCTATTAAAAGATGCAAATCTCAGAAAAATAACGCAAAAAAAAATCACTTCAAAAGACCTTGTAGGTAATTATTTGTGATTTTTGTTAGGGATGCACTTAGTGATCTTAGGTTTTCGCAATTGTTACACATAGGAAATGAAACTATTTGTCCAGATTTACCAATATTTCAGGCCTTTACAGTTCCCATGGTCACGGTGATCATGGGAACTGTAAAGGTACCCGGAACAAAACCGGAAAAATAGTTTCATGTCCTGTGAAGCACTTAGTGATCTTAAAAAAACTCAAAATGTTGAATAACTTTAGAACCATCACTTTCTGGACCCCAATGTAGTTAAATTGATTGAGAGTACTCAACCCCACTGACCATTACTTCTGGGTCAACCTGTATAATATAATTTCAATGTAACAAAATTGTAATGCAAAATTTGTAATTCGACTTAAAAGGCTTGATAATAATAACATCTGTGGCTTACTACAAGAAGTGCGTAAGTAAAGTGGATTTAGGCACTTAACTCATGATAGACTCAGAATTTTCATATCGAGGGGTGCGAAATCAGACAACCACAAAATACCGTTTAAAGTGTAATGTTATATCCACTCATCATGGATTTTAAACAAAGATACACCTTACTTTAAAACAACTTCCTTCATCAAAACTCAAATTACAACCCAGCGCACAAGTCAAGCAGTGACTTCTAACAACAACCATGATCTAATAGTCTCCAGTATTAAGGTGGTTATAGAAGCATCTGCGCGACATTTTGTATATATATCTTACCAATCTAGAATGTCACCAACAGAAGTACGCGATGAAGCGACGCGGCATGTACGCCTGAATGTAACTGACACGGAACCAAAACATTGTATATAAGCACATTGTATATAAGTACATAACAAAGCAGCCTGTATGTATTGTAAAATCGTTTGATGATAGACACAGAAATTGGTGTGATCGCTACTTCGCACTTGTATACAGTGTGGTACATCATTTCATCAAACGTCATATGGACGTGTTACACAAATGTGACGATTGCTTTGGCAAGAAATAGCGCACAGTACATTAGCGATAGTAAATATAGCAATACACGATAGATAAAATGACTTGGTAATGATTACCAAATCAGTTCGTGGCTTTTCGCAGTTCACAATATGGCGACATTAGAAAACAAAGACAACGGTAAATTGAGCAATAATCCTTACCTGGGATAACTCTTGACTTGTCTGCTTGAAGTTCTTCTTACTTAAATTTACAACGAGATAATTGATTTGCGATAAGCTAAACGTTAAAGGGTCCAGGTTCATAGTTCCATTAATGCGAAACCGAAAGCTTCAAACACGTTTGAAGCTTTCTTGATTTTTGACGGACTACTACGGTAAACGTGTGTTCTTTTAGAGTTTTTTTGCGAAATAACAATAAGCCTAAGGTCAACATCACCAATACTGTTATTCACTTCAAAATCAACATAATTTTAGCACCCCACACTGCAATCATAAATTTTGTAACGTGAATAGAAATCTGTACACGATGACGAAGGCACCACTCGCTCGTTGCGCCACCTCGTCGCTCACTTCATTCCACAAAAACACCAACATTACAAAACAAAATTTATAGACAAGCCGTAAGCGTTACCTATAGTGCTGAAAGTAATTCTTTGAACGATGTTCTGACACGTGTCAAGAAAAAGTTCAAAATATCGTTTCCAAGATTCGTAATTAACAGATTGTATCATTTGTACTGTTGGGTGATTTTCCGAAAAATTTCAAATGGTGTATACTTTTCCCGAAAAATTCCCGAAAAACTGAAAATATATAATTTCGAACGCTCATATTTTTTGTTCTACGTTTAGAAATATGTTCTAGAGTTTTATTTAGCGTGAATTATAAAATAAACTTATATAAATAAAAGCCAGATAAAAGAAACACAAGATTTAAAATGATTTTACAACAGCGAAAAATCTTCTAATAATCACATCAGAGAAAAGAAATGGACACACTCCGCCCCTTCCTAGCTTTAAATATCGCACGACGCCCCGCACATTGTTGGTCACTTTGACTGAACGGCTACAAGGCTGTCGGCGAGCCGTTTTCGCGTCGTGTGAATATAGTTCTCATTTATTCATTAGGAATCTTGTACGTTAACACTTGACATCATTGTATATTTCTATTTATAGTGGTCGTGAGTTGTGCTCTGCACAGCTGTTTATAATGTCTTGTCTCAACTCATGTCTCAGACTCATTCATTTACTGTTTTCTTCATTTATTTAGTGCAGTGTAATATATAATACAGACTTATTATATCAATATAATGAGATGTATTTTTTTATTCATATTGCCGATAAATATGACGTAGTGAATACAATTATTAACTAAGTAATGATAAAGTTGGACACGCAATTTCAAATACCTTGTTAAATACTGTGTTAAAAGTACTTGTCACTTGTTTAAAGGTGCTTGTAATTTTTTTTTAAATATCCCTTCAGGACAATTCTAGCTAGTGAATGAATGAAAAATTCAATATTATATTGATATAAATACCTAACGAACGTGTGTAAAGAAGGATTCTTTTAATAGATTATAGATAATAGATCCACGTTAGAATTTTTGCTATGTTGCTCTGGGGGTCTACTTTCGATCTCCATCCGACATCCGTCCGAAACATTTACTGTCAAATAAGTAATATTAGACAAAATTAAAAGACAAGTATCCAGTATGAAGCTTCATTCGCATCACGCGTCTTTTCATTTGGTCAAGTATTGCTAATTTGGTAGTAATTGTTTCTGACGGATGTCTGACGGAGATCGAGAGTAGACCCCCTGGACCCCAATTCAGAACTCTTCCATTCTTAACCGAATCGTTCGATTGGATATCGTTCTCGAATCGAAGGATGCTTTCCGAGCTATTCGAAACATTCGAGCTTTAAAGGCCTAAAATATAGGAATGCATTAGTCTCGCATTAAAATAAATTAATAAAATTGAACAAAATCCAGATTTTAGTTCAATTAATAAAAGATTTCCATATAACATTCTTGCTTTGTAAACACTAGGACGCTCGGTAACTTTCATTCGATAACTGTTCAGAATAAGTTTGCAGCTTTTGCCGGTCGAGAAGTACGAGTAATCGTTTGGGTATGACGTCATTTCGGTTCGGTTTCGAAAAATATATTTATAATAATAATAATAATCTTTATTTTACTCGTACAAAGGGTACAAAGTTTTATTACGTTATAATGTAATTTACATGAACATGGTTAAATAATAGAGTACCTTTGCAAGAGACTGGAGTCTATACTAGGAACTAACCTGTGTGACAGATCTCCAATAATTAACAGTTTGACGTTTGATTCGGTTATTGTGAATAAAAATTAAAAGAAATCGTACGATATCTAATCGAATCGGTCGACAATAGAATTATCGTAAGGTTCTGAATCGACCTGCACACCACCTACGGGAAAGTGATGAGTACCCTGCCACTTCACGCACACATTTGCGCGTGTGCAGATAGTTTTGATTTATTCAAAGTGGAAATTTTTCCATGACCCTACACTAATCTACTATTTTGAAAGTTTTATCCAAATTGTTTTTCGAACTAAATACACTCACACTTATTCAATTTCAAAAGGGGATGTGATTACTGTAATAGTATTATTTGGTTTCCCTTCATCAATATAACTAAGAAAAAGATTTAAAAACTCATCAAACATTATACTGATAACATTCGTAACATTATTTATTATTCCTAATCCGTATAATAATTTGACCTTAGCTTTTCCGTGTCAATCTATTGAGTGCCTCATACATTACCATAGACAATTATCATAGAAATAACTTGACCAAAAAGTGTGAAGTTTGATGATATAATTTTATTAACTACATGTAAATAATTGCCTACGCATATATATTTTACTGCATTTAAGATGTTTTGAATCTTAGATGGTGCCTCAGACATATCCATGAGTTTTTTAAAACGGTGCAGAATAATACCGTTTTTGCATCTTAAGCAAGACAAGAACCAAAATTTAAAAAAATGTTTGTGACAAGACTCGCGTTGTTACAAAATTATTGAAAATGTTGTTTAATTTCTTTTGGCACATTGAATAAAAAATACTTACAAAAACAATTTGAGATCGTTAAAATGTTTAAGAGGGTAGCGGGATTTGCAGGGAGGTGACGAACTTATTAAGACTCATTGACACCGAGTCGTCAAATGACTATCGCTTGCCAGGCGAGGGCGGCAAGTATTATTATTATGCGGGATTTTTACATCGATACTTTGATAGCTGTTGATAAAAAAAATCACAATGAACATTATTAACGTATTTTTTTTAAACATCGCATCACTCGTTTGTATTGAAACACTATACAAGTGTGCGATGTGTTCCCTGACTTAGAAATAGTTATTTGTTTATTGTATGCATTGCCATTTGCGAAGATGTGGCAAAAACAATGACCGATGAAAAATAAATTAATAAATGAATAACTTTTTTCCGAAACAATTATGTCGGGAATTTTTGGTTAAAAAAGACTTTGTCCACTCTTTGGGGATTTTGTTGTGCCAGAGAAATAGATAAAAAAATACATTGACCTAGATTTTTGGGGAATTGCTTAATTGACATTTGTAGTACGGGGACTGGGATTATCTATTCTATATCTACTATTGCGATTCGAACACAAATCGTGTGCGTAAACAAAATTATTTACCTATATTTATACTTAATGTAATAACCGAGCGAAATCTCAGAGATAGAGAAATATGCTTTCGCTGGTTGACTCGTGCAGAGGCAACGAAGTTTTGTGGAACGTTTCACTAAAATTGTACAAAAAATGGGAATCAAAAAATGCTGTCCTTATACTTATTAAAAAAAAACGCAGGCGGCAAACGATTCGGTATAAACGGCGAGTTGACTGCTTAGCCTTCGGCAAGGCGAAGTAGTATGCCGATTCAGCAGACGACCCGATGTAAATGTGCCATTATTAGGTAAGTCCAAACGACTAATCATAGACTCTCGACAAGAGTGGATTTGATTTCCACTGACCCTTGCATTAATGAAGTACCTATCTACAACTGTGCTATAATCAGTATACCTGAAGGTACCTGGAATTAACATGTCGTTGATATGCGGTAGTAAGAGAGTTGCGGACAGTACGGAACCCTGCCGCACTCTATCATCCAATGTAATGTAGTAAGATCGAATCGAACGCTCACTAAAAAATCCGAGTTCCAATTGCAAAGGTCATTGGAAAGTCCATAAGAATGAAGCTTTAGAAATGTCCAAAGACATTGCAAGTGCTTCGCCTTCCTCTTCTATTGCCTCTGAGAGGTAGTAAAGAAGGACGATTAAAGTTTATTATAGCTTTAGCCAGAGTCGCAAAGGACTTGCTACCTTTCTGAAAAAGAGGCAAACTTGATCCTTATACGACGCATATGGTCGGACTTGGCTCTGCATAATACGTCTTGGCTGTTTTATTAAATTCTTCAGCTTCAGAGCATTCGTGCTTTGCGGAGTCGAGCATACGCTGTTTTTGTACTTCAGTACAACTACAATCAGCGCTTACATGGACGAGCTTGGGGTCTATTGGTAACATCAGAGTATGGTATGTTATATTTCTCACCTAAACACAAGACTTCGACCACAGCATCAGCACAGCTCGGCGAGTTCTCTGAACTAAAGCAAGCCTGTCAGGGATATGAAGCAAAGAAATGTCGCATTGCGTCCCAATCTGCTAATCTGTTTCTGCCACACCCGGATGGGGAGAGGTTTCAAAAGACAATACACGGAGCAATTCGTATGAGACAACATCTGGAAGCCTGGTGGCTACTACCTGTGGCTAATATCAAGCTGGGAAAGGCTTAGCGTCAGCGCAAGCTTTCGCGTCTGTCTCCTAGCATAATTAGGTCATTTGTTATGGGCACAACCATTCCTTCATTCTCCAGAATAACTAGCTCCGCCGCTGGGTACCTATGATGAGCATCATCAGACTTCTCACTCGGATGTTGGAACATCTTGATCAGAGAATCAGACTGAAAAAGAAAATGTTTAAGTTCGTGTCTCTAAAATATCCATTATTCATTTTAGGGTATTTGTATTGTTGTTGATTTTTTTTATTATTATCGGAACAAATTCTTTAAAGGATTGAAAAAATACAAATAGTAGCTGTTTTTTGCTTTCATAGTAGGACTAATGTGGATACGGAAATAAAATTCAGCATATTATAGCTTGTCTATGCAGTCAATCTTCATTGCTAATTTTTAAAGTAAGTAATAAATTAAAATAGACTTAGAAATATGTTAATAGCCTGGAAAATAAAAATACGTATAAGGTACCGTATTTTATAAAATGCACACTGAAAGGCGTATAAAATACTCAATGACAGTCTTCGTCATTTACTTTTCCTAATGTTTAACGATGATCACAAATATCAATTTAGTAACTAAAAAATATATTACGTCCTGTTTTAAATTCACTAAATTCTCGGAAAACATTGTGGTTAACATAACCGGCACTGCGACGCTTAACAAGTTCGTCAATGATTCAGCATTATAATTATATCATGTGATTTGTAACAATATGTGTATGGTATAACCAGATCAGGTATACCGCACAAAAAAAAAATAGATTTTGCTTATGACCATTGTAGTTCGTTGTGGTCAACCTGATTGTCACTCAAAATAGAAAACTGCAGGTCTTCGCAGTTTTCTTTGGTTTTAGGTTAGTATTTTTCTATTTTCCTTAGTTATTCATGAGCACAATTTTATAGTTTTCATTAATTCAAATTTCTCCATTTTATAAATTATGTGCAATTGTCGCAACAAAAGTTAGGTTATGTGTGTCCTATTTCTGTCTCCCCTGAAATTCATTGATTTTTATCATTGTACAGTATTCAGCACCTAGTTCTTAACGTTTATGTAATTGATTGACGACGTAGTTGTGTATTGCTTATGTTTCATAGAATCGTAGCGGTTCTATTAATACAATTGTGTTTGTATTACATAATTTTCAATGTACTAAATTAGAAGTGAGAATTACAAGTGAGCTCATAAACTTATTTAAGCCAAATCATTCTTGTAAAAAACTTTCAAGAGTCTAATATACGTGTATATATTGTATTTATATATGTGAAAATGATTACATTAAGATAGAGCTTGCCCATGGTAATGTACCAAATTCATGCAAAAAGCTTTGCATGATGACAAAACCACATTGTGCCATTTTAAAATATAATGTCTCCTAGAAATTAACAAATTGTTGCAAGTTGCTACTTTTTAAGTACTTATTTAGGTTAATTCTTGTAAATTACACTACAAAATAATGGTTCCAATTAAATAATGTATCTCAAATATATTTCCAGGTTTATGGGGATTAAGCAGTTCCTAAGTCGGAACCTGGTGAGCATAAGTTTCCCGGTCCTGACTGTGACATTCATCTATTTAGACTGGAACCATACTCGCAAGTGGAAGTCCCAGAAGACAGATAACTGACATGGCCATCTTTGGCATCACAGCCCGCTACGTATGGTTCGCTGTTCCAATGACAGGATTCTTCATTGGCAAGTTTCTTGATGACATGGAAACTGAGCGCATGATATCCTGGAGAGACAAATCTGCTTTATATGGAGGAAGGGTAGTGCAAGGCGATCCACCATCATGGCCATGAAGATTGATATAATCATGTAGATACCTTTTGCTGTAATAAATAGTATATTTAACATAATTCGTTCTTTGAATATTGAAGTCATACCTTTGGGTTAGATTGCATTATATTTTTTGGGTTGCTATGTAATGTTATGTAGTTCCATTTAGAGAGTTGTCACACTTATTGACATGGAAATGCACAAGGCCGGCCATCAATGTCTTTTTAAATAAGCTTTAGTATTTAAAAACCATTTTGTTTTTTCAAAAGTATTTCAAAATATTTAGCAAAAGGCTTTTTCTAACCTGCACATGTTGATTCGGCATCCATAAGTGTTGTAACTCCCTTATAGAGCAAACAACAGAACTATTAGATCTAGAGAGATCCTGTAAAGAATTCAAACAAACAATTACATGGGTTTACCCCGTAAAGTCAATTCATCGCCATTTATCTACAATTCTACAACCCCCACCAAATAAACATAAAGGAAAAATTGCACCTTCATAGGAGGGTTTAAAAACTTAAAAAATAATATTACTCATTGGTGATTGGATATCCTAAATACAATGTTTGTTTATTGGATATCCCAAATTCGGTTCATAAATTGTATTTATACTGTTCCCAGCAGTGCTGGCAAAATATCTTTAGTAAGTTGCAGGGAGGAGTGTGGCGTGAAAATAGATGGAACAAAACTGAACCACCTGCGATCTGCTGACGATTTGGTGCTCTTCGATCACCCGAAAAGTTAGAATTGATGCTACACTTTCTAAGCAAAGGATTGGTTTGTTGATGAATATTAGTAACACTGAAGTAATGACTAACACCAAGTCAAAGATCAAAATAAGCATACTTGGGACACCCCTAGAAACTGTGGTGCAATATACTTACCTTGGCTGTATCATCTCTCCTAGCGATCACATGTGTAAAGAAATTGAGAACAGACTGCCAAGTGGCGTGAAGATATACTGAACTCTAAAGGATATAATGAGAAGCAAAGATTTACCCATGACTGAAAAAAAAGACTCAACATATGCATTCTTCCACGTCTGAATTATGGGCGCGAAACATGGTCATTATATAAAGTATACACAAGCACGGTACAGGCGGATCCATGAGCAATGGAGTGCAGCATGCTTGGGCTGAGGAAAATTCAAAGTCAGGAGTGACAGTATTAGGAGACGAACCACGGTAATTGATGTGCATTCAAAGGAGATGGATTGGGTATCTGTTGCGTGGGCCGGAAAAATGGAGCAGTCGTCACCAATTGGTATCCACATGATGGAAAACGTAATAGAGGGCGTCAGAATCAAAGATGTGAGGATGAGCTGAACCTTACTACAGGCCCATGTTGAAGAAGAATAACTCTTGATAGAGCACTGCAAAGATCTGGAGGAGGGGATCTGCCAACAGGGATGCTGAGTTAAGAGATATAATGTAAAAATTTAAAATGCAACGTAAAACTGTAATGTAAAAAGTATTTGTGAAGGGCAGAATGCCCATTCATTATCCTGCATTGCAGGCCGCATTACCGTCTGCCGTGTAATGCAGGATTACGACTGTAGACGCAGCGTGTAAGCTATCCTGCAACGAGATTCCATACGTGGGCCATACGCAGGATAGTGTGTGAGCAGTCTTCTGCCTGCGCGGAGGACTGCTATGCAGGTAGTGAATGGGCCGTTTGACTCACACCAAGCCAAAGGTCAAAATAATTATACATGGGACCAGTGGTGCTAGATTGGTGATTTTTCACCATCTAGGCTACTGCGAGGGGTCGTGTGGCGACTAAAAAAGTGATCGGCGACTCGGCGATATTTAGGCCATGTTTGAAATAGGAAAAGGCGATTTTAGGCTACTTAATAAAATGTCTGGCAAATTACAAACTTGATTGGGGAATGGAGTTTTAAAACAATTAATTTGGGGGATTGAGTATTTCTATGTATGGGGAATTGGGGAAATAAGAGAGTTCATATTCCCCAATTTCCGACAGCAAGCAGAATTGTAGAATTGTTTTCCTTGATTTTTTAGGGATTTTATGGCTTGGGCGAATATACTTAACACACATCAATTGGCGAATTAACTTCGCAAAAGTCTGGCAACACTGCGTGCAATAATAATAATGACCCAAATTATAGATAAAAAACATTGTATCTTATATTAAAACTGAAATACGAAAACATTGATAGTTTATCAGAAATGAATAAAAAAACCATTTAAAATTATTATTCTAGTAACAATTACTTTGGCTGCTGTTCGTTTGTAGTGTTTATACTATTATTCGCGGGAAAAGATATATATATATATATATACACATATATTATACTTTAAAATATAACATAATATTAGGTACTCTGTTTTAATATGGATATTAAGATTTGCCAGTGCCAATATTAGGTATAGTTACATGCTTATTCTAGAAATTGGTCATAAATTTTTAAAGTGTAAAAATGCGTTAGAGCTAAGATGTTAGAGCGCGTTTCCATTATGTCGTAACGTTTTATTTATCGGTGGACGACTGTCGCGTCTAGCCTGTTCCCATATCTCGACTATCTGTCGTGATTGTGTCGTGGACGTTTATTTTCTCGTTACACGACTGTTGTGTCTAGCTGTTCCAACTAGATCGTGTCGACAATTTATTGGTTCACGGCTGCCGCCACAGAATCGTGTGAAGCTGCGATTATCCGCAGTAATATTTTTATCTAGACGTTTTATTTATCGTCTGACGACAGTCGCTCTAGCTCTTCCCATTGTCACGACGTCTGTCGTTGTTACGTAAAAAAAGTCGTGCACGACAGTTCATTGTTTTGTTCTATGTGTAAATAACTTCATTTAAGTATAAAAGCACACTACAAACGTCACGACTATCTGTCGTCACGGCATAATGGAACGCGCCTTAAAAGCCTTAACACGTTTATTCGGTGGGGCCGTCGAATTAATGGCTGCTGTTATTAATGTCAATCAGTATGATTCTCATGACTTCACGTTCCCAGTACTCTTTTTCAAATTGGCTTCAGCAATATTCTTAATACGCGAGGCGCACTATAAGTTTCCGGAATGAATAAGAAAAAAATACTATAAATGGTCAGAAATGAATTCGTTGTTTCTCAAAATATTCTCCGTTAGCGTTAATTCATTTTTTCATACGAATGAAACAATTTTGAAAACATTTATGCCACTCCTGAGGCAATCTCTGAAACATATTTGTCATACTCTTCGACAGTCTCTTCAGGTGATGAAAATCGTTGACCGCGTAACTGGTTCTTAATTTTTGGAAATAAATAAAAGTCACAAGGTGCCAGGTCGGGACTGTACGCGGGATGGCTCAGACGGTCAACGTTGTTCACCTTCAAAAATTCATTTATCTGTCTGGCCTTGAGAACTGGCATTATCGTGGTGCAAGATGATACGGCGTTTATGACTATTTTTACGGAGTTTGTCAATAACTTTCGGCAAACAAATGGTCGTTTTCTAATCACTTCACGGTACAACGATTCTCCAAAGCAACAGTAGCCACGTGTCCAGTTTTATTAAAAAAAGAAGCAATCATCCGCTTAGGGGCACTTTGCACGCGCACCACTTTGGTTGGTTTCGACTCAACTCGAAAGACCCGTACGCTCGATTGCTGCCTTCGTTGAATCTGGTAAGCATAACACTGCATGAAGTGACGCGATCCGTTTTTTGAGCCTCAGTCAAATTGTGTGAGATCCACCGAGTGCACAGCTTTTTCATACCATATCGTTTGTGTAGTATTGATTGTATTTGACTCATGCCTATGCCGAAATATGCCCGAATTTCATGGTATGTCACATGCCTGTCTGTTTTGATCATACGGCGCACAGCATCGATGTTTTTGATGTTCACTGCAATGGACGGGCGACCATCACGAAATTCGTCACTAAGATTCACACGACCGCGTTTAAATTCTGCAAACCTGCTATAAATAGTCTTCTCGCATGGTGCTTCATCGCCAAAAGCAGTTTGAAGCCGAGCGAAGCTCCGCTGAGCTGTTAAATTACACTTAAAGTCGTAGAAAATCATACTACGAAAATTTTCACGAGTTAAATCCATGGTGATGTAGTCAACCAATTTCTAAAATGACGCCACAATGTAAAAACAAGTGACATTCAGATGAAACAAACTGTATTCTACAGCCAAAGAGTTCCATTTTCAAATGATTTAATTACTTTTTAAATATTGTTTATGTAATTGGCCAGTTCCGGAAACTTATAGTGCGTCTTATATATTCCACTTACTGAATAGCACAAACAAATGTTTTCATTAGACATTGGGGTTAAGGCATTGTTTTGTTTTCGACACTTTATTAATTATATGTAAAAAAAGGGTATAATGCTGTTACAAACATTAAAAAAAATGGACTTGTAGCGACTGTTTGAACCTCGTACGGATGGAATGAGCACATATTAAAGCCCAAAACGTTAATGCACACCTATGGTATAAAACCTAGCATGTGTAAACAATATCGATGATGAAAGTTACTACGAAGATGTTTACAAACATTACTAAAATAAGAATTTTGAACTGTTTCCTACATATTGTCATGTTTATATGTGTCGCATGTTCCTACTGTGTAGTTCTATTGGTAGTGCCAAGGGTATTCTTTTTTGTCCGTGGTTCTACGAGCAGGTCTAAGGGTAAGTAATATTAACCGTAGTTCTACTGGTAGTACCAAGGCTATTCTTTTTTGTGCTTGGTTCTACCAGTGTAGGACTAAGTTGAAGTAAATATTTATGTTATTAACACACACACTCAACATAGCCCCGCACTAGGGAAACCCTGTGTCGCGGGTGCCATACAAAGATCGACTAGGTACATAGAAAAACTTTTTCGACCCGATGGGACTGAACCCACGGCCATTCTGCACCTTAGTATTGTCCTTACCAACAGAGTTAAGGTCAAGTTATCGTGTTGTCGAAATTCTCCTGTGTGTTTTTGTCAAGTTTTTAATAGTTATATAATAAAAACTAGTGGAGTTATTTCATAAGAAATGTACAATCGAAATCACCTTTTTCTGTCAGGCTATTAAAGCTTAAAATATCATTTCTAGACCATTTTTTAATTACAAAATATACTAGTCATAGATTAGTCTTATATTTATTTCTGGTAACCGTTTTTTCAAGCTCACATTAAAGAGGTACCAGCTTACACATAGTGAAGTAGTAGATACATAAGTAAACATATAGGTACTTATATAAAGTCCACGTACTCCTACCAGTGGGAGTACCCAGTAGGAGTATGAGTAACTGGCTGTATAGGTACAAGTCCATTCTGCGCATGTGTCGTTTTAATAAGTACATTACAATAGGTCTACCAGGAAATACTCATACGTGACAACGAAGCTCATACGTGCTACACATGTCATGTCAGTTTTACTATGAAAGTAATGTCAAAACTCGATACGATAGCTGTCACATGAGCTTCGTTGTTACGTATTTGGTGGTAGCCCTCCTGATGTAAAATACTCCTGCTATAGGCAATGAAAAAGAAAGTCAATTATAATTCAGCAACATTATATAATCATTTTGTAATTACATTGTCCTCTTTGCCATAGAGTACCAGACTATAATGAATGGTGCCCACAGTCCTGATCCAAAGAAGAGGCACCACTTTAAAGTTGTTGTATATCTGTAATTAATATGTGAATGTATAGTAAGAAATAGTAAGAAAATATAGCTTGTACCAACTAAATATTTCTTCTAAAGACGCTCACTGCTGAACTCAGACCTCGAATTCCCTTACAAAAGTCGAATTTACTCCAAACACTTGAGTTTTAGAAGTGAGTTTGAGAGACATTTGAAAAGGAGTTATCTACTAGATATTTATTATTTTCGGAATAAAAATAGTAGTAAGCCAATATAACTATTTGAAATGATTTTTCCCACTAGTTCTAATATAATTTAATAGTACTACTGGGACATTTTAGTCCCAATAATTCTATAATAGACTACTCAATAGAACTAGTGGGAACGAAGGAATACAAGGGGTTAATGAAACTTGACTTCTACTATGGCATTAACGTGATTATATGAAATTAACTTTAGTTAAGTAAAGTTTATTGTACTGGAAATGGATTTTTATACTATTTTGTAAAAACCAGATACCTATAGGTTTGCAGAATTACAAAAATGCGTAAAGAGTAAATTCTGGAGATGGGCAGCTAGTTGCAGCACATTAAATTTTGGTGTTTCGTTTTACTTACAGTCCCATATCTTTCTACATTATTTTCTTCGTCGAAACCCCTTAGGGTATACGAGACGGGCCCTATAACCGGTGCGTGCATAGGAACCCTATAAGTTCATTTTCTGACCCCAGATCAGCCAGTGTACAGGGTTGTTGCAGACCTCTGTCACTTGACTTCATTCGGCTCTCGAGAGGCTAATGCCTCGGGTGACCCGCCCCGGTTGCATGTACAGTACGTACGTAGTAGTTTTCGTCTTAGTTACAGACATAATATAGTAGTACTGTGGGACAAGGGGATTTTAAGAACCACCAGAGAGTGTCGCGTGCAGACTAAAGATCTGCCGCGATTGCCAACTGGTCTGAAAACAGTCCCGATCATCAAAACTCCCTCACTGGGAGGCCTAGGTTCTAAATAAGATACCTATAATTTTTTTTATGGTATCAAGTGACAGGACGAACACGACGACTTGGAGGTAGAAGTAGGTAAGTTGATGGAGAAAGTCGAAACCTTAGAATAATAACGCATAGTATGATAGTTTCATATCAAACGAACTGTCACAAGTGAGGCAAAAATCAAATTCGTGTAGGCTAATTTTAGTAGTAGGTTAATTTTCGGTTTTAGTGAATATTTATATAAAAATACAAGTTGAAATGCGTTACTTCCTTGTGGAATGTGATGTTAGTATCTATTTTATGTTTGTCTGACGTATTTTTACACTCATTTACCGCACATTTCGTCATTTTTAGCTAAAACTTTTTGACCTTGAGCACTGACGGCCCGCCCGCTCGTGTAGGCCCTTTGGGAGCGCTTCAATTTGCCTCACTTAGCGTGTGCGGACTAGGTTTCTATGCGTTATTATTCTAAGGTCGAAACCTAAAAAGAATGCGATGAAGTTTCACCTGTTGCTTATGGTAAAAGGCAGGTTTTCGTATGGCTGAGGTGGGCCCTCGTCATGGCTATGTACTCTTTGAATACGCGTGGGAGTCTGGAATTTGGAAAGCACGGATCGTCCACGTACGGCGCCGGATATAAAGGTACGCAAGGTTGCCATTTTCCAACCTAAAATAAACCTCCAACAGAGAGTCGAAAGTCGTGACTTGTAGCGAATTTGTTTGGTAGATATTTGTTTTTTATGTCGTCAAGTATCAAATTGATAATATTATCAGCCAGTTTTAAAGTGCAAAAAAGTTTTACAAAATATCGAATGACAGACTCTTTGGATTAATCAAGAGAAGGTGGCCCATTTACAGTGACTCAAAAATTTAAAACTGTTTATTTCTATGTAAAAGTACAATTGTTTTGTTAAGAGGGAGCATGCCAAAAAAGTTTTGACGTTGGCTCCGCCCAAATTTGTGAAACAAATATATGCCTGAAGTTCGCGTGACATGCGACAGGAGATGTTGAATTTTGCGCATTAAAAGTACCAAATTCGTTTTAGCGGAATAACTCTAAAACTAAAGGGATTAAAAAAAATCCGTAGTGACAGTTCTCGATCATGCATAAATATAATTAATTATCTAATTTTTGTCCTAATAACCTGTAGCATTTCGAGGATGAATCGAAAAAATGTGAAAATTAGAAGTCATTTCGTGATTTTTATCTATCGAGGAAACTTTATTACTTTATGTTTCTGGTTAGTGTCTATGCTGGAATATACCGTGTACTTACTCATACAATATTTTATTTTTAAGTTTAAAGTGGATATACTCTAAAATCAAATCGAAGATTAGAAATTTTTCCTCTGCTCCCTGTTAACTATTCGAAAGTTATAATCTTTACAATAAGATTTTAGCACTTTAATTAGCTTCCCACCTTAACCTACATGCATTACAATGTGTTTTTACATACTTACTATAAATCAATTACTATAAATCAGTTCTGTGTTGATCTAGAATAAGATAACGTTTTACATTTCTTTTGGCTTGCTATTTACTTCCATTTGTCATCTTTTCCACAATATTAGTCGGTAGGTACGTACTCCATTCAGTACCTCGGGTAGAAAGTATACAAAGATTCTTTTCCCATACACATCGTTATATTTCGATAATTCAAATGTACTCTCTTTAGGCAATATACGTAGACATGGTGCCCTCTTTTTTCTTTCTATATGTGATATTTTTTCTTGGTTTTCAGTTACTATAGCTAATTTACCCTTCTCATAGACATTAAGCACTTTACAATAATCGTAAAAAATAAAATAAAAATAAAAATTGAAATAATTTTTCATAATCATCTCCATATTTATATTTTATTTTTAGAGGTACTACTATATTCTTTAACCATGTTATTTGTAAGTCAAATATTTAAAAAAAAATTATAAATAATAAATACATAAAACTGCAGTTTTGCAATTATTGTAACATCTTCATAAATTGAGTGACGTGCACTGAGTCACTAAAAACTGACAATTTGTATTATAACCGTTATTCAGAAAATTTTTACTTAATTTCTCAAAAGAAAACGGTACAACTCGAAGTAATTATTAATTATTTCAAACCAATCTCTAGTAGCCATAATGTACACAAAAAGAAAATGTTCAAAACAGCTGAAATTTTAGCCCTACTGATACAAAGAACTTAGTTTCATTGTTGTATAATATATATATTATAAACAGTATGATAATAAGTAGATTGCTTTGATAATAATTAAGGTAAATCTGAGTTGCTCTAATGTTTTCTTTTGAGAAATTAAGTTAAAATTGTTGGAATAACGATTATGGTTTTTGTTGACTCCGTGCACGCTGCACGTCATGTCAATTTATGAAGATGTTACTATAGTTGCAAAACCATAATTTTATTTGTAAACAATCCCTACATCTTAAGGTAGGTTTTAAGGCCATTAGCAAATTCTGATTGTAAATTTTTCAGTCAGGAATTTTTCGAAAATTTAACATTTTATTCGTGAACAAATAAAAAATCTCCTAAATAATAATAATAATAATTTATTTTCTTTCACAGAAAATAGATACAAACTTAATTCACAGTTAACAAAATTTAAATCGTGAGAGACGGGAGCCTAAGCTAGGGTACCCCTGTGTCTTGGGTCTAAATAACGGTGCAATCTAAGAACAAAACCAAAAATGGCTCATTGCATGCTAGCTACATGTTTATACTACTTCCATACCAAATTTCAATTAATTTAGCCATAATTTAGTGGTATAGTTTTCAAACTAGAGTAGTGTTAGTGACTAGAGTACAAAATTTTCAAAAAATACATAAAAGATCATATCTTCTAAACTATTGAATTTCACGGCAATAATGTTTATTTTAAATGGGTTGTTACAATGTCCTCTATCAAAATAAAAATTTTTTTTTGGACCACTGTAAACGGGCCAGCTTGTATTTCGAATTAATGGGTGGGATTCATTGACTTTATAATTGTAAGTCAAATGGTGGGATTAGAATTTTTTAAACATAAGTTCAGGCCAATTAGGACATGTCGTGAAACGAATAAAGATAATTTTTTGCAAGAACTCTTACTATTGTTTGTCAACATTGTTTTTATGTGTCTGATGAAAAAACCAGTGCAGAGTAGAATGCTGCGCCCGGCACGAGTGAACTCACCTTTCGTGTCGTGAACCTTCAACCGCCGTTCGCTAGATGGCGCTAAGAGTCCTGGAAAAACTTAAACGCCAATTACCAGATCGTTTACTTGTATGTGTATTGTCAATTTACTAAGATAAATCTAGGAAGATAAAGTAAAATCGGATTATTTTAAGACTACAATGAACAGAAAAATTTACAAAATATATTACATTAAGCTGGTAGTTATTTTCGCCAAAGAATAAGTTTAGATATTCAAAGGGGAATGTTGCCAGCATTCTGGACGCGATGCCCCAAGGTGTGGCCCTTAAAGAAATTTTCTATTTACAAACTTTCTTATATTTTTTATGTATGAACGTACCGGCTATAGTTTGTGTCTACAAAATAAATAATATTTTCGATGGTCCTGTTTAAAGGAACGGGAAAGTAGAAAATACAGAATAAATTTAGACATTGTAATTAATTAAAATACAAAATACGTATTTGTATTTCAAATAAATTTATCATAAAAAAATAGCTAACGACAATCTGTGACTGTAAAGTCATGGTTAATGCATTGTTTGTGTAAATAGTTGTTTTTTAAATTCCCATACAATGGCCATCCTGGCTATATTCGACGATAAAGTTAAAAGAATTGGAGAGGATGTGGGTTATTTTTTCTGTAACCAATGGAACAATAAACATTTTTGACGTATCTTCACTTATGCCATTGTACCATGAGGGGTGCGACATTTATTATTAATTATAATGTGTGTAAGACAATGTCACGTAGGTGGCTCTGATCCCAAAGTAAGGAACTAAAGCATTTTGTTATGAAAATCGGGAACAACGACGGCACCACAAACACCCAGACGCGATACAATATAGTGAAGGTAGTTACAATAACGCGGCCGGGAATCGACTGCATGAAAACCGGTGTTCAAGCCACTCGACGATAGAGGTCGTCAAAATATAATCAACTACACGAACGCTGGAACGCAGAATATCAATTTAAAATGAATAAAACGCATTTCATTCTTTTATTCATTTCCAAATACAATAACATCTATACAATGTACTTCTACTACTAAATGATTTCATTATATCGACACATGCATTACTTAATTAAAAAGTTCTAAAAAATTAATTTACGAATTAATATTTTAATGAAAATAAATACACCTATTGACTGTTGGTTAGAACATCACAAAATCGGTAACTTTACAATGTATAATAATACGTTAATGTTAAAACTAATCATAGGGTATTTAAAATAAATAACATTCAAAGTGATAGGTAACATGTTCAATGACTAGGGGTGCTTAGACTCAAGGAAAAAGGCAGAAATAACGCGACTAAAGCTTTTGCTAGTAAAACGTTAACTGTCATTCAAGTAGTATATATCAATAAGTTGTCTATGGCGCTTGGCAATCTAAGAAAACAAGTTGTTGAACGGCTTGAATAACAGCGTTTTGCTAAATAAATATTGTTCATGTGCTATTTTCATAACGCAGGACATTCTAATGAAAACAAAACCCTATTTTTTAGCATTTGATCATTGACTTACAATTATATGGACGTCGGGTCCGCGCTAAAGTAGTAAAGTGTCCGAACTTATAGGGCGTTAAAATCGTATATAGAGCGTTATTCACGCTTTAGTCTTCGTTTGTTCGACTGACAGCGAAGCAAGCAAAATTAGACAGTACTGCGATGATATTACAATTTAAATTCAACGTTTTAGCTTTTTCATATTCCTTTACATGTCACTACGTTTAAATAAGTTGACTTGGGACATTTTTTTCGTGGTTTTTGTATTAGACCCGTTGTCCATTTATTTGTAAGTCAATGCATTTGATAGTTTTTTATGCACCTTGACCACAATGAGTGTGTGTAATATATTTTATAAACGGACATTCGGACATACCTCCTATCATGATTGAGTCATCCAGGGTGTAATCGTTAAGTGTGCCCAGGCGATTATTCCGTGCATATAAGAAATATCAAAAACCTTTAAACTGATATCGAAATATATTACATAAGAAGTAAAACGGTATCAATAAGTTTGTTAAATGCAACTAGAAATGTCAAAAATTTTAACATTAAACGACCGTAATCGCAAACGCATTTAAAGAGGTAACAATAAGTTTACAGACAACGAAACTGTTATAAATGAAGTAAAACTATCTTTGTAATTGAATAAAAACGTAGTGATGATGTACATTTGAAAGTAACGTTCAAAAATTTGTACCAAAGCAGTTGTTCGAAACTGGGGCCTCTCTACGAATTTCATATCAAAGGTATGGGAGCGTTTAATGTTACAATTTTGGATATTTCTAGTTTTATTTTTAAATATTGATCTCCTTTTACTTATTTGGTAACGTACTTTGGATATACGTAGTTTTTTGACATCTCTTATATTTACTCAACGAGTGTATATCCAGAAATAGAGACGAAATGTCAAATAATTTGTTTGAAAACCATTCTGCCATATCATTACTGTTACAACTGCGCTCCGATTGGCTAGCTCAAGTTCAAAACAATAGACGGGTGTCGTCAATGGGTGTCGTCAACTGTTTCGCTTCAAATCGACCAGTTAACTTGAGCTTTGCTATAATGAACGAAAATTGCAAAATTACATATTCAATAATTAATTACCGATGAAATGTGATTCCGTTTGTTTTGTAATTAGATGTTTTGCTGTTTTTCCCACACCACCGAATAGAGATATTATCTTTATTACAATAAATACAGAATACTTTTTGGAATATACGGAGACGTACACACAGGTCAATAGTTGGCCTGTCTATATTTCAGTGGAAACGGGAGTTGATATTTATAAAAGCCGTATCGCTAATGTGTTACCAGGAATATATGGCCCTTATTTCGTCTCTATTTCTGATATCTCGATGTATTTACTCAATAATTGCCAGGGCACGCTTAATGATTACACCCTATATATTTCGTATCATGATCATAATCCTCTCATTTTTATGATTTTAGTTTCTCCGAAATTAGTTTCGTAAATTCATTGACATATAAAAAATAAATTTTTCGTTTCAGAATTTTCAATCATAGAATAGGGAAAAAAATTGTTGCGTAATTTCTGCTAATTAGTCCTTAAGCCGTGCTAATTACAGTTCCTTTGAAGGTAATACTGACATTTTTATTTTATTGTAGTAGGACTCACACTATTTACTGTTAGGTATTAGCGTTCAAATTTGCAGTTTAAAAATATGACATTGTAGCTTTTGCTGAGTGTACCTTAAAAAGGATTCTCTAAAGGTCTACTAACAATCTGATCGCTCTACGACAGTATACACTCGGCTTCGAACGTGCGTATAGTACAGTTGGTCGACCAGAAAATTAATTTTACTCTTACGTAAAATATATAAAAACAGCAGATTAACTGACTAGCCTCATAGACTTAGAATAAACGGGCCAAGTGCAATTTATTTCAAGTCCACGGGTAATCCAATTAATAGACGAGTCTTCGAAAAGGTCAATAATCAAATAGACTACAGGTGAAGAATAAATTAAAGACGTCCTTTACATAATAAATTACATTAAAAATTAAATAATAATATAGATTGTTACAAAAATGGTGTCCACATCTCAGGGTGTATCAAACATCGGTTTTGGAATCTTAGGAACTCAACACACCTGTTAATGCGGAATCGGCTTTTCAGAAAACATTTATATATTTTCTGACCGGCTTAACGCGACTCCCTTGTAAAACACCCGTGTGTTTATGGAGGACATTACGTTGAACTTTGAGAAGTAAACAATATGTCAACCTCTTTTGAGCTCGCTAGGTTGCCCTTAATTTCTAGGTGTTCTCCAAAATGGTTTTTTAATGGTGGCAAAGCGGAAGACGTTCGTGGAAGGAGTACATTCCTGCTTTGGAGTATTTTTCAGTTCACCTTTTTGTAACATTTTATACAAAGTTAAAATTAACATAATAGAGTAAAACACCTTAACTACTCTAGTTTATTCATTAGTAGTACGATTGCACTTTTAAAAATGTTAACAAAAAATGTTTAGTATGTACATTATTAATTTTGTATAGTTGATAAACAGTCCATATATTAATTCACAGTAAAATTTGTGTCAAGACTTTGATAACAAAATGGAGTAATATATTCATGAGATGAATGAATCGGCGTAAATGCGTCTTCGGGGTTAAACGTATTTTTCTCTAATTATCAAAAATCGAAATGGGCAGATTGTTTTACCTAAACTAAACGTAGAATAGATAAGAAGTTCTTGTATTTTGTTCTATATTTTTTACTTTTAACTTTTTTACCATTGTATTTATTTCCAAGAAATGATTTATGACTGTATAGTACATTATTGCAGAAGCCGGGAAGTAAGTAAATTGCTGGAGGAGTATGAGTGAAGAGTCAAGCAATCTCCGTTCCCGCCAAGTCTTACATATTTTCTCAAACAATGCGAGGAAATAATAAAAGACTAAAGAGAGGAAGATGCATAATAGACAATTAAAAAAAAAATTGCAAATGTTATTGTTTTTCCAGGCACATTAATAGTGGTCTGCTGAATTTCTGATGATGTGGTTGAGTCTATCTATGGGTTGAATGTTATATTTGTGCTGTTTTTTCGTAATCTCTCTTCTCTCTAGAACTGATTCTCGCGACTAAAATACAAAAAAAAAAAATGAAAAGACAAAAGAATACCAAAGCGCGTTAGTTTATTTTATCACCATTTTATTTATTTTAAATAGACTGTACGATAGGTGTTTTTAATTCCCGCAGTTACAGACACTGGACAGTTGGCTGTATGAGCTTTTATTTTGTCTGTTTACATAGTTCATTGTTAGTAGATAAATTTAAAAGTTAAGAGCAGCGGAGAAGAAGTTGCGTGGTCCATATTTTTTGAAAATAATGCAAACATTTCCGAGCATGTTTGAGAAACGTATACATTTGCCTATTATTTTAATCATTCCGGTATCTTGTGAATAATAATAATAATAACGCATACACTCAACATAGCCCCGCACTAGGGGAAACCCTGTGTCGCGGGTGCCATGGCCACACACACAGACAACCACAAACTACACCCAAACTCGCGAGAGAAATAAATGTAGGCCATACAAATATTTCTCCCGGCCCGGGAATCTAACCTGAGACCTCTGCGTGGCAGTCCAGTATGGTAACCGTTCGGTCACGGAGGCAGTTAATATACTGCGCCTATTCCGATCTTTGTTAATTGTAGTATAGGGATGTTTAACAAAAGCGTTTGCCCCATAGACGTCTTTACCCTTATAAAATTGTAGTACGCTTAAGGAAAATCTATTTGCTACTTAATGTATACGTCTAGATATCTCTGTTTTACATGGTTTTTGAAGTACGATATTTCATTGGTTACGAGTATTCGTAAGTTTCAGACCAACTAAAAATAGTAGCGAGTTAAATATATGAATAGCTTTTTGATATAGCGCAAACACAGAGGCGTTTCGTATTGTCATAAAGTAACTTCCAATACGCAGAGCTGAGTATTTGGTTAAATAAATGTGGTTAAAATGCCGTATTTTATGATTTAATTGAGACGGCACGTGAGTTCCCAGCCCTGCTAATATGACTGTGATTAGCGAAGTGGAATTACAATGGCTATACTTTAAAATCCACGGCGGTTTAAAAAAAAAGGTACTTTGAGTTGCGTTTATAATTTTTTTCCGGTGAAATAAAGTCTGTAGTATGGGCAAAAAAGATTGTTTTTGTCGCAATTCAGCACGGTGTCAATCCTTGCTGCCTGCTGTCGAAAATATTGTGGCAAATAATACGAACAAGCAGTATTAGCGCGAATATAATATAGAACTAGAAATATTATGAAAACAGAAAGTACAGTTTGATAGGGAAGACAGACAGGAGAGTAATTTTTTACGCACGACATTAAAGTGACCGTGGTTTTAACAAGGAGTATGTGGTCTTAGTAATCACGTCTGCTACCATCAAACCAGTCTGAATGTAGCGGACATCAATAGCGCCTCTCTTGTCGCGGATGAAATGGTGTATCACATCTATGTGTTTAGTTCTAGAATGATAACCATCAGTACCTGAAAGCTTGTGCCCAAAAATTACGGGGTCAACACTGATTAACTCCTGGTTTTTTTTGAGCTTTAGTTGTTCTCTTAATACTGACTTCTACGTAATACATGTTTATTTACATCGATTCTACGATGTACATTCTTTTTTTATCGCCCAGTCGTTTGCGGATCAAGTTTCGTATTTTTAATTTACTGTACTTACGGCCACGATAGAAGGTTGTACTATTCGAGTTCTTTATTTTAGTATTGGATATTAAACTTTTTTGTTGTCTCAATCGCGTATATTGTTTTTTTTTCAAATAAACCAACTTAGCGTACTCTATACAGGTGCTATGGTCAAAGCTGATTGAGATGTTGTTGTAAAATATTATACATATATCGCACCCCTCATGGAAGAATGCCATAAGTTGAGTTACGTCAAAGACTCTTATTGCTCCACTAGATACAGAAAAATATAACCCACATCCTCTCCATTTCTTGAAACATTAGCGACTAATATTGTAGATAGAGTTACTAGAATTAAAGAGCATATGAGTTATATTTTTGTGTATCTGACTTATGCCATTCTTCCACGAGGGGTGTGATATATAATTTTTCAAAAATCTCTCAGTAGGTGTCACTAACGGCGACGAATGCCGAAAGCTTGTACAAAGATCTATGACAAAAACACATTGGAAAAGTTCGACAGCTCGGTAACTGGACCTGTGGCGCAGTTGGTAAGAACAATGCTACGGTGCAGCATGATCATGGATTCAAGTTCCACCGGGCTCAAAAAAAAATGTTCTGTATGTTCGATCTTTGTATTAATAATTATAACTAAACTAAAGGAGTAATTTCACAAATAATCCAATGAGAACATTAAATAGTTACGAAATATATTAATGGTACTTAAATTAGAAGAAGAAGGTTGATGACTGATACCATCTCAGTCCATCGTAACCATGTGACCTGTAAAAAGCCCAAACTTTGGTTTGCTTGAAAAATAACTAATATATACCTACGCGATTGAATCCGAATTAAAAATCATTCTATTGTGTCGTTTATTATTTTTCAGTATGTTTTGGCGTAAGTTTAAACTTCGTTTGAAATATTATATTGGTTGACGAAACATCACTACACACATTGGTAAAAAGTTTTTCTTTTTATTCCAAGCTTTGGAACTATTCCAGTTTTATGGAAGTTGAAGATTGCAATATTATTATACATTTCTTGATCATCAACTCGTTACCTACTGCATTTGAAAGTCCACCTTAACTGTTCATATATAAGGTTATATATAACCCATGTAAAAAGACCGATTGTTTTTTCTGACCGGCTGAAGCCGATTCCGCCTGTATCGGTGTAGTGACTTCCTTATTTTTGACATTCTACATTCTGAATTACCGGAAATGATTCTTGAAAAGAAAAACCTTATAATTTCATGTTTAAAGTGCATATTTCAAGTGACAATTGAATTCGCCAGTTTCCGTAAAACTCGAATGAAGCTTCGATTAAAAAAAAAACATTTCTTTGAGTTTATTAGGTACAGAGTCCAAGTTTGATACTTTGAACTTTCTATCGGTCTTATCGCAAGTGGCATAGAGTATTTAAATATGTTATTATTTTTTTGTTTGATGCAACACTGCAGTAATTGTACTTTCCTTTTTTTTGTAAAATGTATTAATATAATGTAAAATACATAAAGTTTTATTAACACGTCATGGATTTGAAATAAAAGCTTAAAATAATTTCAAATCCATACCCTGTAAAATTGAAAGGAATACCGTCAATTGCGTCAGTGTAGCATTAAGTGAGGGTCTTTGTCATTATTCTGCCTAAACATTAGCCTTTAAAATTGAAAAGAGACAGTGATGTTTGATTTATTTTTAAGAAAACCATGATCCGCCTCAAGCTCAACGTTTAATTATTAGTGTAGTTACAGATATCTACTGAACCAAATGGATCTTTTAATTCAGGTAAATACATAAGAGCAATAAAATTTCGTTAATTTGGTACCCTAAATAAATAATTCTAATATTATAATTTATTAATATATACCATCTATTATTTACAAATTCTTTGATAAAAAGACTAATCTTGCATCGTACGAGGGGTTTCTAACATTTTAGTAAAATGTTGACATTTGGGTCAGATTTACATTTTTATTCCGTAATCCGCGTATAGGGTCGCACTTTATTAACTAAACATTTGTATCTCCTGTACTTTAAAATTTAACTTTGTAGAAAAATAAAACGGGGTACTTTAAAAAACTAAATAAACATATCTACTTCCATTGACAAATGTATTAAGAATAAATAAAAATTTGTCTCCTATTGTACAGAACGATGAAAAATAAGGAACATAATTTATAAAATTAATTTAAAATCGTGATGTCAACTTATATGGGTGGTCATGCGTAATGCGGATACGAGCCCAGATGTGACGTCACGTGCGGGGGAGCCATCGAGTGGGGGGAATAGAGGTTGCTACCACCTCCCCCCCAGTTACTCCACGTTGCCGACGGGAATATGGAAGCTGAAACAATGTTAATATTACGAAGAACGCCTCTAAAGCTCTATAAGACACACAAAAATACACAATATGAGTTATAGGTACGAATATCTACCTCGAAAGACCTATAATTGTTGTTTACAAAGATTAATAAGTAGTATCAATAAACAATTGAATCCAAAAGGAACTTTTAATATCAAAAAGGGCATAATAAGGTTGTTGACAAAACTGGTAAACTGGTGGTAGATCCCAAGAGTTTACAAAGACAGTTGTTGCTGGCTACCATCTAAAATAGTTTGTATACAAAGCATTACTTTTTCCTGTGACTGCTAGTGGCGCTGTACAACATAAATTATTTCAACTTTCCCATACGACATTGTAAAGTAATTTATGCTAGTGGCTAGCGACAATTTTCCCTGTAAGCCTGGAGGCCTACCACGAAATACGATACTGCGTGACTGCGTCCACAACGAAGATCATACGTACTACACAAATGTCAGTTTCACCATGAAAGTAGTGTCAAAATTCGGTACGATAGCTGTCATTTGAGTTTTCGGAGTAAGGTCCATAAATACTTATGCTAAATCACGACCTTCGATCGGTGCTTCGTATTTCGTGGCAGACCCTCTGGAAGTAGAGACTGCATTCATGAAGCAATATTAAAACAAAAAATTTGAGAGTAAATAATATTGAGACGAGCGATTAGCGGGCATAATACAGACACTCTATCGCTCTATCTATAAAGACGTTAGAAGGAAAAGGGAATGACAGTCTCGCGCATAATCGCGCACACCAAGACGCGCCAGTTTCACGCGGTCTATCCTGCGCGATTAGCCTTTACACGGACGGTCTTTCCATTGTGACCAAAAACAAACACGATCAATCGCGCGCGAAAGAAAGTTAGCTTAAAAAATTTTAAACAGGTAATTGCGCACACAATTGCGCGTGCAGGCATTCCCGCGCGCAAACCTGTATGCTCCTGACCACGCGCGATAAAGGGATCTACTGTCTGCGCAGTTTATTACTTTTGAGCATCAATATTTTTGCTATATTCTTCATGAATACACTCAGGCTGAGATTTATAAATAAACGATTACAAACGATCAAGCAAAGACGGCGACTTAAGCTACTTTTTCCTATTTACAAAAAGAAACTGCTTATGCTTCGTAATTTCTTGTTTAAACTTAGGCGTTTTGTAAATACGAAAAACTTGCTCATGTCGCCATTATTGCTAATTCGAAGTCAAAGTTAATATTATAAATCTCAGCAAAAGACGCCCGATTACACACATTTTATGTACATTTTTAAGTAACTAAGTACTGACGGCTGAATATCAAGCTACATATTGACGGATATTATTCAAAGAAAGAGTATAGCTTGATGTGCTGTTGACTGTACTAAGGAAGTTGAGACAGGAGGTGACCGGCGATTACCAATTCAATTTTCGTAGCAGTTTCTCATCGAAAATAACAACTTTTCACACCGAGTGATTCGTTATTGTATTCATTACTTTGCTATTGAGGTTGTTAAAAGTTACTGTTATTACTACTAGTACTTAGTAAAATTTTTCACCCTCACTAAAGCTAATTAGCCAACCTGCCAGATTTTAGATATTAATTTTTCTTCAATAATTTAATGGTCTGATATTTTTCCGCGGGGAATCGTTATGTCTCTTAGGTGGTCATGTTGAAACTCTGACTTCTAATAGATTTTTTAATAACATTTTACCCCGCTTATTAACTTCTTTTTTTTTCCACCATTTAAGGGCGAAACGACCAGCTGACATTTTTGGCATTGCGTTTACGTCTATGAGTTTGAAAACCGTAATCGCTTTGAAGATCTGCGGTCACCCCGTATTTCATCAAATACACAATTAAATTCCAATGATGTATAGTTCTGAAAAGCATGTAAAAATTGTGAAAAGAACACATTCGCTTCAACTACGCAAAAAAATATAGTACGTTTTAAACGGTTTCCAAAATTTTTAATACAAAAACCTCATGCTCTCTTTTTAACGTATCCATTGAGTTTATAATGGACTATGCTTTGATATATTACATAATTAACCGACTTTAAAAAAGGAGGAAGTTCTCAATTCGACTGTATGTTCTATTTTTTTTTTTTGTTTTTTTTTTTGTATGTATGTTACGCGATAACTCCGGTATTTGTGAACCGATTTTCATGATTCTTTTTTGTTGGAAAGGAGGTACTTCCATAGTGGTCCCATTTCATTTTGAAGGAAATCATCCACCTCAAAGGGTGGCTGTTCACGCATGAAGATTCATTTTTATAAATAGCGCCTAACTTTAATTTAGGAGCAATTACTTTTAGCAATTATTTAGTTGATTTTGCTATTTCATCAATTCAAGGCGTTTTTCCCTCGATATACTTTGAGTAGTGTCGTAGTGAGAAACTATTTTTATTATCTCCAGTATCAAGTCCTGTATAGTGGCGAACTAGGGGATATTTCAATGAAACTTAGCAAATAGACGTAATTCCACGTACTTTTGAGGTCGGTTTTTTTAGTACTCTGTACTGAGATTATTATTATCGCACACTGAGAATGACAGTGACACAATTCAACATTTCTGATTTTTAATAATGAGCAAATAAAGTTTTGAAAATTGCGATAACGGCAATTTCTTACTCAACGAAGATTTTTGAACCCTCTTTTTTTGTTAAAAGGGAACCTACATAGTTTTAGAAGTATTTTGCAAATGTTCACCTACTACAAAAAAGTAAAGGTATTTTTGAGAATTTCGTTTAGTATCACTAATCCTCATAATCATTTCATGTAAATTAATATTCTTATTATGCAATATCGTCACCAAGGATTCATAAAAACAAATTATGTCAAGAAATTTAATTTTAAACTTATAAAAAAAGTTATTCTATAACTTATCCACTAACCAGCGTATATCTGGTTCAGCAAACCTGTACTGTATTCATTGACTTACAATGGAATGGACGACGGGTCTAATACAAAAACCACGAAAAAAATGTCCCAACTCAACCTATTTAATCGTAGTGACATTTAAAGGAATTTGAAAAAGCTAAAGCGTTGAATTTAAATTGTAATGTCATCGCAGTACTGTCTAATTTTGCTTGCTTCGCTGTCAGTCGAACAAACGAAGACTAAAGCGTGAATGACGCTCTGTATACGATTTTAACGCCCTATAAGTTCGGACACTTTTTTGGCGCGGACCCGACGTCCATATAATTTGTAAGTCAATGACTGTATTAGTCTTAATGCAAAATGACATTAGCTATAAAATGACGATATTCTTCCTGTCACTACAAAAAAGTCAGTATCGCCCTGTCTCCTATGCCCCGTTCCCTTAGACTATGGAAACTAACGGACATGTTACGTTGACATTATATAAATCAGACGTTATATGTATATGATGCATTTCGACGTCGAAAACATAAACATGTTATTGTCTTTGTTTAACTATTACGTGTCGTCTTAAGCCAAAAGAGATAGCATTACATTGGTCTGTGTCAAACACGGGAATCGAAAATACGTAACGTCAGCTTAATTGCTAACCGTGTCCATTTCGCAGTACATGAGGTACACGCTTAGACTATGGAAACTAAAGGACATGTTACGTTGACATATATAAATCAGACGTTATATGTATATGATGCATTTCGTCGTTGAAAACATAAACATATTATTGTCTTTGTTTAACTATTACGTGCCGTCTTAAGCCAAAAGAGATAACATTACATTGGTCTGTGTCAAACACGGGAATCGAAAATTCGTAACGTCATTTTAAATGCCAACCGTGGCCATTTCAAGTACATGAGGTACATGATACCGTTGTCAAAGGGAAGTACATCAAATGTCAAAACAAATGTTTTTCCAAATGTATTATTTAATTATTCGCATGTATTATAATTAAATTGGACAAAAATATTGACAGTGAGAATAATTAGGTATTAACAAAAATGCGACGCTGCAGCATTAAGAGATGTGGCTTTAGAAAAGTGCAAATCAATCGAATGTTACATTACACAGACAAGTGTTATTTTTTTGTCTATAAATCACACAATAGCCCAAATATCTCATGTAATTAGACTTATTTAAGTAGTTTATTTATGAATCTTGCCAAATTTTGCTTTTGTTACTTTAGATTGCCTGTTTGTTTGTATATTTTGATGATTGTTGTTAACGATTGTTTTGAGATAGTGTTGATCTTGTAAGCATACATATTATCGATATTTCGGTCGAAAAAACGAAGACTAAAGCGTGAATGACGCTCTGTATAAGATTTTAACGCCCTACAAGTTCGGCCACTTTTTAGCGCGGACCCGACGTCCATATAATTGTAAGTCAATGCTGTAAGTAAGTACTTTATTTATTTCGCAAATGCCGTGTGTGGGCGTCATAGGAATACAAATTGACTCCTATTATAATGCATGTCAATTTTAAGTATCTTCACAGTTTGTTATATAGATTTTAAGACTTTCGTGGTTATTCACTAAATGATTATCACTAGTATCACTACTTGACTGACTGACTGTCAGTCAACCCGTGACCATGGAGCGTGCAACCGTTCCGAAATATCGGGAAAATAAAAAGAAGTCATACCGTGGTAAGAAACCTGACTAGTGATAATCATTCACAGTTTGTATTCTGTAGCTTTGCCAAAAATAAATAAATAAATAAGTTTCCATCTAAAGTTGCCATTTTTGACTTTGTACTCCTTTTCACTAGAGCCACAGATAAGATGTTTCCCGTGAATTGAAACATTTTTGGCGTTTAACTCCATCGCGAATACTTCATTATATTACAATTCATTAATTACATTATATAATAAATTTTTGTAGACAATAGAGCTCCTACAATTGTTGTATTGTGAACCATATTTGTATTGTATTTATTTCCTCGCAAATGTGATGAAAAACATTGTATGTTTAACGGACGGTAAACAATACAAAACTCGAGCTATTAAAGCCTTCAGCCTTTGGCTTCTAATAAAAATATTAGGGGTTAAAGTATGAAATTGCCGTTTTATTGCAATAGGTTCTTTGAATTTTCATAGAATCTTTATGGTTTGAGGTTTTCGAATGAAACTTTTTTCAAATGGTTTCTGTGATTTTTTTTTTAAAACAATTGAATATCGACTTTCAATTGTTTTTGTTATTCAATTTAGACAAGAAAGATGGATACTGTGAAAATTCGAGTGATTTTTGAATACGAGTTCCGACGCGGAACTAACGCGGCAGAAACAGCCCGCAATATCAATGCTGCGTTTGGAGAGGGGTCTACTAATGAACGCACCGTGCGATTTTGGTTTAAACGCTTTCGTGATGGAAATTTCGACTTAAAGAACGAGGCACGAGGAAGACCGCCCACACAGGTGAATAACGATGAATTAAGAGAGATAGTGGAAGCCGATCCTAGTCAAACTACCCAGGAATTAGCGGCATGGTTTAACGTTACCTTACCCACAATATTGACTCACTTGCGTCAAATCAATAAAATAAAAAAATACGAAAAATGGGTGCCTCATGATTTGACTGATCTGCAGAAAGAAACGCGTGTTGAAACTTGTGTTGCCTTGTTGAACCGGTACAGAAATGAAGGAATATTGGATCGAATTGTAACATGTGATGAAAAGTGGATTCTTTATGATAACCGGAAAAGAAAAATGCAATGGCTGACCCCAGGTCAAATGCCACAACAGTGTCCTAAAGCAAAACTTACCAATAAAAAGGTAATGGTAACTGTTTGGTGGTCTCAGCATGGTGTTATTCACTATAGTTTTCTCCGATCTGGTCAAGCAATAACGGCAGATGTCTATTGTGCCGAACTCCGAACCATGTTGACAAAACTAGCAGTAAAACAGCCCCGACTCATGAATCGATCTTCACCATTATTGCTCCACGACAACGCGAGACCTCACACAGCACGAGAAACCATTTTGACCCTTCAGGAACTGCAGTTAGAAACCATTCGTCATCCTCCGTATTCACCAGACTTTGCTCCAACGGACTACCATTTTTTTCGTGATTTGGACAATTATCTACGTGACAAGAAGTTTTCTTCCCAGGAGGCAGTACAAAATGCTTTCACACAGTTTGTGCAGTCTACGTCGTCGGAGTTCTATCGCAAAGGCATTAATAACCTTCCCATTAGATGGCAGCAATGTATAGATAATAATGGCAACTATTTTGATTAAATAAATTTGTTAAAAATTTAAAAAATAAACAATTTAGATTTTCAGTACAAATCGGCAATTTCATACTTTAACCCCTATTATTAATAACGCACACACTCAACATAGCCCCGCACTAGGAAAACCCTGGGTCGCGGGTGCCATGTACACACACATAGACAACCATACATTACACCCAAACTCACCCGGCCCGGGAATCGAACCTGGGACCTTTGCGTAAAATTCAGCATGGTAACCGTTCGGCCACGGCCGTAGGAAGCATTAGTAGCATATATTTACCGTCCTGTACAATGTACTATTTCAAGCGTCCCGGTTCAATCCAAAAAAAGCGGGACACTTCGCCTGAAAGTGATGTTTACTGGTTTCAAATTCTCAATACCCCTACAAAGTCTGGCTTATAAGGTAGCCATAGGTTTTAGAAAGTCCATTAAGTCAAGTGTACGGCAGCCCGTGTCGGTGACAACCCGTTTCGAGTAGTGGGCCAATATTTGTGCAAGCAAGTGTAAGTGGCGCACCGAAATGCAGATTACCCTGGAGTGCTCTGTTGTTGAAGGGTCCATGATATTAGCAAAACTTTATGTACTTTGTGTAATATGTTTGCGTTTAAGTTTATATTATATTATTTTAACATAAATACACATTTTCCATAAATCCTTAAGCATATTGACTGATTTATTACGCCCCTGTGTGCTTGACCCTGAAATATTTATAGCACCTATGAATTAAAAAACAAAACAACGTTATACCTAATTTACTTGACTGATTATGATTTAAGCGCTTAGTAAGTTAGTAAATAGACAATGACGTCTTCTAAACTACCGGTTTTAAAAAAAGAGGAGGTTTTATGTGTTACTTTTCTGAACCAATTTGGATGACTCTTTTTTAGTAGTGGTCCCATTTAAATTTGAAGAACATATTTGGCATCTAAGAGTTTTGGTTCTAGTTTCCGGTAATTGAATTTCACCAATTTTTCGTTAACCAATTTTAATAAAACTTGGCACGATTGCCATGTTCAAGAGAAATTTTAAATTGTATTTAATGGTTAATCAAAAGAGGTACGACGAGTGGGGTATTTTTTAAGCGAAGTGTTTTTCTTGATTTGTTTTATTATTGTTTTTAATTTTCATTTTATTTCATTTTTTTTATGTTTATTTTTGTCTGTTTTTTGTGTAGTTTATTTAGGCCAGCATATGTTATGTTATATTATTTTATAGTGTATATATTTTTTGTATGTAGTAAGAGTTGTCATTGTTTAATGATTGTTTGTTTATTGTGATGTTTAAAAACCTATATATTTTATATTATGTTAAGTTGATGTATGTATATGTATATCCTGTTGTTAAAGTGTATGTTCGTTGTAGTGGTGTCCTTTCTGTTGTGGTGGCCACAGAATATCAGCGCCGGTCTGTTTCTCCGTGAGCACACTGGCACATGCTGAGTGGTGACCTTTTTGGTTCCTTATTCTTGTAGTTGTAAAGTAGTTATTGTTAATGTAATGCGGACCAAATAAATATATTTTCTTTCTTTCTTCTTTCACATCATAATTATAATTATTAATTCAAAGTAAATAAAATGTAATAGAATGGAATCTAAACATACTTAATTGAACAAACTAAGGATTATAGTTTATTTATAACGTTTGATTTGCATTAAAAAAATATTGATTTCAATTTATCTTAAATAAGAAGCAATTTTGCATTTATTTTCTACCTAAAAGATAGAGTTTTAGATGGAAATGGCAGACAGATGAGGGGAAGTCTTCAACAAGTGCAGCAGCTCTTTTGTGGATGTTATTACTTTAGAATAATAACGCATAGAATGATAGTTTAATATCAAACGAGCTGTCACAAGTGAGGCAAAAATCAAATTCATGTAGGCTAGTTTTAGTAGTAGGTTAATTTTCGGTTTTAGTGAATATTTATATAAAAATACAAGTTGAAACGCGTTACTTCCTTGTGGAATGTGATGTTAGTATCTATTTTATGTTTGTCTGACGCATTTTTACACTCATTTACCGCACATTTCGTCGTTTTTAGCTGAAATTCTGGAGCTGTTCGCGATGCAACTTGACCTTGAGCACTGAGGCCCGCCCGCTCGTGTAGGCCCTTTTGGCGCGCTTCAATTTGCCTCACTTAGCGTGTGCGGACTAGGTTTCTATGCGTTATTATTCTAAGGTTATTACGAAATCTACAGTCCTTACGTGGATTGTAGTTTTGGTAACGAATAAGCTATTTTGCGCTTGTTTAACACCGGGTTACCATATTTTTATATTTTAATATTTGTGTTGCCAACAGTGTTTGAACTCATAATCATTCGTTTTGACGAGGCATATGCGTTTTGTCATCGTTGAAGAAACCGCGGTAACGAATACGGCGACAGCGGGTTTGCAAACATTTGAGGTTAGATTTCATTTAGAAAAGTTATAATTATGTCACTGTTAATTTCTATATAACTTTGTTTCCAATATTTGACTAACGAAGTTCATAAAAAAGAGTAATTAATGCTCTTGAATAGAAACATTTGGAGTTGCAGTTCAACCGAGATTCCAGATCTAGTTCCATTGTAGTAGTTCAGATTATTATTTCGTCACCAGTGATCGCAATTGGCAGAGTATATTTAAATATACTTCTAATACACGTATTATAATGGATAAAGCCTCCCTCTGAATTATCAATATTACGTATTTTTAACCGACTTCAAAAAAGGAGGAGGTTCTCAATTCGACTGTACGTTCCTTTTTTTTGTATATATGTTACGCGATAACTCCGGTATTTGTGAGCCGATTTTCATGATTCTTTTTTTGTTGGAAAGTGGGTACTTCCATAGTGGTCCCATTTCATTTTGAAGGAAATCATTCACCTCAAAGGGTGGCTGTTCACGCATGAAGATTCATTTTTATAATAGCGCCTAACTTTATTTTCGGAGCAATTACTCTAATGGTTGATTTTGCTATTTGTCCAATTCAAGGCGCTTTTCTTTCGATATACTTTGAGTAGTGAGAACCGATTTTTATTATCTCCAGTGTCAAGTCCTGTATAGTGGCGAACTAGGGAATATTTCAATAAAACTTAGCAAATAGACGTAACTCCACGTACCTTTGAGGTCGGTTTTTTTAGTACTCTGTACTGAGATTATGTACTATATTTTTGATATGCGATTACTTTACTACGGTAGTGTATTAGAAGGAAAGTTTTGTTTGATTATTGCTTTTAATTTTTAATAGTTCCGAGAGAGATATATCCACATGTCTTACTTGAAGTTTTGGTTAGTAAATATACAGTGTCTATTCCGATAATCACTCGTTAACTAGGTAGTTAGCAACCCTCGCAATAAACTTTACGTTTAAAGCCAAATACGTAATTTTGGAAATATTTTAGAAACCGTTTGAAAATACTTTAAAGTTTTGTTCATTCTTTCGCTGTAGCATTGCGGCGTGGTTTTATAATTACCTGTGGATGTTGGCATAGCTGCGTGTGGGGCCATGAAAGACGATAGCTTGGCTGAGTGGTGGTACGAGCTCATGAAAAGATCGCTCTGGTACTTGTATGCCGGGTCGCTGGCCGCCGGCTGTGTGGCCGCCGCCAGTCCTTGGAAATCGAACTTGTACGCATACCGTTTCCCATGTACTTTTGTCATAATATTCTTGTCGTAGTAATATCTGCACAAAGTTCACACGATCAGAATTACAAAATAAAATCAATGTTGTGGTTGTACAGGCAAGTATAGGAATATTCGCAACGACAAACTCGATGTTGACTAATTAATCGCATAGCAAAAACGGGTACCCGAGAATTCGCATAGGCGCGCGTGATCCATGTCTTTTTTTACCTCAGCGCTCTACTGAGCTTATCGTAGTTCATGTTTGGCTTGGACTTCCTCTCCCCCCACCTCCGTGCCACCTCGTCCGGGTCCGTGAGCTTGAACTCCCCGTTGGTGCCCTCCCATGTGATGCAGCCGGCGTTGCTCGAGTCACTCAGGAGCTCTAGTAGAAACTGCCATAACTGGATCTGTCCTGAACCTAGAAATTATACAAAATTTATAACAAAAGCTTGTATAGAGAGAATGGTTTTAATTCTAAAATGTAATAATATTGTTAATATCGAATAAAAAAGAAAGATTTATTCAGTCAAGTTAAAGAATCGTTTATTCCAGTAAAATCAATTTACACTTGAAAACGTCACATTTAAGCCACAGCTCGTTCACTACGCCGACTTCCCTGAGAAGAACGATCGAGAAACTCTAGGGATTGCTCTTTTCTAATAAACTTAAATGGAAATACACTTTAAATCAAATTTGTGATTAATGCAGAGCCAAGTCGTCTTTCCATACATCTTTATCTAACACGTAGTCTTAAATTTTGCAGACTTTTCAATGAAAACATTTGTAAATAAATATTTATTAATAAATACTTATAAGTATTACAATAATAGATTCATTTCAGATTTAAAAAGTGGATGTTACCGCCTATTAAGGTTATCACGTAAGGAAGTACCACTCTTCCATAGCTTATATAGTAGTATGCACATTTGAAATTATGATCTGATTTTAATTTTTATATCTCAAATGTATACGAGTATAAGATCATTGATATCAAAGCCTAAACAATTCATATTTCATTCATTTCATATTTCATTCAATTCATCATAAATTATATTAAGTTTTTCTTTTCATTTTTATGTGTCTGGCTGTGTGTGTGTGTGTGTGTGTGTTTGTGTGCGCACATGTGTGTATCGCGCGTGCGTATATGAGTGTCTGTGTATGTTTTGCCCGTTGCCACAGAAAAAGAGAGTAGTGTTTTTAAGCTTCCTAAGGGCTTGGTTCGCAAACGGGTTAATTCCAGTCAGCCTCGCAAACAACTTCACAAAGCGTAAAGGCACGTATCGTTTACAGGTTCTCGAACCTGAGTCACTGACCCCGGCCGACAGTGTCACTACTGGGGAATACCGCTTCTCTAATGTAAAATTCAAAGCTTATTCCTCAGACGGTGTAAGAGCGGAGAATTTAAAATAGTAATCACCATTAATCAGTTTATCAACATCCTGGCTACAAAAGTAGCAGTAGAGCCCCCTGTGAAAGATTTCGTCCGGGGTAGTACCACCACCTTACCTATGTGTACCGCCAAGCAGTAATGTGCGCATTACTGCGTTCCGGTTTCGGAGAGTGAAACTACAGGTACATGGGACTTGTCAGCTTATGTCCAAGGTAACGGGCACAGTGGCAGTGCTCCTAAGAGCTTTTAATAGCAAAGACTAAAAAATTATGACGACTAAAAACTAAAAAATCAATATATTTTTGCGACATCCTTGGTCGAGTGGCTTGCACACCGGTTTTCATGGTGTCGCCTTCTCTAAGGTCCTGGGTTCGATCCTCGACAGGGTAGAAAAACTAACTTTTCTATATTGTCTCGGGTTTGGGTGTTTGTGGTACTGTCGTTTCCGATTTTCATAGCACATGTGTTTTAGTTGCTTACTTTGGGATCAGAGCCACGTATGGTGATGTTGTCTAGCATATAGTAATTAATAATAAATATATATAATAATAGATTAATGGGACTTTAGAAGGAAATCGCGATATTTAACCTGTGTTACAAGAAAGTACTGTTGCTGGCATTTATCTGATGTAGAAAGGGTTATGTTAAGCCGTGCCGTGGACATTGTTGTTTACGGGCTTGACGTTATTATGTGCCATCGCATTTTTCATTTGAATTGTCATATTCATCCGCTTCAAGGAGACAAGAAGAGGGTGCTCCTCTGAGTGCTTATTGTCGAGACGCATACAATTACGGTCATCATTTCAACGCCATAAACCTTGCGTTCTATGCTAATCTCTATGGGACGAATAGGAGGGAGTTGCTGTGGGGTGTTTTTTTACATTTTAAACATTTATAGTCGCTGGGAGTAAGGATAACTTTTCAATTCGATTTTCTAAAAAAAAATCCCAAATAAATCGTATAAACAGGAATAAGGAAAAGAACCGCGCATTTTTATCTAAAAAAAATCCTAACATTTTCCCGAAGTGGTGGATTTACGGAGGTTAATAGACGGGGTGGTTCTGGGCATGTTACAATATTGGGTGGCTATGTAAGGGGCACGCACGAGCGATCCGAGAATGCGGCCGTGTGGAACGATCCGCGCACCTACACCAGATAAGTTTCTTTTTAGGGTTCCATACGCAGCGACAAATGAAATTCTAGAGCTGCATTTTACAACTTCGGGACGATTCTCTAAATTGTCATTTGTTTGGTAACTAATTAGTGTTCATGAACCAGAGTAACCGACATTACAAACTTAAGTGGCAGTCGGCAGGGCACTTTGCTAGTAGACCCAGCGAAGGCAGACCACCCAAAAGGTGGAATGATGACCTGGTGAAGGTTGCGAGAATTGTAGTAATCTTTGGAGGAGACTATGTTTAGTAGATGATGATGTGTAATATTTATGACTCATCCATAGTTGTAAGGGCAGTTGTACACGAGGGTGGTCCGCGCGATTTATCCGCGTATCTTTAGACGTTTGTTGGTTCACGTCGCGCCTCGTTCGATTCATTGTGCGATCACGGCTCATCGGTTTTATGGCCCACAATTAATGCCTTGATCGGCAAAATATTGTGCCTCGGGGCGGATGTTGAGGGGATTTCGGAGATAGTTTTCGGGCCCTGCTTTTGCACAGATTCATGTACCTACAGATAAATATTCTCTTTGTCTATTTAAGTATTTTATAAGCCATTAGTATTGTTGTTATTCTCCTCTTGTTTTATATCTCGCATATAATTATCTTGCATTGTAATGTGTTATTAAGGCATATTGTTTTTTCATTAATGTTAGTTTTAAGTAAAATATAGAACAATCTCCGTTGCTATATGCTAGTTTACTATCTTTATTGTACTTTATATTTTCATAGAATTAGTGGTTCCTCAGTTTTTGTGTTGTAATTAACTAAGTCAGTCCCCGTAGTATGGCTACAAGTGACAATCGCGACGCGCGCGATAAAATTGATATAAGCGCGCGCTATTGGCTATCTCAATCAGATCTAATTTAGATAGCCAATAGGGCGCACTTATTTCAGTTTTATCGAGCGCGTCGCGACCGTCACTTGTAGCCATGCTACGGGGGTGATCTCGCAAATACACGATCTGCAATCAACTTGGCAATTGTTTCCATCCGCCGATAATTTAAGAACCCAGCCCATGACATTGGCTGGCATAGCATATAATATTCTATAAAAAACTTTTTGGTGCCTTTTACCGTACCCAAATGACTTTGTAAGCAATGTTTTGATGTTATATCTGTGGTCATATCTGTAGGTGAGAGATAAATAACCCTAAATGCCAAATAGTAATATTTACTACGGAGCATTTTAAACAGAATGAGGCTCTTTATTAGGCATTTAGAATCAATCTTACGTTCAAATAAGGAATAGTATTTTGTGTAACCGTTGCATAATGAGGTTCTTACAGTCGTGTACCGTGTTTAGGCCACGAAGCTTTGCCGAGTTAGACCTAATTATGTAATGATTGCATATAATATTATTTCTACGATTAAATAAAATAATGAAAAACATAGGAAATGAAACTGTTCTTCCGGATTTAAATCGAGAATGTTTGTTTCGTTTCGAAACACAACCAATATTTAATGTATATTTTGTCATCAATCCACAACACCAAACTCAAACGAAAGTCCAAAGAAATGTTACAAAACAAAAAAACTAGAGTGATGAAATAGAAGTGGCCAAGTACCGCTTATATTTTAACCATTTGTTTTTATAAAGGCTTATGCTCCGTTTTTCTAGGTCCATTTAACCAATCAGGTAGAGTTTGAGTAGCATCATATTTGATATTTTAATTAGCAAAAATACGACTTTACGTTGCACAGTGAAATTTTCAAGTTCAGTAGCCGAGCACCATAGACAATGTAATTTTTTATGTACTTTTATTTTACAGATAAGGTACATCAACTGTAGTAAACATACTCTTAGAGAACAGTGTATTGTACTTATATCTATTTATGACGTACACAGTATTTAATATAATAAAATAATAATAAGCAACACAATGAACTTATGAAATTACTGGGGAAGCGATTTGAGAATGTTATTTTTGAAGACATTACGGGAAGAATGAAAAATGTCTATTATCTATCCGAAAGTTAATTTGGTTGTAAGTAGAGGATGCAGAGTTAGATTAGTCCGACATCGTGGTACATGTATATATCTATAAGGTAAGTTAATATTGCAAAATTTTATTGTATTATATAGAAGGTCAGATAATATTGGGTAATCTCTAAGATATTCATTTTGAAGTACTGTAATCTTATAAGCCGTTATTTTTAGCATTTTAAAACAATTTAAATTCCAAAATATGGACCTAAAAGATATTTTTTTGTTATATTAATCGATCTAAGAAATCTTTTCCTACATGCGGTTGTAATGACGATCGTTCTTACCAGAGTACAAAGATTTTTTTAAAAGCATCTCGTCTGTGTTGGTCTGAGTAAAATTATGTCGATGTAACGTAATTCTCGGAGTATTTGTATTTACTCGGTTTTGAATCGGACTTAGTATCGTAATTTGACACAATATCTAGCTGGCCGAATTCAGTGTATAATTAGCAGCCAAGTAGCCGCTTCAAAACTTCTACCACTACGTTCCGTGCCACACAGATTGACAACAGTAAAGTCACCCTGAATATGTACGATAATATAAAAACACGCAATATATTTAATGCAGGGTAAGTAAATTCACTGAATAAGGTCGTGTGAAATCCGTAATCAGAGCCCAGGGCTGGCACGTGTAGTTAATTGTCTTGGCGTTTAAAACGCAGACAGTGGCGCCTGCGTTGCCGTGAGAAGATTTATTGTGACTAAATTACACGGTTTGACCGAAAGGTGCAAAGGGCAGCGCGCTGCTTAATTATGTTTAATGATTTTAGGGGTTGATTGTTTAAAAAACGCAAGTAAGCGTTTCGTGTGTGCGGTGTTGGCGTAGGATATTGAAAACAAGTTCATTTTTTAGTACACTTACAAACTTATATTTCTACTGTTAGTATAATAATTTCAGTACAGAGTACTAAAAAAACCGACCTCAAAGGTACGTGGAATTACGTCTACTTGCTAAGTATTATTGAAATATCCCCTAGTTCGCCACTATACAGGACTTGACACTGGAGATAACATATAATAATCTCAGTACAGAGTACTAAAAAAACCGACCTCAAAAGCACGTGGAATTACGTCTATTTGCTAAGTTTCATT
>NW_020656001.1:3054148-3061329 GCF_003589595.1 Hyposmocoma kahamanoa
CAAAGTATATCGAGAGAAAAACGCCTTGAATTGGAGAAATAGCAAAAACAACTAAATAATTGCTAAAAGTAATTGCTCCTAAATTAAAGTTAGGCGCTATTTATAAAAATTAATCTTCATGCGTGAACAACCACCCTTTGAGGTGGATGATTTCCTTCAAAATGAAATGGGACCACTATGGAAGTACCCCCTTTCCAACAAAAAAGAATCATGAAAATCGGTTCACAAATACCGGAGTTATCGCGTAAAGAACATACAGTCGAATTGAGAACCTCCTCCTTTTTTGAAGTCGGTTAAAAATTACAGAAAGAAAATAAAATGAATGAATTAATGAAATGAGTGCATGATACCTGCTAAGTTCACCGAGCTCCCAGGACGTGAAATTCGGTGAACCTAGAAAGCAGATCGAAGTCCCACCTATTCCGTATCATTTTAAGGACTCTGCTTGAGCTTTCTCGCACTCTGCGCAGGCAGGATGTCACCTTTTTCGTATTAGTGAGTAAAAATCCTTTACACAAGTGTCGGCAAAAGTACCCGACGCACTGCAGTGGCGAGGAAGCCCAAACAGAGCCCCGAACGCATTACAACATACAACATACAACATGAGTAAAAATAAATTAATAACTTATTAGTATTCGATTGTCAAACAGCTTTTAGTTTTTAGTATCTCATTCAAAATCATATCAAGAAATCATCAGAGCGCTGTTAAATCAAAACAATTAGAGATTTTTGAGTGTATTGGTTTGACACGGCAGAGAAGAAGAAAAAGAAGGGTTTATAATACTTAGAATTTGAGTGATGTCTTCTACCCGTATTATGACCTAATCCTCGCCCTAGAGTAGATCTATGCCCGCCAGTGGGACGTGTAATATTTGTTCTTGGCGGTCATAACAATACCTCCAACGGTGACTTTATTTTTGGGTCATTTTCGGTTATTTTTTTAACAGCCATTTTCCCCGAATTTTGTGAAAAAGAGAAGCTAAAGAAACAAAATTCGAAAAGAACGAATTTTGTGAAAAAAAAAAATAAAGAAACAAAAATCAAAAGTAAATGAAATGTAAGTTAAATGGAGGTATCGATAAAATTGAAGGATTAAATTGAAATTAAATATTCTTGGTTTTTGGGCCGGACAATCACACTTTGAGTATGTACCAAAGCAACCAAGTTAAGCAGGATCAGAACCAGCTTAGAAAAGATCGTCTCTCCAAATTCGCATTCCCGGGAATCAATCAGGACTGCATTAAGTCTTTACATACACAGAATACATAGCATAGAAATGAGTGATTTATTCATTACTACAAGCTATAAATACCACATTGAGACGTGTGGTAATATCGATATAATGTAAGTAATTTACATAGGCCGTAGCGTGATGCGTGAGTGCCATGCTTCAGTTCGACACAGCGTTGTTAGCCTATTAACATTTTGACTTTCATAGGGGCCGATCGCAGACAGATAATGTAAGTTATATCCAACGGGGGCTTGTGACGTCAGCGTCCCCACATAGAACAAGCGACGGGTTATCAACGCCATCTATATTTGCGTGTATGAAGTTCATTACCGTGATTTAAAGTAAAGATCGACCAGCCCTAGGTGTTTTAAAGATTGTTGAGGTGATTTTTCAATCCGATTTCAACAAGGCGGGTGCCTGGGATCTTTTTTGTTTTTAGCTGATTTTAAAAAACGAGGAGGTTCCCAATTCTTCTGTATTGTTATACTCATACCGGAAAGTTACAAAACAAGGGTTTTCAATCAGTGTGTTCTACAAGGTACGGATCGAGGTTCTCCGACAGATCGCCAACAGTCGTAGACATAGCTAGAAGAATAAGCGAGCTGACGTCGCTGGCCATATTTGTTGAAGAATCGATAACCGATGGGGGAAACGAGTTCTGTAGTGGAGACCACGGTTCGACAAACGTAGTGTAGGACGCCCAATGGCCAGATGGTGAGACGATTTGCGAAGGGCTGTTGGCAGCAGATGGATGCAACGAGCTGAGGACCAGGCGAAATGGCGCGCATAGGGAGAGGCCTATGGGCTACGATAGTCTGGTGATGATGAATATGATCTTTATGTTGTTGATATCATGATCATCAGTCACAGGCCGACTTCACCCACTGCTGGGTAAGGCCTCCCGTTGCTTGTGCAATCCACCACGATCCTGTGCTAATCTCACCCATCTACGTCCCGCAACCATTTCTTGGCCACCATTCGGTTATCTCTTTACTCCACCAGTGATCACCACATCTCGCAATATGTCCCGCCCAGCTCCATTTTAAACTCGTTATCCGCTCTCCAATGTCCTGGACCTTAGTTTGTCTACAGATTTCGGAATTCCGAACTCGATCTAAAAGTTTGATGCCGAGCTCCCTCGATTGATCTTTGTGCGACTCTCATTCTGTACACAGCCTTCTGTGTGAGCGTCCAATATCGTTGTTGATATACCAAATTTCATTATGTCATATCGAGTTCTTCGGTTCCATTGCTGTTTGCATTTGCAGTTGCTACATATTGGAAATTATTATTTTTTTATATATAAATAAACGTAAACGTTGGTTTCTCCAGGAAACAAGTAGTTCAGTTTCGAAGCTAGTCTGTCACTTTTTTGTAAAAAAAAATTATTTTAAGATATATAGATATAGGTAGAGATAGATAGAGGTTTGTAGACAGGCGAGGGAAGCACTCCCAACGCTCAATGCCAGTCTATCTCGAATACTAATTAAACTTAAAAGGCAAGAGCTTCGCACTTTAACTGCCGCCCTAACGGGTCATGGGCCATACAATAAACACCTTTTCAATTTAGGTATCACAGACAGCCCTCTATGCAGAGCGTCCCAATAGGGGGAATAAACGGCTGCGCACATCCTACTTCAGTGCTCCGGCGTGGCCAACTACAGGGCGAAGTACCTTGGAGTGCCAAGGTCGCTCCCCGAAGTCTCCAGCAAACCAAGGAGGCTGCTGAGATTCCTGGAGGAGCTTGGGTGGCACGAGTAGGACCCTGCACCCACCACACACAAAATAGTCGCCTTGTCGTCGAGTTGCGGATAACAGCCCGTTATACCAATCTAATCAATCTAAGATATATATTATTTTTCAGAGCTATAATGTATGTACAAGTTCAATGTTCATTTTGAGCTATCGGTTGCATTAAGAAAACACTCAAGAGAACCCTACACTGGAAAAGAACACTGACAAAAGCAATAAATAAAAACGAACACTATATCCATTGACTTACAAATAAATGGACGACGGGTCTAATACAAAAACCACGAAAAAAATGTCCCAAGTCAACCTATTTAAACGTAGTGACATGTAAAGGAATATGAAAAAGCTAAAACGTTAGATTTAAATTGTAATGTCATCGCAGTACTGTCTAATTTTGCTTGCTTCGCTGTCAGTCGAACAAACGAAGACTAAAGCGTGAATGACGCTCTGTATACGATTTTAACGCCCTATAAGTTCGGACACTTTTTAGCGCGGAACCGACGTCCATATAATTGTAAGTCAATGACTATACCAGAAAAAAAAAACACTATATGAGAAAAGAATCCTAAATTACCAAAGAACAATAAATAGGAAAAAAAAAAATTACATTGGAAAAGCACCAAAGGATAAATCAGTACAAAGTATTAAACAAATCGACCTGAAAAATTCGTGGAATTACATATATTCTTACATCTATTGCTAAGTTTTATTTGTTTGCTACCTTAAATTCAGATTCATTCTCTTCACCATCCATTGTCACCTTAATATTTTCTTCAAATTTAAATGGTACCACTGCTGTGGTACTCTTTCCAACAAAAATAGAATTATCAAAATCGGTTCACAAATCAACAGAGTTATCGCGTAAAGAATACAAAAGAAAGAAAATAGATAATACAGTTCAATTGTTAATCTCCTCCTTTTTTGAAGTCGTTTAAAAAATATGATTCAAATTTGATTTAAAGTAAAATTTAATGACTATGTAACGTTATCGCAATCTAAAAGGTCAGTTATTTATTTCAATAAGCTAGTTAACTTTAAAACTTTTATTTATTTTTTCCATGTCTTTTCTCCACAGGTAAACTTACAGTAAATAAGTACAGTTAGTGTCATGAAAGTATTTGAATATTTACACGGCATTTAACAAAAGCATATATACAAAATTTGTTTAACTGTTCAGTTAAACGTTGAAATTATCACTGAATGTCGCGATCTGGAGTACTGTACCAAGAAGCAGTAAACGTTTCCACTTTAGATAGTTAAACTTATTCTTGACGGAAGCAGCTGTCAGGTTTCTAGACACGGGAGGCTGCAACCAAGCGAATTAGAAGCTCCTTAGAAGTATAGTCTTATTTGGTTATAATAGTAAATCCTGATAAATGCAGTTGAAATTATCACGAGAGAGGAAAAGCAAAATATATTATTTGCATACATTTCAAGTGATTTACGTAGAGTCCTCTAAAATCCCGGCACGATTAAAAGTAAAATGGAAAAAACCAGAACAAAAAAGTTATATTTATAATTAAGTCGTCACTATCATATGTATTTTTATGTGAAATTACTCCACTAGTTTGTTATAATTATTAAACAAAGATCTCGAACACTTAGAAAGAAATAACTTCGATCGGGTTTGATTCGAACCAACGTCTCCTAGCAAACTGTGTCAGACGCTATGCTACTAAGCCACGGGACGAACCAGAGGGCCTCACGGAATCGTTATGTTTTTGTTGAAGATTTTTGTTTCTGGTTTTTAACGCCTTTTTGTCGTAGGGCCATCCGTGAGAAATCTATGAAAGTTTTTCTTCACTCCGTGAAGTTATATTTATTTTATTGAATATCGTGATGTTTTTTTACTATAATTATAATATTGTTATTGATAAAAAGATCGAACAAACATAAATATCTTACTGGATTCGAACCAGCGTCTGCTGCCTCGTCGTGGCCACAGCTCTTACCAATTGACCTAGCAGGTAAACCGTTTCGATCGAAGGTACTTTTCTTTCTATTTCTTCCATCTTTGGGATTCAGTATTTCCTCTAATGAAAAATCCCAAACAGACATAAGACTGCAGTACTAATTAATATGTTTTAGTTTATTCTAATTTCTATTAATAATTAATAATAAATTGAACTTAATCAAAATTCATTCAATAAAATAATTTGTAAAACTTAATATAGCGTAAATTGGAATGTTTTTTTGTAAAATTAAAAATAAGGTATTTAATTAATAACTATTGTAACTATAGTGAAAAAATAGGGTGGTTTGCATCAATATTAGACATAACTGGTTGAAGACTGTACCACCTCAGTCAACCGTGACCATGGGACCTGTAAAAGGCCCGAAACGTCGGTTTGTTTGAAAAAACAAATATACGCGATTTAAATACGGAAAAATAATTTCATTTCCTAAATACAAAATAGATTTATTTATTAACTTTATTGCTAAAAATGTATTTGTAAATGTGGAGATGTTTTTTCCGCTCTATGTGTATTATTAACTTGAAACATAAGTAGGTATACTTTGTTTACACCGATTTTTGGTAGTTATATAAAAAGTTGGCGCGCCAGAAAGTTTAGACTCGTGTAGTTTATATAAGTACGGTGCCACAAATACTTCCCTTAGACCCTTGAACGTGGGTGCTTATCGAGATCTCGCGTGCCAAAGTTCACGTTACCTTGTCACCCCACTTTCTCAGGGGTCACCCAGGTCAACTCTGATCACCTGTCACATGACCAAGGATAATAACATAGTGAATTTATGGAATAACAATCTCAACGCACGGTCAAGAAATAAGACTTACTTTCTCGTAACCGCTTGTAATAGATTTTTTTTGTGTTTTATTAGAAAGGATTGATAGGAAGATAATGTTGAAAATTTTAATTTGGTAAGTACTGCGGCATTCATGTTGAGTCAGTGCTTTAACACCGTCATGACTTCCAAAATTATTTAACTTAATTTTTTTAAAGTTACATGTATAGTTGTGCATTCCGTTCGTTATTAAAATTTGTTATTTTAGGTGGTTCAATCTGTATTAATTAATAATTATAATACTAGTTTCAGTTGATCTTAGTATATAAGTTGTCATGGAAGTGAATAAAGTATTTTCACTTCTCATGCTCTAAAAGTTCGTCAACAATAGCCTTGTGTAGCGGGAGCTTAGGGCATCATTTAATCCCTAAGGAGTAAAGGTACTTAGTTCTTTGCCTTTTCCGCATATACGGTGGCGCCATATCATTTTTCCGTGTTAGTGCGTTTATGTATTGGACCATGTGACGCGACGTAGCACTTAAATCGTTCGAAAGACGTTCATGGTTGCCAAATCGCGTTTAGTTGCGTTGTATTACAGATGTACATAGTAGAGGTGTAAGGGACCCAAATAGACTGGTGTATAATAATAAACCTAGATTGTGTTATTACAAAAATCAATGTAACGGTATGTGTGTCCGAATTTATAATGCTCTACCAAAAGACATTCAAACGTTACCAAATAATTTGTTCAGAAACAGGCTTAGTGAATGGCTTAGAGACAAAAATTATTACAAATTGACTGATTTTTTAGATAAATGTTGACATGAAATTAGTGCTAAATGTATGTGAATGTACAATGTAATAATCATGTATAAATATTTTATAGTTTGACATATCTGTGTTTGGTAGGAAAAAATACAGCTAAATCGAGAGCGTACACCATTGAAATAAATTTATTTTTCACCTCACTAGCTCGAAAAAGCATTTCTTTCTCATTAGAAATTTGCGCGGAAAAAGGTTTTTGAAATACGAACTTAACGATGGACTGTGGTGCACCAGACGTAATGACACGTTCAAATACGCGATTTGTCGTATATTATTTAATGTAACATAGATCCGTAGGTATATTATATTGATGATAGACACAAAGTGACAAAAGTGTGTCAGCGCGCGAAAATCACTTTACTTACACCTAAAAACTCTCTCTAACTATATATATATATATATATATATATATAATCTAATATATATAATCTAACCTAAAATACATCTAAAAATCTCATAAAAGACGGATTCTATAGCATTTGTATCATAATTGAGGAGATGGCGTAACAAATTTTGTTTGTGCACAAAAATCATCGTATACGACAGAAGCGTCTTTGACTGAGTATTAAATGTGATAGTAAAGCCTGACCAATACTAATTTACTATGGTAAAGCGTATTCTTCAGCAT
>NW_020656001.1:3066329-3238866 GCF_003589595.1 Hyposmocoma kahamanoa
TCTTTTGTGGTGTCATTGTGGTAAACAAATAAATGTATTTTCTTTCTAATTCTTTCTTTCTAATTTTTGTAAACCAACTGGCTTGAGAATGATTGCTGCTACCGGTAAATATTGTCTAAGTAAAAATCAGACGCTTTTCTGCTAGCATTTTATCTCGGGCTATGAATTTACGTTTGTATTTTCGGCGCACTACAATGGACAATATATCTCCCCCGCTGGCTGGATAGGACGCTCCGTCACTTCCCTGCGACATTGGGTCAACAAAACATTCCTCTAGGTAAACACAGTGCCCGTCTATATGAAATTTATTGTACCACCGCAGGGGCAAATGGAGCACTCGGTTCAGAGGGAACAGATATTCTGGTAAACGCTTCACGTTCTGGCAATTGGAACCTTGTTGAAGATCGCGGTGTCGGCGCAACACATCACCCGGTCATGTTAAGAATTACATGTTTATTTTTAGATTTAGAAATAAATCAAATAAATGCAAATACGGCATATGTGAGGTAAGGCACACGTGTGACTATACGATTAGGGCTTCCAAAAACACCGCCGGTGTTCGAATTGAACCAATGAATGAGTTTATCGCCGTCGGCACTTGAACCCCTTTAGTGGCCATTACGACTGATTGGTGCACCAAATGAACCTTACGATGTTAGCCTTTTCTACTGTAATTACTTGTCCATTACCAACACTAATCTCCACTGATGTTGCTACACGCGAAATCGATATCAAGCCTTATTCGCCTGCGACACGGCATATTATACTTCGACAGCAGAAACAAAATTTCCCAAGGATGCTATTTTATGAAAGTGAAATCGTTCTTATTGCTGTAGCCGAAAATCCAAAATCGCCAGTCAACCGTGGAAGCGTGCAAACTTTGACCATAGTTCTTGGAGTTAGGGTTTTATGTGGATTGTTTGGTGTAGATGTGTACATGGTGTAGCCGGAGGCTCGAAGGAGTTAATGCGTGACGCACAAAAGGCCAAATCACGGCCCTCAGACGTGCGGCCGCGTCAAAGAGCGAATTTGTATTCCAATTATGACGCCCGCCATAGACACCCGTCGATCAATAATAAAGCAAGTAATTTTTTGATGCCACGCACCTACCTAAAAGTAGTGTAAGGGTGGATTTTGTTTTTATACTACGTTTTCTTATTTTATGTGAATTTTAAAAGCAAAAATCTGAATGTGAAAATTTCGAACTGTTCAAAGTGAATACTGTGTGATAAAATAACAATATATAAGTAATAAATATCAAGTATTAAATAAATTATAACTATGTCGTTTTTCTCGTTAACTAACCGAAAATAAAAGCTTATTTTGGCTTTTAATTTACGGGTCTTCGGATGCGACGGAACTCGCAGTATCCACAGAAATAATGCGACCGGCAGACAATAAAGCAGTGCTCGCTGTAAGGCCATAAAATAATAATAAAGGGATAATTAATCGATTTCAGTGCATTACGGCATCCCCTTCGTCGTTAGTGCAATTCGGAAACCCCGGGCATTAGCTATTTGATTGTGATTCAAGCCCCTGTCTTGGATTCAATAAAAATCACCCCGAAGATATATTTTGACATTTCTATTTGTAGACATATAATGATTATTGGTCGGTAATAGTTTTCTGGGTTGAATCGATTCTTTATAATCTCAGTATAGAGTACTACATCCACCTCAAAAATTCGTGGAATTTGTCAAGTTTTATGGTAACCGGTTATCGGAAAGTATTAGGTACACGGTACGGAACTTAACACAGGAGATAATAAAAATCGGTTCTCACTGCTGCGAAAGAACCTTATTTTGATTCACATGAGGGCAAGTATTTGATCAAGTAAGTAATCTTACCTATTTATTTTACATTCTAATGAATTTCCCTGGCACTATATCTACAGTTCTGGTGAACGATTCTCGTGTGATAGATATGTCGAAATGTCAGTCACTACTGTCGAAGAAACTTGGCGAATAGCCAACACAAACAGTTTTTTTATATTCTCAGAATCTAAATATCGACTTAAAGGACACGTATAGTTCTACACTCATTGATTGGTCAAAGACAGTAAAGGTTATGATTAGACGAATCAATATAGCAAGGTAGTGGTTAGTATGTTCCCTACTGAAGGATCTTTTATTGGATAATGAATTCTACAGTGTAGAGGAATTTATTTTAAAGAAATTGTAATTATATTTTACACGTTTGTATTTTGAAAATATTTAAATTTTTATTTGTATTTTTGTAGTTCGTATTTTTCTAGTAATTATTTTATTTTATATTAACAATAAAATTGACGATCATGTTATCCCTTCACATTATATTTCGAATTGTAATATTATGAAATTGATAATGTGAAATCAATGATTCTATTCTATTCTACTCTGTTCTGTTCTATTATATTGTAGAAAGTTATTGGATACGACAAAACATGACGTAAATTTAATTTGATGTTAAAGTGCCGTTACTTTCCAATTAAAAACCATATAGTTTGTAGCGTCTTTAGTGACATCTGTAAATTACGTTTTGTACAGTCAGTTGTAAGTTTTCGAAATCGAGAAAGTTAGCATTCGAGATTAAAAAATACGACGTTAGAACAGTCATCATAGATAAATAAAAAAGAATACTGTTCTTTTTATCTTATAAAGATAAAACATTCTTGTGATCTTAATTTTGAGAAATAATAATATTATGTTGAAATCCATTATTTATTAGTAATTGATATTTTTATTATTGAGTTTTTTGTGAAATAGCTCGATCGATCTAACAAAGATCGAACACATAGAAATTTCTTCGACCCGGTGGGACTTTAACCCACGACCTTGCTGCACCGTAGCATTGCTCTTACCAACTGACTCACAGGTCAAGTTGAGGCATCACTATCGGCGACGACTACCGAGAGCCAATGCAAAGAACACTTATGAGAATTCCGACAGCTCGGTAACTTGACATGTGGTCAGTTGGTAAGAGCAATGTAACAGTGCAGCATGGCCGTGGATTCAACTCCCACCGGGTCGAAGAAATTTTTCTGTGTTCAATCTTTATCATAACGAAATTAATTTTTTTCCGGATATAAACAGCGTTTATTTGAATTTTCAACAAACCAATGTTTCTGGTTCCTTACAAGTCGATTATATTAGTAGATATTACACATCGATTAAGTACTTTACTTGTTGCAGATGAATATAATTACTTTCCTCTTAGTTTGGCCGTAGTAGGGTAAAGAAATATTACGAAATACGCGGCGGTGAAAATAACATTTAGATTTGTTAAGTTTTTTTACTTACAATGTTTGCACGGGGCGTTGTTTGAGTTTATGGTGCGGTTGGCGTACTCGGCAGGGTGGGTTAGTGCACCCGACGGCCCGCGATCAAACAATCGGTAAACAATGCAGTGATAATATTGTTTTAGACGTACAATTAAAGGTCTTGTCACGCCGTGTCAGCGATTGACAGCTTGTAAATTGATTGATTGTCAGTTGTTTTTTGTATCTAATGGCAAACAAATTTTACTTTTGGATTCTCGCTTGCTTTTATGTTCTACCGGGTACATCGAGTGTATAACCAGAAATAGAGACGAAATAAGGGCCATACATTCCTGGTAACACATTAGCGATACAGCTCTTATAAATATCAACTCTCGTTTGCACTAAAATTACAAATTAGAAAGCTGAAATGGTACAGCGCCAACAACTGATCTGTGTGTACGTCTCCGTATATTCCAAAATTATTTTGTATTTATTGTAATAAAGATAATATCTTTAACAATGGCGTGCTGTTACATTCGGTGTTGTGGGGAAATACAGCAAAACATCTAATTACAAAACAAACGGAATCACATTTCATTGGTAATTAAATATGTAATTTTTCAATTTTCGTCCATTATAGCAATGCTCAAGTTAAACTGGTCGAATTGAAGTGAAACAATTGACGACACCCGTCAACTGTTTCGAGTTCGGGCTCGCCAATCGGAGCGAAGGTAAGTAACATTTCTTCTCTATTGCTGGTTATATACTCCACTGTGTAAGCCACCGCTTACAGTTATATTTCCCTTAGCAATCGGAAATACAAGTGCAATTGATATTATAAATGTTGTTTTAAATGGAAAACCACCAAGAGACAAACAAATTTACTAAAAATAACGGATAACTCACGTATTTAAGTCGATTTTTTTATGATTAAGGACACGAATTGATTCTTTTAAGTCGAATTTTTGCTCAACAATATTCGAAATGTTTTCTATTTAAAGCAACGTGTATAATATCAATTGCACTTGTATTTCCGATCGCTAAGGGAAATATAACTGTAAGCGCTGGCTTACACGGTGGAGTATATAACCAGCAATAGAGAAGAAATGTTATTTAACTTGTTTGAAAACTATTCTGCCAAATCATTACGGTGACAACTACGCTCCGATTGGCCAGCCCGAACTCGAAACAGTTGACGGGTGTCGTCAATTGTTTCACTTCAATTCGACCAGTTTAACTTGAGCTTTGCTAAAATGGACGAAAATTGAAAAATTACCAATGGAATATGATTCCGTTTGTTTTATAATTAAATGTTTTTCCCACACCACCGAAAGGAATAGCCCCCCATTGTTAGAGATATTATCTTTATTACAATAAATACAGTATATTTTTGGGATACACGGCGACGTACCTACAGGTCAGTTATTGGCGTTGTACTATGTTCATCTATCTAATTTGTGATTTCAGCGCAAACGAGAGTTGATATTTAAAAGAGATATAAGGCCCATTTGGCTGATGAGTTGCCAGGGATGGATGGATATTTACTCGATGCTGTAAGTATATAATTTTTTTACCTTTCTTTCAAGGACTTTCGGGTCCTTCAAGTCTCCGTCTTGCGTTTGGTGGGATCCAATCCGTGGTGGTCGTTGTCTACTGTTCGCTTGGTACGCAGGAGACGATTTTCAGTAACAGTGTACTTTTTTATGTAAGTAGATATTCAACGATAATAGCCACTCAGAAGTTACGGCAAAAATATTGACATTGCATGTTTGTCGGCAGTTCTAGAGGAGGTGCACGCGTGACACTTGTACTAGTGTTTTGTGGCGCCTGGAAATTCACTTCCAACATCCATAACAGGCGAGGACTTTGAATATTTAAAGAATCGTTGTTTATTCAATAGCGTACTCAGCTTGTCACTTTTTATTTCGGACCTTAAGTATAGTTAGGTGATAGGAAGACAGATAAAGTCTTATAATATTTTGAAGTACACTAAATTTGTATTATTTATTTTAGTTTTATTTTGTAAAATAATGAATAACTAGTTTGTTATAACTATTAAATATAAAGATCGAACTAAAATAAAGGTCATTCGACTCGACAGGACTCGAACTTGCGATCACGAGATTCCGTCCCTTTTGCTTTTCGAACTAAGCTGCATGTGCAGATACCAAGTCGACGAATTTCTTCTATATGTCTGTTATAGATCTTTTGCGTGTAGTTTTCGGCTGTTGATACCGTCTGAGTGAGAATATTCATAAAATCGCTCACTTGACATAATTAATAGTAGTTTATGCGACTATTACATAAAACTCGTTTCATAAAAACATCTCACGAGTGTTTGACGAGTGTGCTTTATCTACACACATAGGTATTATAAGCTTTCTGTGATGTGTGCAGGAACCGCATGTTACGACTGGCGAAATGGCGGCAAACAAAAACTTTTCTCACGCATGTCACACAAACGTAGTTTTTATTTTTAATTCATAGACAAACTAGAATCGGCCTCAACTATCATGTTGTTCGATATCAAGTAACGTGTGAAATTGTCAAAATTGTTTGCTACTGACATTTCATTTCGAATAAAACTTCATCTCGACTGATATGAGAATTGAGGTCCAATCAAATTGTTTTGTTTTTCAGAGATGTTCGAAATTTCAATGCAATAATAACATCGATTTCGATGATAATAGGAAGCCACAGACCACATAAATACTAGTAATAGACTGGTTAGTGGGCGGGGTCCGCGTTACCTAGCTTATCACCAGACGGGCATATGAGTGTCAACAGCGCGTTAGTCGTCGTTCAAATGTGATACATGATTATTATGTGGAAAAAATAGAAATATGCCATTATATTATGTCGCGTAAGAAGCCAAAGTTTAAAAAAATACTCCGGTAGTGATTTCCTTCCATCGGTAAGAACTAAAAGTCTGTATTTTCTAATATTTTGAACAATACAATACTATAATTTTGAAACAAAACTATTTTCTCGCAATTTGGTAATAACAATATACATTAGTTGCTAGCCATCGCCGCCGTCAAAAGAACAATTCGAATGACGGTTAATTAATTGCTTGCACTAGTGTCGTATTAAACGTGGTACTGGGTACGCGTGATGTAATCAAATTATCGATATGCAGTAACTCTGTATTTAGAAACTCGGTTTTGGTTTAGTTCAACTTTTTTTATATTATAGCGGTACCAATGTGTAAACATAAATTGTTTACAGGTATTTAAAAGCTAACAATTTTGATTACTTATATGTTTAGTCCCAACACTCGCAATAGTTTTTTTAAATTTTCAATTTAAGTAAAAACGCTGAATGAATGGAAAAAAGGAAATATAGATAGAAGAGATACAGTGTCGATAATTTTACAATGCACATAAATGAAGACTTTATGAGATTGGAGATTTTCTTTTCCTTAACTACATGATTCCTATCTCCCTACGTACTCATTATACGTCATCTTCGTCCGCTTGAGTTCTTAGTATTATCACAGGCATGATTTACATTTGCAGTTTTTGTATTGATTTTTTTAGTTTTCCGCCGGATCCCTTTTAAAGGATAAATGGGCTGAAGCAACAGGCAGTAAAAGCTTGGTACCTACTTAATGTAGCACCATTTGCTATAGGCATTTCATGACATCACTTTAAATTATGTACATATGAATAAAAACCGAAAAACTCTTAAGAAATAAATCATTTGGTTAATCAGATAATATATAACATGAAACTCAGAGTCGCATTCACAAATTATAGACAACATCTAAATGTGAAAACATTTCTGAAGCATTGTCAGTTCTTTTTCGTCAAGTTTTCACGAAACAAACGATTCGCTTCTTCGCCTTCGGAAACAAGTATCTTCATTTTCTTGACAATCTCGTCGACGCTATAGGTGTAGTCATGTTCAGTCAGTTCAGAAAGAGGTAATTGTTGACCAAATATATAATATTTCAGGGAGAATAAACATTTTTATGATGACTGTGTTTTAATATTTCAGCCCTTCCAGTGATCGGATTGACTTGAAATCTAGTAGGTTAATGAAAGTACGATGATTGTACAATAAATCATTAATACTGTGATTGTAGCATGGAGCTACGTATAGGCACGGACAGGCCTGCGTAGGTTATATCAATTAATATTTGCGTGTATTAAACCCTTAAAAAAACTTATGCGTATTTGGTAACAAATGTGTGCGTGTAAAAGTCAGCTACGCTAGTTCTCGAAGAAATTGCTTTAAATGCCGTTTTTATATACGCCGGGGTGAACCCTAATCATCGAGTACATAACCAGAAACAGAGACGAAATAAAGACCATATATTCCTGGTAACACATTAGCGATACAGCTCTTACAAATATCAACTCTCGTTTGCACTGAAATATAGACAGGCCAACTACTGACATGCATGTACGTCTCCGTATATTCCAAAAAATATTCTGTATTTATTGTAATAATAATAATATCTCTAACAATGCCGTGCTATTTCATTCGGTGCTGTGGGAAAAACAGCAAAACATCTAATTACAAAACAAACGAAATCAAATTTCATCGGTAATTGAATATTAAATATGTAATTTTGCAATTTTCGTCCATTATAGCAAAGCGCAAGTTAACTGGTCGATTTGAAGTGAAACAGATGACGACACCCGTCAATAGTTTCGAACTCGGGCTAGCCAATAGCAGTTGTCATAGTAATGATATGGCAGAATAGTTTTCTAATAAATTAAATGACATTTCGTCTCTATTTCTGGTTATATACTCGATGATCCTAATTATAGCATGTGTAAAGCAATGCCTTGTTCAATATTCCGCTAGTTATGAAACATAATGTCGATATCAATTAAATGTCACATTCCTATCTGTAGATTGTCAACTTTTGCTTTTGTTCCAAGAAGTTTTTTTATGTGACTAGTAATAATAAAACCTTATTAGATCCAAATAAGTTTCAGTTTTTTTTACCAAAAGTTTTTTTGTTATTGTCTATTTTCGTTTGATAATTTAATAACCAATCAAAATTATGTTATCTTAGTACTACTCGTTATGTAAGATTACGTTTTCAAATGTGTACGTGTGGCGACACCGGTTTTGATACAATTGTTGCTTGATGCCATTTCCATTCTTTTTTTCTTCCGTATAGGAAACAATAATAACATTTAAACAGATAAGAAACTTGTTCAAACCAAACAGTTTACCTATAAGCTGGTTTTTGAACACATCATAGAAAGTTTATGATAAATAACTTTACGATTCACTAGTACGATTCTCATGAATTATACTTAAATTAAACTTAAAACTTTCCCGCCTGTTATTAAAATGCGCGCTGAATTATTTTTTTTAAATAATGGACATGGACAATGTAACATTTAAAAAGAAGTAGTAGTTATTTTTTAAATTAGCTAATGGCTAAAGCATTCAGATAAATTCTTTCGTCTGTAGAGAAACATCACAGGGCGCACTAATGAAGTGGTTTTCATTACGCGTTGATAGCCCATCGAGTTAACTAAACCCCACTACGTGTAGTACGTGACTGTTTTGACCAATACTGTCTTCTTTCGAAAGTCGGTAAACAAAAGTGGGACTGAATTCTACTTTGGGTATGTTAGCGTTACTTTTCGTTTTTAATTTCCCCAACGCACATTGGGCCAGCGTTATGGAGAACCCAGCAGTGAGTTCTGACACAACTCACGAGAGATTTATCGTAATTGGATCCAAAATAATGGAATGCATGGGACTAACAAATAATATATTATACTATACCTTAGACTAATAACGCATAGAATTTCTTTTTTTTTTTTTTTTTTTTTTTATTTCATTTAGTAACGGGACGAACAATTGTAGTGCTTATGATGATAAGCTACACGCCCGCCCATAACAGTTTACCTATAAGCTGGTTTTTGAACACATCATAGAAAGTTTATGATAAATAACTATAAATGATAGAATGATAGTTTCATATCAAACGAACTGTCACAAGTGAGGCAAAAATCAAATTCATGTAGGCATTTTCGTGTCTTGTTGCAACGAAATTCATTTTCGGTTTTAGTGAATATTTATATAAAAATACAAGTTGAAACGCGTTACTTCTTACTCTTATCTATTTTATGTTTGTCTGACGTATTTTTACACTCATTTACCGCACATTTCGTCATTTTTAGCTAAAATTCTGGAGCTGTTCGCGGTGCAAGTTGAACTTGAGCACTGAAGGCCCGCCCGCTCGTGTAGGCCCATTGGGAGCGCTTCAATTTACTTCACTTACGTGTGCGGACTAGGTTTCTAGCGTTATTATTTTAAGTACTATACTTCGTTTGTTTAAAAGCTAAATTTCTACATTTATTCAAAACTAGGCTTTGAAAACACTTAAAAATGCAGATTCTAAACGTAAAGCCGATCTTTTAATAAAAAACACATACTATCGTGTCATTTGTAATCACTTCTCACGATTTATTTCCAATACAGCGATTTGTTGACTGAAGAATTACTGTTTCTTTCTTTGCTTTAAGGGCGACATATTTTACATAGCTAGCGGGATCGTGGGTTAGTTTAGTTAGATCAGTTTGCTTAGTTCGCGGTGTGAGCTGAAGTATGAAAAGATGCCCCGGCTACGTGAGTTAAGTTAGCTTAGTTTACCTTCGTTCGCAGTGTGGTCTGCGTATAATAGTAAAAAATATCCTTAAATAGTATCTGTCTACTTATAACATTGCTCTTTAAGGTCATCATGTTACTCGCCTATCCAACCAAACTAATATTATAAACGCGAAAGTAACTCGGCCTGTTTGTTATGCCAAACACTTAACCGCTCACGCGATGTGCTCCTCCTACCGCAAAATGGCGACTATTTGTTTTCGCAAATTAGAAAAGCATTCAGTTTAATTACAAGTTTTTATAAATAAAAATTATTATTCTGCATTGCTAAATAAATACCCTCCGTACTACCAACAAAAAGATCTCAAATAAAATGCAGTAATACACCGCAAATCTCACACTTAAAAAGCACTAATGAAATTTTTGGTGTACTTGGATAAATATGATAATATTCCGTTTGAGTGGTTCTAACGTTTACCATGAAATTACTCCTTACAGTACAGTTTATAAACATTTATATTCAGGGTAAACTTAAAAAACGCTACTTACGGTATGTTTTCAATAAATAAACACCGAAATCACCAGCCCACGATTATAATAACACATACATATACATATAACAACAATAACACTCTCACGATTGTCGTGACGTATTTTTGAAGTAGTTTATTTTTTTAAATGACAGACCCAGGCATTGAAAACTTTATGGTTTGCTAGAGTAGTTACCGAAATAGCAATTAATATTAGTTCTTTTACCTGTTGTAACTTCGATATCCGATAAATCGGTATACAGTCTTCACCGGCACCTCTAGGTGTGGTATGCGTCTACAGCTGCATGTATCGCGTGAGCGGTTAATAGTCAAACTTACAATGAAACAGAAGGCTTGCTGGAAGTTGTTTCATAACTATTTTTATACAGGTCATTAATTTGTAACTATTTTATTGTTAAATATAGAAAATCTGTTTTTGAGTTGTAATATATGTCGTCACTTAAATGCTAAACGGTCGCATGTCGAAAGTTCCCTTTTTTTTCAGGAGAGGCAATGAAAGTTTTCCATCTCATTTATTAACATTTTAATACTGTTTTATTTTTAAATACCCATGCATTTATACTCAAAAGATGCATGCGTATTTTAAGGCTCTAAAAATTTGTAAACACAGACACTACTCACAGAAGGACTGTTTAGCTCAAAAGTTAGCCACGAAAGTGCAGAATGCGAAACATGTATCTGCGTAATTCCGTTGTTTACAATGCCAAACCGCTAGGTGTCTTCGTGTAGTAATAAAGTTTGACTGTTTTTAAACACATTTTTGCAATAAAAACATTTTTGTAATTTTTTGTGATGCGGCATTTAAGCGACGATGTATAGAAGTTTGCACAAAAAATGCAGGTACACATGCACTTAGTTTAGGCTTCGCAATTATATATTAGGTTCTAATATAAAAATGAAAGCTTTACTATGAAAATTGCATAATTTAACACACTAAAAAATTGCAAAATACTTTAGTTATATCAAAAGTATTCGAAACTTTCGTCTATAAATTTTACTAGGCACTTTTATTCGTCTCTACACAACGGTTTTGGCTATATAAATAAACAGCCCGCATTTATGAACGTTAGAAAATAGCGTCCGTATGTGTTGAAGCGTGTAACGCAGTGTCACCTCTCGATTTCATTAGAAATATTGGCTGCGATGTTTGCGCGGGCGCTCGTGGCTGCCGCGTGTCTCGCGTGCCCTCTATTTAGGAGACTCGGCTCGAGTTACACTGTGCTTGTTCCCTACATATAAACAGCTGTTGGCCACACTGAATTTAAATCTGTCAATTATAATTTCTACCATGTCATAAAGGCGCTCTTTTTAATGCTCTATGGTACTAGTAACTGAGCAGAAATATTTGACTGTAGTTCCGTACACAAAACTATAAGGAGTTTCAAAAAAAGAACGTCGTATTTTTGCTAATTAAAATATCAATTAGGACTATACTGCCTCCTGATTGGTTATTAATCTTTTTTAACTGCCTCTGTGGCCAGAGTGCCAGGCAGAGGTCTTAGGTTCGATTCCCGGGTCTGGAGAAATATTTGTATGACCTACATTTATTTATCTCGTGAGTTTATGTGTAATTTGTGGTTGTCTATGAACTCCATGGCATCCGCGACTCAGGGTTTCTCTAGTGCGGAGTTACGGTTGATTGTGTGCGTTATTATTATAAAAAAAAAATGATTGGTTTAATATATACGGTACGTGGCCAGTTCTATTCAATCTCTTTGGTTTTTTTTTGTTTTTGTAGCGTTTGTGTAGGTTTCGTCTAAATATATAAAGAGGTATTTAAAAAATATTAAAAAAAAAATTGTTTTTGCTGTCATGGATTATTAACAAAATATACATTAAATATTTTTGTGGTTTCATAATTTTTTTAGAATTGTTTGCAATCATTATATACTTAGGTATTAAAATATTGTGGCTATACTTAAACCACTAGTCAAAGCATCGTCGCCTTAACACGGCACTCAACTTTAAGAACACTTACATACTATTGTGGTTTTATTACAAAACACATAAATATGTAATTATATATAATATATACTACTTAATAGGTACCTAACCTAATGTAATAAGATATCGGTTGGTTTAAAACTATAGTGAAACAAATCTTTGCACTTAGACAGGTTATCGATATATCGATTTGTAAATGAACATTAGTCCAAGTAATCGATGTTCATTTATAAAGAGCAACAACCAGAGTGACTTACTAATTCTTCTCAGAAAAACCTGCCTACGAATGAGTACTAGAGTCCAATCAATGTGACCATTTCAAGTGTAATTTGCTTATTAAATTCAGATTATTTGAGTTTGTCTGTTGATTACTATACCACAATAACAGCAGTACAGTACTGGGCATGGTGTTCAATTATCACCGTGAATTTACCCACCATTTACAGTGCAATCTTCTTATCTTGCTTTCATCATTAGCGCATTGCTAATGAACTGGCCTAACTCTGTCATAACTTCATTTCAATCGAGACCTGCCAATTACGTTGCGAAATTGAAACGGCATGAACACGTATCGATCCTTCATAGGGGTGAAAGAGACAGTTGCTCTGCAAGCACTTTAATTTCATGGGAACTTATAATGGCGAGCTTGCCTCGTCGGATAAAATTGTCAGGCGTTCCGTTTTTTCGCAATATTTATGAAAAGGCTGATCCGTTTCGCATTCTTATAATTCTTTTAACCAATTTCTTAAGCCAAGCCGATGATATAATTATAAAAATTAATTCGTTAACAAAATAAGGGTGGGGCTCTATACGATCTTGCCTCGTAAAATTGTTTCAGGACTAATCAAGCTGCAATATCGTTGACTGTAAGTATATTGTATACTTTAATATATTTTTATCGTAAAAGATTTTATTATGTCACCGAATGTATAGTATCTGGCTGTATAATATTGGTAGAACGTAACGAGAGTCGGTAGCCGAATTGTAATGGTTGCTTCGGAATTAAGCGGTTGTTTTGTGAAGGATACATTGTGATGAAACCTTCAAGTCGACTAAGGTTCACAACCCTTAAAAAACGTGTCAAAATATTACCTAAATCATAGCTTCCCAAAGTGATCTCCTAGGGGCCTTGGAAGCAATTGGTGCTGTCCAGGAGGTGCTACAGCATTTGAAAAAAAAAACCTGAATTATCTATATAAACTAAACTTTTTTTGATGATTTTTTATGTTAATAATGCGTGTTTTCGATATTTTTTGTGTTGGGGGGTGATCTTTTTTTTTATCTTGTTTAAGTGGGCGGTGAGCCAAAAATGTTTGTGAACCTCTGACCTAAATAAACCATGTCCGTAGAAGAGATCCGTGGTAAGTTGGACGCATGACAGTAAATTTACTTCTGTTATTTAAACGTCGCGTGCCATTCCACGCATTTCAAATGTAACCCTACGGAGTTACGGGTCGAACAGAATATGTTTGGACACAATAGATCGAGAGGCCGAGACACAAATAAGCTTTTATGTGCACTGGGTAACTGACCGTGGACAACAAACAGAGGCACCGAGTGTTTGGCGAGGGACCGACGACGGTAACGGCCGAAGAAAATTTATAGTTCGTTAGTTCAACTCCTTCGAGTGTTTCTGCATTGAGTGTATTTATGTTGGAAAACATTGCAGTTCTGAGTTTGTACGATTATTACAAACTTAATAATCAGTGTAATGGCACCTTAGATGGAATAATATCACATCTGAAAGATGACAACTTTTCAGGAAAGGGGTTTAAAGATTCGACAACTTTTTTAAGCATAAATAGGAGAGTTATAAAATGTCACCTAAACATAGTTAGTTACTTATTATTTTAATGACTACATTGCGTTTTAGGAACGCCCGAAGTCTAAGGCTTTAATGACTTGAGTTTTGTGATTCTTCACCGCCCGTGCTACATAGAATGTTTTTCATCATCTTTACGAGGAAATTATTGTAATCTTAGAATAATAACGCATACAATGATAGTTTTATATCAAACGAACTGTCACAATTGATGATTATCACTAGTAACAGGTTTCTTACCACGGTATAACTTCTTTTTATTTTCCCGATATTTCACAATTTTCACAATTGAGTCAAAAATCATATTCATGTAGGCGAAAGCAACTTGTATCTAGGCTCGTCGGCACGCACACAAATATACAAATAATGATGCCATGGAATAACATTTCCCTCAAAAGTGTAGTATAAGTAGTATCTATTTTGTTTGTCTGACGTATTTTTACATTCATTTACCGCAGATTTTTAGATAAAATTCTGGAGCTGTTCGCGGTGCAAGTTGACTTTGAGCACTGACGGCCCGCCCGCTCGTGTAGGCCCATTGGGAACGCTTCAATTTGCCTCAATTAGCGTGTGCGGACTAGATTTCGATGCGTTATTATTCTAAGATTGTAATGATGAAGGCACACAGATGGCCAGCTATTCTTCCATAGGTAAAAATACAACTTGTACTAAAATGTCGTAAAAGGCAAAAACGCAAACAGCCATGATGCATTACATTTAAATAAATAATTTAAAAATACTAAAAATAATAGTGTGTAATTTAGTAAAATATGGTTAAATTACAAATGTTTAGTTATTTTCTGTACTTCAAGCTTATGCGAAATCTATTCAGGTTTTTCGAGCATAAAAACTTTTTGCTGAATCTTTATGCAAGTATAAGAGAAGTACAGTGCAATTAAATATTAAAAAACGAAGGAAAAATCTATGGATGTAATTTACGACATTAAGGCCCGACTTTGCCTGCATGTTTTTTTACACTGTTATGAAAAAGATAATACCAAAAGTACGAAATATATCCGCTCACGCGATTCATGCGTCTCTGGAAGCATACCACACCTAGAGGTGCCGGTGATGATTTTATACCGATTTATCGGATATCGAAGTTATAACAGGTAAAAGAACTAATACTAATTGCTATTTCGGTAACTACTCTAGCAAACCATAAAGTTTTTAATGCCTGAGTCTGTCATTAAAAAAGAAATAAACAACTTCAAAAATACGTCACGACAATTGTGTGTGTTATTGTTTGGGCTGGTGATGTCGGTGTTTATTTATTGAAAACATACCGTAAGTTGCGTTTTTTCAGTTTACCCTGAATATAAATGTTTATAAGCTATACTTTAAGGAGTAATTTCATGGTAAACATTAGAACCACTCAAACGGAATATTATCATATTTACCCAAGTACACCAAAAATTTCATTAGTGCTTTTTAAGTGCAGGATTTGCGGTGTATTACTGCATTTTATTTCAGATGTTTTTATTGTAGTACGGAGGGTATTTATTTAGCAACGCAGAATAATAATTTTTATTTATAAAAACTTGTATTTAAACTGAATCCTTTTCTAATTTGCGAAACCAAATAGCCGCCATTTTGCGGTAGGATGAGCGCATCGTGTGAGCGGATAAACAGCAATCCATTACGAAACCTTATGTCTTAATTATATTTAGGTACCTTCTGGAAAAATGGACTTTGTACACATTGGTTCTATTAGCGATAAATAATATTTCGAATTCACAAATGCTATAAATGTTATAAAAAAGTACGCCGAAGCTCACGAATGTGCACTTCATCAACACGTGAACTTAGAGGCTATACAGCTACTAGACAATACAAATATAGTGCGTAGACTATAAAGAACTAAAATCTTTTTTGAGTTAATGTGGTTAAGTTATAGTGAATAAAATAAATATTAGTGCCAGTGTTAATAAGACCATGAACACATGAATGAAGTGTCTCACCCTTAACAAATATTCAAAGATATTTTGTTAATGAATAGTTTCTTGGTATTAGTTATTGTATATTAGGAAATTATGTTAAATTAAAATTGCTTATTAGTCTTGTAAAATGCCTAGGTAATAAGGTTTTGTTTTGCTTAATAACAAATTTAAAAAAGTTGTAACGAAGGACTGTTTACTGGCGGAGGATCGAGATCAGCTCCCAATGTTCAGGGTTGCCATAGTTTGGGAACTGATTGATAACCTGCCCATGTGTTTTTTGTCAGTTTAAAATAAAACTCAAAATTTGTATTTATTTGTCACCTGTGGTAGTTGCATTACTATCATTCGTTTTTTATTATTTGCCATTTTATCGAGGTCGTAGGTTTCCGCGATTGCTTTACATTGGAAATGAAACTCTATACTAACTGACACTCAGCCGTGACCATGGGGTCTGTAGAGGACCCGAAACATTGGTTTGAAAAAAAAACAAATACTCAATTTAGATCTGACTGATTCTCTCGAGCTACAGCTTCATTGCCCAGAAATAAACGACATTTGTTAATTAGGCCTGGTTAGTCTGGAGAGAGAAAGTGTGATTTTTTTCTGTCATTCACTTACCTGGTTGACGAAGATGGGTATGAGCGTCAAGTGTCGATTTCGACATCGCAGATAAAGAATTGGTGCCATAGCCTGAAACAAAATGATACAATTAATGTTGGAAAATCTCTCGGTTCATACACAGGAGAAGTTCGGTTAGGAACAATACTGCCTGCTACTGAAGGAGAAATCCTAACACACTTTTTACGCTTCCTTTAGTCCCTTCAATTTCTAACGTCGTTCTCAATATGAAAGTGGTAGTCTAGGAGAGTACTGCCACCCATTTCTATTACAAAGCCCTTCCGGTTTTGAAGAGCGAGGTTGCTTGTGAAGTTACAGGCACATGGGAGTTGCCATCTTATGTCTTAGGGTGACGGCCGTAGTGGCATTCCCCCTCAGATCTTTGCGATTTTCAGTGGCACTGCAACTGTTATGGACAGGCGTTTCGCTTACCACTAGGTGCGCGATTTGTTCATCCCGTCATTTAGCATCATAAAAAATGATACCTAATTGAGAACCTACGCCTCCCAACGAATGAGTTTCGATAATTCCTCTGACACTTCTCAGACCTGTAGTCTATGCGGAAGCCTTGTCCTTCGGTACCATTTTGTTTTGTCTCTAACCATAGACAACCAGAACTGAATGTGCTGCTACTTATATCTCAGGGCGACGGGCTTATTGGCTCTTCTCCTCAAATCTTTGGATTCGTATCAATTCCGAATATAAGAAATGACGGTCCGAAATGTCACAGGGATCATTTTAACTAGATGTACAAGCGATATTTTTTACCCTTTTGTACCCTTTGTATTGTGGTCAATAAAGTTTAATAAATAAATAAATAAATATTCGTACTTTCTCGGATTGGAATCGGACTTAGTGCACAAGCGACATCCGAAGTGGGTCCCAGTTTTCTAGATATGTGTAGTGTCGGATTCAGAACGAATACGAATTGGATGCTGTGCGCGAATGCGCTGAGGGCTGGCGTATCGTGACAGGAGCACGATTTATTCATCTGGTTACTTGATATCATAAAAATAAATCTCCCTTTCATATTTGCTCTAACACTAAGCTCGTTATAAGTCGCCCGACTTTTTCACAAAAAATTGATGAGGACATTTTGAAAGGGACTGTCTGTAATTACCAATCAATTTCAACGGTAATGACGGTAAAAAATACAAAACCTTATCTCCGAAGTCCATTGAAACAATAATGCTATTATAGGGAGAGACAATCAATAACATTGATCGTCCAATTCCAATTCTTTTGAGTATGACGTCCTGTTATTATTTTCCCCCCAATTACAATATTACATCGATAAATACATTTCCATCGATAACTACATCGATAAAGACGGTTTAGGTACTAGGTTTAGGTTTAGTTTTATAAGAAAAGTGAAGTATATACGAGTGCAGTCAACGGCAAACAAGGCTGTAAATAACCCTTTTGTTCAAATACCGCCTCCAGTGCAACGGAACAAGATCCGTCAATTAGTAGCTTCATGTGTTGCAGTCTATACTTACAAGTTTCCCTTGTGAAGGACAATTAAACACATTATCATTTTCATTTTCATATTTTTGTCTTAATTTTCCAAAACACGTCAAAAACGGGCAATCTACATGTATAGGGTTTTCGAATAATAGTTTCACAATTAACGCGAGTTAAAGCTATTGGGCCGTTGTTACGGGCGCCTGGGGGTTTTGCGCCCTTGCATCACACAAATATAAAACTAATCCGCAGAGAAAAGGGTGCATTTTTACACAAAACCTCACAGGGATTAAATTCTCTCTTTGATGCTCAATCAGATTTCACGCGTTGTTAGTGCTGAAGAAACACTGTGGAAATTCTTTTTGATATTGGGTGTATTTTTGATTCCATGTTTTATGGTGTTTGGTTCTTTTGATGGGTACAAAGGGTGTGATGGTACCATGTTTTCTTTCTCACTTTAAAAGTAGCTCTACAGGGAAATGTTTTTGTTTTTTTTAATAGCAAAGAAGTTGATTTCCTCGCTAACGGACTAGATATTTGCTAAACCAGTATACATTTTTAGATAGCTTTCTAATTTTTTAGTTAATTCTTTCAAAAGGTAATAGAGAACTTAGTTTTAAATAGGATGCAGTAGATGTCTTGGTGAAATAAAAACCCACGTATCTAAAAGATCAAGTAACTAACGGTGCCGTAGCGGATAGTATCATTAGGTTCGGGTGCTAATCGGAGTGAATAATACCAAAGGATATTTACAGTTTATTTCAACTACCAATCTACATCTACCAACAAAAGAGAACAGACAGTGGCAATAACAAAGAAAAAGGCGCCAAAAACAATTACATTTAAATTAAGAATTTCAAACTTAAAGTAATCTGCTAAAAAGATTATATATGTAGGTCATTGACCTACTACATACAGTACATAATCTCAGTACAGACTACTAAAAAAACCGACCTCAAAAGTACGTGGAATTACATATAATTACCAAGTTTTATTGAAATCGGTTACCGGAAAGTGCGCAAACCCGGATCCATCCCCTAGTTCGCCACCGTACGGTACTTGACACAGGAGATAATAAAAATCGGTTCTCACTACTCAAAGTATATTGAGAGAGAAAAGCGCTCTGAATTGGAGAATAACAAAAGCAACCATTAAAATAATTGCTCCTTATAATGAATTTAGGCTCTATTTATAAATATGAATCTTCATGCGTGAACAGTCACCCTTAGCGGGGGATGATTTTCTTCAAAATGAAATGGGACTACTATGGAGGTACCCTCTTTCCAACAAAAAAATAATCATGAAGATCGGTTCACAAATATCGGAGTTATCGCGTATAAAAAAACATACAGTCGAATTGAGAACCTCCTCCTTTTTTTGAAGTCGATTAAAAAATATTTGTAGCGACGGCTACGATTCGCTACATGCGTTTTTCGTTTAGGAGAAACTGACACGAGCCAATGATATTACAAATATTATAAACAAAACTGCAAACTTGTGGTCAATTTCCAATAGCGCAGGAAGTGATCGTATTAAAGACATCAATCACATGTAACACGATACAGTAAAAGCTTTATGAAGCTACTCAGGGGCCAATACTGTCGTCTTAAAAGGTATTTGCCAAGATGCCTAGGGGAAGAATGGTGTTCTAGTACCGGTCACGAGCTGATAGAAGCGGTGTTGGAATGCATAAAAAAATAAATAAATATTACAGGTTTTGATGGTTAAGGGTGTTTTGGTGAAACTATTACCACATAGGACTTGTCAACGTTGACTCAGCGCGACTGGGCCATCCTTTCACTTAGCAATAAAAAAAGCTTCTGCGTATTGAATGATACGTTTCTTCCAGGTACGACACTACTGCAACATCGATTTTATTCTTTGATATTGTCGCTGTTGGATTCTATCACCGTACCATACCACTCAGGTCATCGCAATAGTATAATAAAATAAATGTAACAAATGTAATAAAATGTGTAGATGTAACTCACTCTAACTTCATTGTAGTAGCGCGGCTTGCATGTGTGTGGTATTTACAGGCGCACACATTCGCATAATCTGGCAGTGCACTCGAGTTGCACAGCACGGGTCATCGCACACGACATTATAGAATTAAAGCATTCAAAATAGAAAAATCCGTCCATCTTTCCATCATCAGGGGAACAAACGTAGGCTGGGGTTCCACCGCAATGTTGTGGATATTCCAAGGATTCGCATGAAGCTCCACGCTATATAGATTTTAAGACTTTCGTGGTTATTCACTAAATGATTATCACTAGTATCAGGTTTCTTACCACGGTATGACTTCTTCTTATTTTCCCGATATTTCACCGCTCCATGGTCACGGGTTGACTGGACGGCGGCAGATGACAGACGGCAGTTAACCCGTGACCATGGAGCGTGCAACCGTTCCGAAATATCGGGAAAATAAAGAGAAGTCATACCGTGGTGAGAAACCTGATACTAGTGATAATTATTAAGCTCCACGCTTCCACATTTATATGGCGAACGGCTATGGAGTGTAATTTCCTGCTTTGTTCCCTGAACGGTATAACTTGGGAATTTTCAAGGTGCGAGTGATTAGATATTGTCTTGGTGCGCATGCTACGTCGTCGACTTCATCGTCACTTTCCATCAGGTGAGATGAAAGCCAAATGCGGACTTATATTTTTAATAAAAGAAAATGAAAAATCTACAGTAATGATAAGTTTAGCTCTTTCAGGTCGTGTCTACATGTGATATTTGAAATAAATGTTGTAAACAACGATATCTGTCCTAGAGTTTCTTACTTGTTCTTCTCAGGGGAATCTGCCTTACGAATCAATTTCGTGATTTCTAGTGAAATGTGTTTGCCTATTACAGAAATATATTTTTAAATTTCATTCTTGATTTGTTCTATTCTAAAGTCTGTACATAAAACTTTTTATGCATGCTTAATTTACCATAAACAAGCAGGGTCCCCAAAGTTTAAATTAAGCCGCAGCAAACGCGTCATAACCACGAATTAGATATCTCATTACGGAAGATCAAAGGATCGTCGTGCCAAAACTGTTTGCAAAAGACAACGGTTCATGGTGTTGGCACCGAGACACAAAGGGTGTTTTAAGCTTACCTATTTGTAGACGCGTCAATGGGTGGGGTTTAAGTAAATTACGTTTTACATTTATCACTGTTTCATGACTTATTGATCGACTTATCCACGTATTATACGTCCCACTACTATGCACGGGTCTTCTCTTATCCAGAAGATTTTGATCATCGTCTTCCCAAGCACGCGCAATGCTGCAAAAATGCTATGTTGAGATCTTCACACATGCTGGGACTAGAAATTAAAGTCAGGTGAATGTAGCAGACAAGGATTCGAAGCGCCGAACCATACGCTTTTTTACCCGACTGCGGAAGGGTTATGTTTTTGGAGTATGTTGTATACTTAGAATAATAACGCATAGAAACCTAGCCCGCACACGCTAAGTGAGGCAAATTGAATCGCTCCCAAAGGGCCTACACGAGCGGGCGGACCGTCAGTGCTCAAGGTCAACTTGCACCGCGAACAGCTCCAGAATTTTAGCTAAAAATGACGAAATGTGCGGTAAATGAGTGTAAAAATACGTCAGACAAACATAAAATAGATACTAACATCACATTCCACAAGGAAGTAACGCGTTTCAACTTGTTTTTATATAGAAATATTCACTAAAACCGAAAATTAACCTACTACAAAAATAGCCTACATGAATTTGATTTTTGCCTCACTTGTGACAGTTCGTTCGATATGAAACTATCATTCTATGCCATTGACTTACAAGTAAATGGACGACGGGTGTAATACAAAAACCACGAAAAAATGTCCCAAGGCAACCTATTTAAACGTAGTGACATGTAAAGGAATATGAAAAAGCTAAAATGTTGAATTTAAATTGTAATGTCATCGCAGTACTGTCTAATTTTGCTTATTTCGCTGTCAGTCGAACAAACGAAGACTAAAGCACGAATGACGCTCTGTATGTTTAACGCCCTATAAGTTCCGACACTTTTTAGCGCGGACCCGACGTCCATATAATTGTAAGTCAATGTTATATGCGTTATTATTCTAAGATTGTATATGTTATATATACTATTCTTTATTGTTTTCCATCCTCTAAGATGTATGCATACGGCTTGATGGATTTTGATATATGAGGTGTCGCTAAGTTCGTCTTTATTGTGGGATTGTCATAGGTTATAAAGAAATCATTATAGTGAGATTTTTTTTATCTTTCCAGCTAATTATTTTTGCAGTCGGGTTTTTGTTTTAATTAAACAATTTTTACACTTATTAATTCATGTAATACATTGCCAGATAAAAGCTTTCAATGTTTACTAACATAACGTGTTTTACAAATAACGTGTTTCTTACCGTGGTATTGAAAAATCTACAGTAATAATTTTGGATATGATATATTAATTAGATTTTAAGATATCCTTATTTTTATTTACAAAGAATCTTAATCGCTACTGGTTGTATTTATGACACGGTTTTGGTGTCATTTAAGGTAAAGATGGCCCAAAAATTTACACCGCGTGGTTGCACCCTTTGTCTGAAGTTAGTAATCGATTTTCGTCCAAGTAAAAGTACTCGGAGCAACGGAAATTCATAAAAACAAGTCCACGAAAATGTTCAGTTCCATTTTAAATTAGAATTCTCTCTTTTTCTGTCCCATCCGAGGCTCTCGTTTTCGCTTCGCGAGGCGCGAAACAATAGGGTGCTTACGGTTTCCCTTCTCGCCTGAAGCGGTTTCTCCTTTATTTTTCTTCGCCGTCTCGCTAGCTGTAAAGTCATAAAGAGCGAGGAGGACAGAGAACAGTGAACAAAAGCCACTTCCAGCTAATTTTCACAGCCCGCGTCTCATTTCGGGGCAACCCTCGATTTAAAGTATCGGTTATATTTAACTCCCGCTTATGTAGCTGAATTTCGGCTTCGTTTATTTTGGTTACAACGAAATAACGTTTTTTTATTTTGCTAGGGGTTTGATGTCAATAAAAAAACGGCTACGATTTTTGCAAATAGTCGCAATATGTGTCTGCCTGCCTTAGGCAAGTGGAGAACAGGTTTCAAAAAAGAACTGTGCACGAAAAACAAATTAATGTGACTCGTTCAAAATAAAGAACAGCCTGTCTCGTCCTAGAAGGCCACAGTCGATATTCTAACAATAAATTTCACAATAGCCATTTGACAAGCTATTCCTTTTCTTGTGTCGCTCTTCAATATTTAAAATTCGTAATTGGACTTTGATTTTTGTTTTTGCTCTGATGAATTTTTCGCGTGTTCTTACAGTGCGGATAAGCTTAATTATTTAGGTGTGAATGCTTCGTCGTCGACATCATTGTCACTTTCCATAAGGTGACATGGAGGTCAAATGCTCACAATTATTCTTTCATAACAAAAACTTTAGCAGAATGTCAGCGAAGGCTTCGTATGTATTTCATAGTCATCTTTATTATTAATTCATATTGTATTATAAGTGAAACAAAGACATTTTGATTTTAATTGAAAACGAAAGCAGAAAATAAAATGTATTTTTTACTTTAATCTGTATTAAGGAGTTTTAAGAAGGGTAAGGGTGCCGGTGAAATTACATGCTCAGGAGACTGGTCAACTTATTAATATCTCAGCGTGACGCGCGCAGTGACAGTGCTCTTCAGATCTCAGCTCTGGGTCGTACTGCAACTGCTTCTAGGTGCACGAGCTGTTCGTCCTTTCACTTGGCATCCCAAAAAATATAATAGATTTATTTACCTATCATGTAAATCTCTATAAGGGTCTGTAACTAAAAAGAAATAAATCCGTACCTGAGAAGCATTACACTGCAAGCGCCATTTTTGAAATTTTACGGGGGAAGCGATTTTGGATCGAAAAGCAAAACCAAATGTTATTAAAACTTAATTCGTTTTATTTCAAGCCATTCTAAACGTTGTATAGCCTGCATTTCGACACAAAATCGCGTAACCTGTAAAATTACAAAAATAGCACTTACAGTGTAATGTTTCTCAGGTACGGAATTATACTTGTTAATTTTAACAGTTTATTCTAAGATTAATACGAAATTGACTCAGCTTAAGCGATCACAATGCGAGCGCCTGGTAGGTTATTCCCTGCTGTCAGCGGGTAGGAAATAATGATGACTAATTGAAAGTAAGTTCAAATAAAAGTTAACGCAAATAATCGGCTATCTATTAGTTAAATACTGATTAATGAATGCCTCGTTTTATAAGCGATGTTGGTAACTCACGTTCGTAGTTTTTTTTTGACAATTTTGTCTTCATTTTTAAACTTTTTTAATAAAGAAGGAGGTTCTCAATACCACTGTGTTTTTTTTATTGTATGTTGCGACATTTAAGAACTGATTTCGACGACTCTTTTTTCGTTGAAAAGAGGATACGTCAGTCGTGGACCTATTCAAAGGACTAAATATTCCATTTTTCAGGGTGATAAGTCAGGGGATCAAACTAGTTTACTGAATTTCACTCACTTTCCGTTAATAGATTTCGATTAAACTTGGTACTTAGATGTGATTCCAATTAAAATAAAATGTTATGGAGACCCAGAGCAGATCTAATTATGAAAATGGCACACAGATGAGAAGAACCCCTTAACGGTGTACCTAGGAGGACTTCCATATTATGCCTCTATGCCTGACTATAACTGCCTCTGTCGAGGTCCCAGGAACATTTGTATGGCCTACATTTATTTCTCTCGTGAGTTTGGGTGTAATTTGTGTTTGTCTATGTGTGTGTCCACGGCATCCGCGACACAGAGTTTCCCTAGTGCGGGGCTATGTTGAGTGTGTGCGTTATTATTATCATTATGTATTTCAGTTGTCGTTGAGGAGAGCACAGTAATGAACACAGCGGAAGCGGAGCTAACTTTGGAGGCCTGATTTTGTAATAAAACAGTTATACTTATGTTATAGCAACTATAATTTATATTTTCCGCAAATAACGTTAAGTTCACTGTAGTTTTTTACGACGTACAAGTCGTGTGCCTGGTTATAAGCCACACGACTGTCCATAACATTGGCATGAGGCATCGGGACACTGATGATTTGAATGATAATTTGGATATTCTTCATCTTGGCGCAGACATTTTCACGCAATCGCGGCTAGTCCTTCTACTCATATTGCGTGTGGGTCAACTTCACGTAGCGTTCATACGGCACAACTGCCGTATTCGAAACTGGACCGAAATGACGTCACACCCGTACGATTGGTACTTCTCGACCGGCAAAGGCTACAAACGTTATTCAGAACACAGTTATCGTATGAAAATTACCGAACGTCCTACTGTTTACAAAGCAAGAATGTGATATGGAAATCTCTAATTATTTCTTAATGTCTGGATTTTATGTTCAATTTTATTAATTTAGTTTAATGCAAGACTAATGCATTTCTATATTTTAGGCTTTTAAAGTCTTAAAAATTATATATTAAAGGATTATATAGGTAAACGCTGTTGAATAACGATATCGTAGCCGAATCCAAATGTCGTCAATAGCTCGGAAAGCGCCCTTCGATTCGAGAACGATATTCCATCGAACGACTCGGTTAAAATGTCGAAGAGTTCTGAATCGTGGTCCAGGCTATCTACGAGGCAGCACGAATGGCACCCTTGCCGCTATATGGGACTCGCCGATGGTGAGGCGCTATGGCACCAAGGCGGTAGCAGCGCCTCGCGCGGTTCTACAGGGGAATCTCATTATTAAATATTAAAATGTACCATCCCAATTGTTACTAACTAATTGTTACTAATTCGGATTCAGAGTATGCAATAAATGATTAATATTATTACAATAGTTGCAGCGCCACTCTGAGTTTTAAATCGCAAAAATCTGAAGGGCACAGCTACTGTGCCCGACACCCTGAGACATAAGTCAAATTCAAATTCAAATTCAAATTCAAAATAATCTTTATTTTATAGGTAAGCATTATTACACTTGAAATCGTCACAATGGTTAAACTCTACCGCTAATTCGTAAGGCAGATTCCCCTGAGAAGAATGAGCAAGAAACTCTAGGGGTTGCTCTTTGTAAATAACATTTACAATATTTTTTTATTTGAAACATCAGATTGAGACTACCTCCATGAGCTAAACGGGTTACTACCACGGATTTTTGTCATCCAAGTACGCAGAAGTTGTATAATAACCTTTAGTATAAAGTTTTTGTTTCACTATAGTTTTAAACCTCGTGAAAGGCAAATTTTGTATATCAACCGGAATCTTGTTATAGAAGCGTATATATTGCCCCTTAAATGATTGTTTGACTTTGTGAAGACGACTATCAAGAACAGCCAGTTTATTTTTATTCCTCGTATTAATGTTATGTCTGTCACTATTTTTCATAAAGAAATTACTATTCCTTTTAACATAAATTATATTTTCATAAATGTATTGTGAGGCTAGTGTAAGAATGTTAATTTCCTTAAACTTATCTCTCAAAGATACTTTGGGGCCCAGATTGTAAATTGCCCTAACTGCACGTTTCTGCAGGACAAAGATTCTGTTGATATCGGCGGCATTACCCCAAAGCAAAATGCCGTATGTCATTAGACTGTGAAAGTAGCTGAAGTAAACCAATCTAGCGGTTTCGACGTCTGAAGTTGACAAGTCAGACGTGTCTGTAATTTCTCCAGCATCATTACCCTTCAAAACCGGAAAGCAGTAATGCTTACTTTACTGTTGGGTGGCAGAAGTAGATAAGGTGGCAATAATTCCCTGGGCAAACTCTTTCACAAGGAGATTTAATGTTACCTTTGTCAATTTTGTTTTGTTATTGTTGTGCAAATAATTTCAAAAGCTTTTATGTATGAAAACGACGACCAACTGAAAATTGCTCGCGGCGGCAGCCGTTAAAATGATGAAGTGAAAATGTTATATACAATTGTGTAATAGTTTTTTTCAAACCTGTCTCCATAAAAAAATATCGACTACAATATGTTTTACAGACTTCTCGTGTAATTTTCGACACGTTATAGTTATCGAGTGGTTTTAAACATCTGCCCCCGTGATAATAGACACTAGGGAGCGGCGCACAAATCATTTGTAACCATTGTGCAGGGGCATAAAGTCGTCACGGGGTCGTGTAGGCGTTGCGCCGGGGACCGGCCGACGCCGACGTAGCTCCCTAGAGACGAATTACACATTTTTATCGTAATCTGTAACAATTTATTAATATTTGATCAAGAATGCCGCTATAATGCTGTAAATATGTTTGTGCATTGACATATTTATTACTAACTTACTTTTGTGGATATTTTGTTTGACAACCTCAGATGGTTTGCACTGTGGGCGCTGGATGAGGTTTGATTGGAAATGACCTTTTTTTTTGATTCTGGTCTGGGTGTTCTGAGTGTGAATTTCGTTGCTTTGATTTTTTTCATAATGGCAAGTGACGGGATGAACAAATCGTGTTTCTGGTAAGCGACGCGACACTTGCAGTGCCACTCAGAGCTTTAAATAGCAAAGACCTTACCGGCACTGCCACGGCGCCCGTCACCCTGAGACATAAGTTGACAAATCCAATGTGCCTGTAATTTCACCCTTCAGAACCGGAATGTTGTACCTAATGTTCACGTTACTATGGACAAGTCTAAGCGACGTCTTGTAAAACATGACTTTAATCCATTATCAGACGCAGCTATTTTTGTATAAATTTGTAATAATACGTACCTACCTATTACTAATGTCACAGATTCTAATTTTCTTAAACTGTAGGTGTTTTTTTCCTGAATTAGGAAACTTAAAAAACCCCTGAGCAACCGTCGGAATGTATATAGTTAATGTTTACAGTGGGGGATGTTGTGTTGAATAAACCAATACTAATTGATTATGAACCGACACATACAAATTGTCCTAAACAACGCGATAATTTGAATTTATAACCAACGATATCTGTGTACTAGCGTACTAGATGCGGCGTTGCATACACACGCTGTGTTTCACAGATGTGCGGTGAAGATACAATACTTTAATATCATAAATTAATAGGCAACAGAGTGTTCTGACTGCACCATAACAGAGCAGCGATCATATGAATAAAATAGTTAATATGGTTACCAATATAAAAGAAATTAGGCTGCATGGTCTACTGCTGCGTTCCAATTTGGAATGGTGCTGGTGAAATTACTTATGTCACAGGGTAACAGGCGCAGGTGCCAGTGCCCGTCAGATCTTTGCGACTTAAAGTTCTGAGTGGCACTGCAAGTGTTATGGACAGGCGTGTCGCTTACCAACAGACGCACGACTAATTCGTTCCGTCAATTGGTATTATACAAAATATATATTTTTTTAACCCCCGACGCAAAAAGAGGGAAACTACAAGTTTGAAATCTTTGTCTGTGTGTTTGCAAGTGAATGGATGAATTGAGATCAATGGACCTTAGCTATGTCTTGATGGACACCTGTTCCGCTGTTTAAAAATCATCTGCTCTTTTCCCAGTTAGTGTTGATCATTTTCGGCCTTGGCCCCTAGCCTATACTTCATTCATCTTCTTAATTTTGGTTTCACTTTTCATATAGATTTTCAATCATCAATAGTGGAAATGATGTAAGTAAATGGCTTTATAAGCTTTTTCGTTCTCTAGTAAAGGTGGCAGGAGGCGGGGAATGTCTTCTTCTTCATAGATCTTAATTAGTGCATATACTTGCAACAACCAAGAAAGCAAAGAAAGAAAGAAAGCCGCCTACGTTGGTACGGCCACATATTACGGAAACCGGCATGCTACGTAGGAAACAAATGTCTGGCTATGCCACCTCCGCCGGGCCCCGGTAGAAGGGGCAGACCCAAGAAGTGCTTGACGTCGCCAAGGGTGATATGCGTGCCAATGGTCTCACCACTAAGGATGCCGAAGACCGTGCAAAGTGGAGGAGATAAAGCAGGAAAACACTGCTGAGGACGCAACCGGGACAACGCTCAGATGAGAGAGAGAGAGAGATACTTGCAACAACCTTAAGAAAAGTAGTAACAGACGTAATATTAATACGAGGGATAAAAATAAACTAGCTGTTCTTGCCAATCGTCTTCACTAACACGTACACGCTTAGAAAAAATCTTTCGATACGCCTGTATTCGAACCAATGTCTTCCAACCAACAGTGTCAGATGCTAAGCATCGGAACGAATTAGCGAACCTTAAGAATTTTTCTATGTGCTTGTTGCACTTTATGTGTTATTGTTTCCAAATCCCTTTGTTTCTCAAACACGATTCTTATTATGATTAACATAAACGCAACTGGCGTAGCACACCGAGGCAATTCGCAATTTTCGCATTGGATAACAAGTCAAGAGCCTAAACAACAAAAGGAGGCGTCAGTGAAGCGTGCGAAGCGATAATGGCTCGCTGTAACACCCCTGCGATAATCATCAAAATATTGCATCACTTACCGATATATTGTAAATGTCAATCAAAGAATTAAGCTCGTATTGTCGTGTCGCGCTCGGCGCGTGTCGGCCGCGCGTCGGGCGTCGGCCCAACGATCGCGTGCGCCGTTTTAGGGGCGCATTGTTTTCATTTTTACGCATATAAAAAGTTAGTCACGACATTTTTTCACTTTTATTACGTACGTGAATGCAGTGGTTACGTTTACTCGCACAAGTATACGATTTAGGCGTAATTTTACAATAATTTAGCAAGTGGAGGTCCATAGTCTCTGCCTACCCCGGTGGGAGACAGGCGTATGTATAATTTGAGAAATTTATAACGTTTCGAATTCCAAGAACTAAGGTCCAAGACTGGGCAGGATATATTGCGAGGCATGGTCATGCAAAATGGAGTACCTAAAGCGTTAACCGAATGGTGGCCAAGAAGGGGATAAGTGGTAAGATCGTGTTGGATATCACAAACTATGGAAAGTAGTGGATTTCCTATACTTAAGTAGTATAGTGTCTCTCAGGTCTTTACGATTTTAAGGTCTCAGTGGCTCTGCAACTGTTATGGACTGGCGTGTCGCTTACCAACAGGCGCACGACTTATTCGCCCCGACACTTAGTGTCATAAAAAAACCTTGCATAATATGAAGTTTTGGTATTTGCATAACAGATTGAAATTAAATTCATCAATTCAGTTAATAAAAATTTTGATTGAATGATCGTTTTTATTTTATAAACATTTTTCCTAACCACATTTCTTAAAAAAAAATCTGATTATTGTCCAATTGCTCTTTTAGGTTGAATGTCATCAATTTATAAATAAAATGTATAAGTTAATTAAGGTAAAATCACAGTGAATTAATAAAATAATAGAATGTTACAAACGTGAGTACAAAATATAAGATCAAAAAGTATAAGTCTAGAATAGAATAACAATTTCAATATTAATTTAATTTAAAATTATTTTACGGATGCCTTATTCTGTAACTAGCAATTGCCGTACTATGGTAATATGTTAAGAAGAAATATAACTATTTTGTTTAAACTTTTCGCTATTTATTTTTAATCATACAGAAATTTCAGAGGGAATATTATCCATTGTATGTGTATTGCCCATTTCGATCTCTGTTTAATGTACTATATTTCATTACAAATCCATGGCTAAAAATGCGTACAGGAAGCTTGACATCCTTTGCAATGTGAAGCGTTACTTCACACCGGGACAGTACATCTGCCACCTTTGGGGTGGCTCTGCTACGTACCAACTGGCTACCTTGTATTCAATAGACAAGTGTGCGAAAAGGCTTATAGGTGGCTCGGAATTAGTAGATGCGAAGCTGCAGAGCCTTGAACACCCCCGTGAAGTTACCTGTTTATCGCTTATAATTTCACAAGAGAGGAATTACACGACTTAATTGCGCCTTCCCCTTTCCGTCATCGAGGGACTAGACGTAGGCTGGGATTCCACCCCTATGTTGTGGATATTCCAGAGATTCTTATGGCGAATGGAGTGGAATTTCCCGCCTGCAGACTTGTTTCCTGAACGTTATAACTTGGACCTTTTCAAGGCGAGATCGAATAGGTATTATTTAGGTGTGTATGCTCCATCGTCGAGCTCATCGTCACTTTCTATCAGGTGAGATGGAGGTCACATGCGCAGGAACTTATATTTGTATAAAAAAAACATTAACTATGTATTTGTGTTGTCCGTTTTACTTTCCGTGTGAGTAACAGCTGGACTTTTAATAAGGTAATAGCTGCTTACCTTGTGAACCCTGTGACGTTGCATGTGCGGACCATGTACTTTTGTAGGAAGCATCTGAAAAGAACAATATCGTTAAAATGACATTTAAACTACTGTCTAATGTTAATATTGGGTAGTGCTTCATTGTAAATTCCGTTACTTCAGGTAGCACATGCAGTGGGTTTCGTAACCCATGAGCTTAATGTATTTTTTAATGTCGAAATGGATATATGTTACTTGTAGCTTGTAAATCCTGACTTTACTTTTGTTAAGGAAATAATAATAACAATAACGCACACACTCAACATAATCCAGCTCTAGGGAAACCCTGTGTCGCGGGTGCCATAGACAGATACATAGAACACCACAAAATAACACCAAAATTCACGAGAGAAATAAATGTAGGTCGTACAAATATTTCTTCCGGCCAGGGAATCGAACCGGCGACCTCTGTATGGCACTCAAATAAATATATCTCTATTGAGATCTTCCGTTTTAACGTTGAACAAACTCACGTCCTTAATCTGCGAATATACTCTGCGGTGGAATTTGTGATCAAAAATGTAAACAAAGGCGCCATTATATATATATATATATATATTAGAATTATTACCATTAAATTGATTACACTATCAAGTACGCGTAACATTTAGCTGTTATTATTAAATCACACATCTTCTTGTTCTTATTATCCCGATCTTAATTTGTAGCTTTTGATTCTCGGACTATCATATGCGGTTGATTAAGACCGCACGCGTATACTGCAAATATGCAGTCAATTTGTTAGCAATCTAAATCTATCTATATCTAATCTATTTGCGGACGATACAACCGTTATAGTGTGTGCTAAAACCTACAACGAGTTGGAAGAAAAATTAGCCTGCACGTATGAGCAGCTGTGTGAGTGGTTCTCTGCGAATGGACTTATTCTTAACGAATCGAAGTCAAACCTTATGTTGTTCTCAGGAAGAAATTCTATAACAAAGCCAATTATCACCTCCATTGTTCCATTATGTAACACCTGTAAATTATTGGGTTTAACGCTAGACTCAAATTTGAACTGGAAGTCACATATACAAACTCTATGTCAAAAACTTGGAAGTGCTGCATACGCACTGAGGAAACTGCGTCCTCTTGTCTCCAATGTGGTATTGAAACAGACGTATTATGCATATTTTCATTCGTTGATGTCTTATGGCATCACACTGTGGGGTAATTCAACTGAGTCGATTAGGGTATTTATTCTTCAAAAACGTGCACTAAGAACAATAGTAGGCATAAAAAAGGGTCAGACCTGCAGAAACCTTTTTAAGAAATACAGTATAATGACCATGTACTCACAATATATTTATGATATAATAGTTTATGCGCGTAAAAACTTGGCTACTTATGAGCGATGTACGGGCGGAGGCCGAGCGTTACGAAACGCGGGAACACTAAAATCCGTTGCCCACCGTACCGAACTTGCAACTAGAAATCCGCGGGTAATAGGTCCCCGATTCTACGAACATCTACCCAGAGACCTGAAAAGTGTTACAAACGATGAAACGTTTTGTACCCGACTAAAAATCCTTTTATTGGATATTGAATTCTACAGTGTCGATGAGTTTCTTTTGAAACAATTTTAATTTTATTTTATTCGACAAGCAGTAGTTATACTACTTTATTTTATATTCATTATTATTATTATAATCTTATTACTGACGATCATAGTTATCCCTTGACATTGTATTTCCATTTGAAATATTGTGACATTGATAACATGAAATAAACGATTCTATTCTATTCTAAATAGTGTAGTTTTTTTTATAATATGAAGTGACGGGACGCACAAGTCATGCGCCTGATGGTAAGTAGTAAAGCTTTAAATCGCAAAGATCTGAGGGGTACTGCAACCGCGCGTCACTCTGAAATTTAAGTTGTAAAATTCCATGTGCCTGTAATTTCACCAGGACCTTTACCCTTGACAATCGGAACACAGTAATGCTGACATTACTGCTTGGCGGTAGAAATATGTAAGGTGGCAGTACTTATCTAGACGTACTCTTTCACAAGAAGCTCTACTGCTGCATACGACATTTAAAACATTTGTTGCTTAAATCTATGTCGAGATAGTATCAGAACAAAGTACTAAAAAAGACATCCTCAAAAGTTATCCATTCCCTAATTTAGAGGTGGATTATTTTCTTCAAATTTATAAGGGACCACTCCTGAGTCGTTCTAACAAAAAAGGAATCACCAATATCGGTTCACGTATGCCGAGTTATTGCGTTACATATATACATTTTTATGATTATTTTCAATAAATAAATTACCAAATAAATTAAATTTTTATTGAATTGATATTCAATTTTTTTTGTGACATTACTCCACTAGTTTGTTATAATTATTAATACAAAGATCGAACACTCAGAAAAAATTCCTTTCAGATTCAGATTCAGATTTATGACCCTGTCTGTCATAGATTTCTCATAGATGGCGCTACGACTAAAAAGTCGTTGAAAGACCAAGTACAAAGACACGACGCAAGCACATAGAAAAATTCGTGAGGTCCGTTGATTCGTTCCGTGGCTTAGTTGGTATAGCGTCTAGCACGGTATGCAAGAAGACGTCGGTTCGAATCCGACCGGATCGAAGGAATTTTTTCTGAGTGTTCGATCTTTGTATTAATAATTTTACCAATTCAAGTTAAATGGTTACAATGGGTACCAGTACCAGCAGTCCGAAATTTTCAAACCACGAAGGTAATTTTGAGATGAAAATGTTTTTTCTTTTAAACCTAATTTAATCTAACCTAACCGAACCTAATGGTGTCTTTGTGATAAATATCTAACATATCCTGAAAGAACAACTGTTTCGTTATAATTCGATTTTCGGTGTAATGAAAATTCGAAAATACGTTATTTCGGAAAAAAATCGAGTGTGTGATAGGTTACCATTACAAGGACATACCCTTAAATTAAAATTGCCTCTATAGTATTAAAGAACACTTAGAATTTATTAACATTAACTTTACTGGCTTCGTGGCTGAACGGTTACCATCCTGGACTTTACTATCTAAGGTCACTCCTAAAAAGACAGCTTTATTGACAAGGTCTAACTTTTCTCGATTCATTTCTATGATTGGACTAGTCGATTTTACATTAGGTAATTCAAATTTAACACACTTTGTCTTCTTGGCATTGAGCAATAAATTATTAAATCAATAAACTACCTTTGAGAGGGTATCGTTAATATTGTCATAGTTGACGTCATGTCTGTCCGTTTTAAAAATCAAGGATGTGTCGTCAGCAAACAACCTATTTCCCAAAGCAAACAAAAACATTGCTTTCTGCGCATACTGGAAATACATCTTGTTGTTTGCATTAATAATAATTTTTTGCAGAATAGGACAATAATAATGACGCACGCACACGCATAGCCCCGCACTGGGGAAACCCTGAATCGCGGACACACACATAGAAAACAACAAATTACACCCAAACTCACGAGAGCAATAAATGTAGGCCGTACAAATATTTCCACCGACCCGGGAATGGAACTCGGGACTTCTGCATGGCAGGCCAACGTGGTAACCGTTCGGCCACGGAGGCAGTTTAACTGCAGAGTATCTGTAGCAGTCGTCGATTAATCCAATTGACAGGCCTAATCACAATTGCTATAGGATCTCATATTAGGCCCCCTGATTTACAACTCACTAATGTAATATGCAGTGTTCAAAAACTCTGTCAGATCCCTCTCGTATGCCAATTATAGTAATGGTCAGTGGCGGATTTGCCCTAAGGCCACCCTAGGTCTGGGCCTAGGGTGGGCCTAGGGGTTAGGTTTTGGGGGCGGCTAATCGTGACAATATTTTGTTTTAACACTGATGATCATCATGTCAGCCGGGCAATGATAACAAGAAATAACTCAAAGCACCTAAATATTTTAAAGGCTCACGCACATTATGGCGGGCCGCACTGCACCGCATCGATAGACGCTACTCCGACAATATGTTACATAGACATGACTTTACCCAGATATTACGCAACTTCGACAACAAAATCTTTGTATTCAGATAAGAGAAAAGGTCCCGTTTGATTCCCATTCTAGAAGAAATATTTGTATGGCCTACATTTATTTCTCTCGTGATTTTGTGGTGGTCTATGTGTGTGTTCATGGCACCCGCTACACAGAGATTCACTGGTGTAGATCGATTATGAGTGTGTGCGTTAAAAAATAAATAAACAAAATAACATTTGCACATGTGCTTGTAAGTTTAATACAATGTACCTTATTTTACTTTTTAGATCTGAACGAATTCTGCTTTCTGGCGAATAAACGAATTTTATTCTATGCAATAATCTCTAGCTGAAGTTAATAGAATATGCCTTATTCTGTATTTGTTTTTGTTTTTATTTTGTGTTTTTTTTAAACGGGCCATTCTGTGTTATAAAGCTACTCAAAAGTTTGTAATGTATAAAATATATTACAAACTTTTGAGTAGCTTTATAACCCAGACCATATAAATAACAGAAACAAAACAGACAGTAGACACACCTATCCGTCTCTAGACATTCCCGACTTACGTTACATTGCACCTGTTTTTATCAGCATTTATGTAGTTGTGTAAGATTTACATTCTTACTGAATAGTTCTAGTATGTTTGCTTACAAGCCTCGTAGAAGCAGCAGAAGGAAGCGGTGACCACAAAGCTGGCAGTTATTTCCGCCAAAGAATAAGTTTAGCAATTCAAATGGGAAATGTTGCCAGCCTTCAGAGTGCTATGTCCCAGGGTACGGCTCTCGAGGAAATTTTGTATTTATAAATTTTCTTACTTGAAGTTTACTTACATTGTATTATTTTAATTATTATGACACCTTTATCGTCCTCCACTTATTATTATTTAAATTTTATTGCATGTTGATTTAACCACATCCGTGCAACGTCGAACAAGTTTGCCTATGGTAAATCAGCGTGGGGTATGCTCTGCCCCGTATGCTGAGGTGGTGACCTAAGGTAGGCGTCCACAGATCTGCAGCGCACGCATCGGACGAATCGCATTATGCGGATTTTAGTATTCTTTGCATAGAAGTTCATACAACTGCGTCCACTGATCTGCATTGGATGGGCCGCTCGCACCGGCCTGTCGGTAATGCCGACGCAGTTGCTCAGAGGGGCAACTTTTCCGATGCGTGCCGACTACGTCATGTGGATTGCGAATCAGTGGACGCACCCCGCTCTTCTTGAATGTGTCATGTATCCAGATATCATGTTTCCTTTCTTTCTTCTTCTGCCAACAAACAAACCACCACGACAAATTGTTCTTCATCACTTTCCAAATCCATTGTCTCGCACACACAAGTTATACTCGTCCGCTCGCTACGAAAAGTGGCGTCGGCAATCCGATAGCTAGTAGTTTCGTTAGCAATCCGGTTGCTGCGGATACAGTGGACGTACTGTCACAAACGGAGCTGTTTGATGCGATCCGTCTGATGTGTGCGCGGCGGATCTGTGGACGCTTACCTCTATTCGACGGGTGATTGTTTTTTTGTCAATTTTCATGTTTTTATCTTTTACGTATTTTTACCTTCGTCAAATAAATGATTTTCTATTCCTTCAATTCCATTGTAAACGAGGATAGAAGTAATAAAACCATTTTAATAGTAAATTCAATCAACACGTAATCGATGTAGTAGACAGCCTGTGACCATGGCCGGTGAAACCTCACCAAAATGCCGGTTTAAATGTGCGCAAATAAATACCTAGATAGACTTGTTAATTTTTTCACTGGTTTTTGTGCCTGGTTTAACAGCATTTTTTTATTAAATCGTGTGCCTGGTAGTAAGCGACACGCCTGTTCGTAACAATTGCAGTGCCGCTCGGAACTTTAAACTGTAAAGCCGCACCTGTCAACTTGAGACTTAAATTGACTAATGCCAGTCATTTCACCAGCGCCTTTACCATTCAAAACGCAAACGAAGTAATGCCCACATTACTGCTTCGCGGCAGAAATAGGTGAGGTGGCAGTACTACCCTGAACGAACTTTTTCACAAGAAGCTCAACCGCTATGAGCGTAAATTGTTGCGAGAGTGTTTTTGGGAACTGGAGAGACGCTTCGGCGTCGGAAAGTGAGCGTACCTACAGCTCCGCCACCAAAGACATGATTTGGTAGCGGTGGCGACCGTTATTTGAGCAATGCATAACGGAAAGTGAGCGTGCCTATAGCTCCGGTACCTATATGGAAAATAGGGTAGGGTACAGTACGTGCACCCGGGGCAGGTCACCCGAGGCCTCTTAAGAACCGGACGAAATCAGTGACACCGGTCTGTGACAATCCTGTACACTGTCTGGTCCGGGGTAGAACTTGAACTTAGAAGATCTCTTTAGATACCCTAAGAGTCGGTAGGGAGGATCTCTATAGTCTAAACTGATGTACAAAGAATGGGGATCGTCGCAAGAGTGTTTATATGAACAAATATTCACGGGTCGTAGTGATTGAAAATTCATTTTTACTAGCTGACGCCCGCGTTGTCTGCGAAGAATAAGTCCTTTGGATAGCCTACTGTACTATACTAATATTAATTTTCATTACAAAAGGCATAAATATGAATTTACAGATCACTTACTTGAGTAATTATTGGTTCTCTATACAAACTTTCATCCCGTATTTCACCCATTGCAAGTTTTTTGTGAACAAAAGTAGCCTATGTCCTTCCGCAAGTCATCAAAAATTTTTGGTTTTTAACGAATCTTAGCCGTAGCGTCATCCGTGAGTAAATCTATTTCTTCACTCAGTCAGGTATCTTTATAGCTACTCCTAGAGCTCATCTATATTTATACCATAATGCATTAAATTTGATTCAGTGGTTCAGGCGTGAAAACGTAACAGCCAGAGGGACCTTCGCATTTATAATGTTATTTTGGATTTGATATGAAATTCAAAGAAAATGTGTATAATGTTACCCTATTTTTCATGTTGCTGAGTTAGAATAATGCCCTCCACTTCTAACTACACTCCGTGTTTCCCCTAAAGGCAGGCTTTTATCCTCTCAGACACTCTGAACGACTGTATCTGGAATGAGATTCAAGTGTATTCTTCTTTTAATGGATCCAGTTTGTTTTTAGAGTGCGAAGTGTAAGGGTTGGTATAGGATGGAAATGACTACAACGGCTTATAATTGCTTGTAGCTGACTGCTGAGAGTGGCTGATTGCGGAGAACATTATGACGTTTTATTGTCACTGCGTTTTATTTTGTTGATAATTGGTCGTTATTGGGTTTGTTCATTTAATTTGATAATTTTAAACACCACATTGTGTTATTTTTATTTAATTAATTATTTGCTTTCTTAAGTTAAGATTTGTCGGTTTAATGGTGTTTTAAAAATTTGATAATTTTAAGTTTTTCTATTTAGGTATATTGATAATTTTGTGTTTTTATTTTTGAATTTTGATATTTTTATAATTTTAAGATTTTTTTGGTATAATATTTAATATTTTTAAATGTGGTATGATTTTAATTTATTTCTTATTAGTTTTACATGTTACTTCAATTGATGGTCACAGTGTTTTCGTAATATTAGTTACTTGATTGTAAAAAATAGCTTTGATTGGTAATGAACATAAATTGGAACAGGTTGAACATATATATTTACCACGATTACAAGAAAGTAATACCTACATAGAGCGGAAAGGTAATAGCTCCCTCTGAAATTATTATATTGTATTTTGTTCTTTATTTTAGATTCGATTTTTACAAAAACTTTATTGTTGTAATTAAGTTTATTGAATGTCAGGACGGTTCACCATCATGGTAGTCAATTGTTTTTTGTGATATTACTCCGGCAAAAAGTCGTAACTTTCGCTGGTTCGTTCCGTGGCTTAGTTGGCATAGTGTCTGCCACGGTTTGCTAGGAGGCGCTGGTTCGAAGCCAGCCGGATCGAAGGAATCTTTTCTAAGTGTTCCATCTACGTATAAATCACATTATAACAGACTTCATTGTTGTTCACAGAGCATTTATAAAACGACTTTTGAGAAATGTCACAATTAGTGTTACCTACTGTATTTTTTGCAGCAGGCGATTTCGTAGTGAAAGAGCTCGTTCAGGGAAGTGCTTCTACCTTATCTATTTCTGCCACCAAACAGTAATGTGAGCATTACTGCGATCCGGCTTTGAAGGCTGGTGCTGAAACTACAGGTACTTGCGACTTGTCAACTTTCCCTGAGGGTAGCAGTGCCCCCTCACGTGCAGCGACACGACACGAAAAATATTATTAATATTTTATTATTAGAATCCTATCGTGACCCGCTACTGAGCGATAGCCTGTCTCTTCCTTTTTCTATTGGTCCTGGTTTTGGTCTGCGTCTAGCCAGTCCTTTAATAAAGAATGCGGAGCCGCGTGTCCGTTTTTAAAAATACCGGATTTTGAACCCCAACGTCAAAACTTGGTTTCAGTAACAGGCTTTTAAAATACAAAAATGTGTAATCTTCTGCCCACGATCAGAACTAACTACGGCAAGAGGTCAATAAGTTTTGAGAGAGTGCAAATCTTTGACAAACTGCCTTGAAATGTAAAGGATGCGGAATCATTTAGTTTATTGAAATAAAAATTGTATAAACATATTGTTCACGACCATTCAGTACTGAAATATAGATTTAATTTCTATAATAATAATGTAAATTTGTATACAGTTGAAGCCTCAACTTGTGTTCATATCCAATGGTAGTATTTTATAGTATAGTTTCTACCACGGCTTGTACTGAAATATTTGTAATTTACCGATTAGTTTTTAAGTTCTCATGTAAGTGACAATTGTGCTAATGAGAATAAAGTTTTTGAACTCAAAGGTAATAAAACATTGCCTTAAAATTGAATTCCATAGGTACACCTCACATATAAGACAATAGCATATAAGTGGCGGAGAAATAAGACCATTGAAATACACGACGATCCACACACCAATACGCCACAACACGACACTGGTCACATCATCACCAAATTAATAAAAGATATATTCACCCGCAAACAGCATAGAGAAGTTGGTAAATGTGCCAGACCGACTGAGGTAGTCGGCGGAGCTTTTGATGTCAAGCATATTTAAGATCGGCGGTGCCACATTGCGGTTCGCGCGGCGCGCATGTCGGCGGCCAACTCAGCAGCCCCCGAGGGCTGGTGGGCGGTGCCCTACCCCCGACCACGCCCACTACCCACCCCATCTCTCTCGCACACGCCACCCCGCCAATCGCAAGCCACTCTGGCTAATCTTTATCTGAGAAAAATAAACAGAGTGGGCGGGAGATAATGACTCGGAGCTTCAGCGGCGTCGGTAATCAGGACGCTTTGTGGTGCGCGACAGCCTGTTAGCTAGCGTCTTATCCGTTCGAGCGTTTGGCAAAAATTGTTTTATGCCGTTTGAATTTAGATTTTCAAATCGTATAAGGTTCCGTCTGATGAATACATGCGTAGAGCATCAATTTATGCTCTACTTCTTTCTTGCTCTCGCTCGTATTACACATCAATGACCATTGAAAAAAAAAAATGAAATTTTAACTGAAACAATTAATGAATATTGAACTCATTACTTACATTTATCACCTTAAATAACATCTTATTTTCAATGCATCTTGTCCAATGTTATAGAGAGGCATATTTCTAATAAAACTAACTTTTGGGCAACAGACAAAATAGATTAGAAAAAATGGTAGCCGTCATAAAATACCATTTGGCTGGTTCCGAATAAGACTACAGTAACTGTATTTGATAAGAAAAATGATACGTCAGTTTTATTTTGTGTCTTCTTTTCTAACATATATTTTGTCACTTTCCCAAAAATGTTACTTTTCCAGTTATGCTGCTTTATTATTGAGGGCGCGATATATTTAGATTAAGCGTGCTACTGGCAAATCGATTTTATGGTACACAAGATACGCTCCAGCGCGCGTTAAGTAACAAAATCCTTTAATACGATGTTACTGCCTAATTATTCTTTCGGGACAGGCACAGAATTCGGGAAACAGTTGAACCTTGGCTCGAGGCACCGTTTGTCATCGGCATATTGTATATATTTTTTAAATTTGTCCCGCTATTTTGAAATTGAGAACAATGAAAGCGGCGGACAGCGCTTTTGTGTTCATCTTTTATTTTCCACGAATTGCGCGGCCTTTTTCTATCTCGATAATTGTCCATATAATTGGATGAACTTCGCCATATTGCACCCTGTATTTCAGACTCGTTTTGATGGTGTCCTATTGTGTTATTGGTAGTACAACGTTTTTGTTCGGCGGAAATTTTAGCAGGTATTGCACCACGTTAAAAAAATTTAGAATGTCTAATTAAGATTACAATAACTCCTACAAACGAAGATTAGAGATGTGCTATCTTTTGAGTGTTGTGGGTTTAGTATATATACTATAGTACCTGTACGTTCTTGCACAAGTTGAAGGGCGCCATCATTAATTGTGATTTATGCTGTCCGGGTCGCGGCTCATGACGCGGTCGCAAGGGCGATAGAGCGGCGAGAAATTATTGTAAGCACTTCAATTATACGCGTCCAAAACTTCATATAATACACCTAGAGTTTCCTACCAATTCCAATGTATCGACTAAAATACCGCCCTATCTATAAAAACGTGTATGTACCATTGATATAACTAATCTACATAAATATAATCATTCATCAATAGCGGTTTTATCACATGAAAGCCATAAATAAAGCTACTTTCACAGTTTAATGACATACGGCACTTTGCTTTGGGGTAATGCCGCCGATATCAATAGAATCTTTGTTCTGCAGCAACGTGTAGTTAGGGCAATTTACAATCTAGGCCCGACATTGCTTTGAGAGATAAGTTTAAAGGGATTAATATTCTTAAAGTAACGTCACAGTACATTTATGAAAATGTGAATTATTTTAAACAAAACATTAAATTTTTAATGTTGAAAAGTGGCAGATTATGTCGTATTAATGTTATCATTAATACGAGGAATAAAAATAAACTAGCTGTTCTTGGTAGTCGTCGTAGTGGCAATTGAATGTACACGCTTCTATAATAAGATTGCGATTGATATTCAAAATTTGTCAATTACGAGTTTGAAACTGTAGTAAAACAAAAACTTTTCTTAAAAAACTAAAGATTATTTATACAGCTTCTGTGTACTTGGATGACAAAAATCCGCGATAGTGACTCGTTTAGCTTTTGCAGGCGCTCTCGATCTAAGATGTTTAAATTAAATATTGTAATAATAAATGTATTAAAATGTATATTTACAAAGAGCAGGGAGTCTGGCTTAAGAATGAGCAGTAGAGTTTAGTCACTATGACGTTTTCATCACACGTTTTCATGACAACTATGTGATAAAGATTAATTGACTTTGACTTTTAAATACAAGCTTACGAATTTTCTTGCAACCATTGGTCGTTGTAATTATTTTGATACTACACTGAGATTGGAAGTGGTAGTTGAGTCTCAATAGAATGTCAGTCATTCAATCACTAACGATAGACGTTGTTTTATCTTAATTTTGATTTAGTTTAATCAGCAATTTAGTCATCAAATTAAGTATGTAGGTATATAACCGCTCACGCGATGCGCTCATCCTACCGCAAAATGGCGGCTATTTGGTTTCGCAAATTAGAAAAGGATTCAGTTTAAATACACACAAGTTTTTATAAATAAAAAATATTATTCTGCATTGCAAAATAAATACCCTCCGTACTACCAACAAAAACATGTCAAATAAAATGCAGTAATACACCGCAAATCCTGCACTTAAAAAGCACTAATGAAATTTTTGGTGTACTTGGGTAAATATGATAATATTCCGTTTGAGTGGTTCTAATGTTTACCATGAAATTACTCCTTAAAGTATAGTTTATAAACATTTATATTCAGGGTAAACTTAAAAAACGCAACTTACGGTATGTTTTCAATAAATAAACACCAACATCACCAGCCCAAACAATAACACACACGATTGTCGTGACGTATTTTTGAAGTTGTTTATTTCTTTTAAATGACAGACCCAGGCATTAAAAACTTTATGGTTTGCTAGAGTAGTTACCGAAATAGCAATTAGTATTAGTTCGTTTACCTGTTATAACTTCGATATCCGATAAATCGGTATAAAATCATCAACGCCACAATATACAAAATATACAAAATCAAGTTACGTAAACTATACTGACATGTGTGAGGCTCATGGCGTATGCAAAAGGATGCCATTTAGCTAAAGTCCCAACCAAGACTAGGCTGTGACGCTGGTTTTCAACGGGCCCTAGCCGAGTGAGTGACGGACGTAGGCATCCCAAAGCGAAAATAGAATAAACTATGCAAATACTTATGACGTGTATATCGTGTATCAGGACACAACTGAGATGATTTAAAACTAGGAGACTAGGGGACAGTTCGCGGTGTGCTCCAGGGCTCAGCTACAGACCGACGGATGATGTTGTCGAGGATTGTTTGCCGCGAGATGCGAACGGCGTTCGTCTGGCAGAAAAGACGTGTCCCAAAGCAACGGGATATATTGTGAACAAACTGGGATACTGGAGAGGAGAAGGTTCTGTACTGGCTGGGACATGTTTCCCACCTGATCTCCATTTACAGTCAGTTAATATCATCGAGTATATAACCAGAAATAGGGTCATCCATACCTGGCAACTGGTACTTTTAAATATTGACTCTCGTTTGCTCTGAAATCACAAATTAGAAAGCTCAAATAGTACAGCGGCAACAACTGACCTGTGCGTACGTCTCCGTATATTAAAAAAAAACCGCCCTCTGAAATCTGGGAATTATTAAAAAAAGTCGAAAAACAATAAAATTTTTAAACACCGCAGAAAAGAAACAATACAGTAATTCTAGGGTTTTAGTGGGAGATATTTTCTACTCTACGTGTGTAGAGTTTAATTAGTGTAGACAGGTGTTTAATACAATTTTGTTAACGTCAAATCAATATTAGCCTGTATTTAAGGCTATAGTGATATGATAAAATTAATAAGTGTTTACATTAACACCATAGCTCACCCTCGCCCGGGTCCCTGACATAGTGAAGCGTTATTCACAGCAGGACATCACAGTGTGAGATTTTATCAACACTAGAAAGAGCAGTGATAGCCCTTATGGCGCTTTTGGTGTTATACGTATTTGCTTTCATGGCGTCCTAACTTCTACTATAAGTGTGAAAGTAATTGATTGCGTATAAAACTTTTTGTAGGAGTAAATTCAAACATTGAAACACAGCCAATATTCAATGTATATTTTGTTAACAATCCACAATAACAAACCCATATGAAAGACAAACAAACGCTATAAAAAAATCCAAAGAGATAGATTAGAAATGTCCGTGATTGGCCAAGTACTGTTTATATTTTAACCAATCAGGCAGTAGAGCGTTTGAGTAGCGTCATATTTGACATTCTATATTGTTTTCTGTTTTTGAAAATTTTTAGACAATAAATTTTAGTTAAGAATTAAAAAAATTAAATGATGAAATTATAATTGATAAATTAAAAGTACAGGAGAAGAAAAAGATGATGATTACTCATATAGAAGACATTCGTTATCCCCTATTTTTATGAAGCGCGTAACCAATTGGTTAGTTCCGATAACTTGCGCAGTTCTGGAGCCAACCAAGCGGAGAAACCCAGTGAATACCGCAGTTGTCTCAAGTTCGAGTTAATGATATGTATTCTGTAATACCGCGCTGCTATAATAAGATTCCGGTTGATTTTAAAATTTTGCCATTTACGAGGTTTAAAACGGTAGTGAAATAAAAAGTTTATACTGCAGATTATTATACAGCTTCTGCGTACTTGGATGATAAAAATCGACACGCCTGTCTACAACAGTTGCAGTGCCACACAGAGCTTTAAAACACAAAGCTGCTAACATTACTGCTTGAATGAAATGGTTAAGGTGGCAGTACTACCCTGGATGTACTCTTTTACAAAGAGCTCTATTGCTACTAAAAGTTACTTATAGGGGGCAAACCCCTAGTCACTCATTTTTCTCAAGGGAAGCTGCCTTACGAATGAATAGCGTCAGTTTACAGCTATGATCAGGGGGCCTATCATAACCTTTCCGAAAACAAGCTTATTTCAATGTAAGCTTATTGTATTATTACTCATATTCGTACCATGACAAACCGACAACCAAGTAATGTATTATTGCTAGAGTGATTGAAAGAACGAATGATTTACGAATATTGTCTATTCCTTATTAAAAATAGGAAAGAAATAACTCTATATAAACTATATAATGCCTATAAAATCTATCTTTTTTGATGTTCCAATCGTCTTATAGTAATTATAATGTTTAAGCACATAAAGATAGTTACATTCAGAGAATTTTAACAGTTAAAAAAAGAAAGTATGTAATAATAAAATGTATTGAAATTACGTTGTTTTCAATAATTATTCTGCATTTTCATGAAGAAAAATAAATAAATAAAGCTGAATTTTGATAGTCACGTTGTGAATTCGGAATTATAGTTTAGTGTTCAATTACTGGTGACGCCAAGGAGAGTATAGATATCGCTGTCATAATTTTTACGAAATAAACATCGCGAATTTTTATTTAACGAAAAATTATTTCCTATATACTATTGAATAAACAAAATATTGAAGAGGTTTATGTAAATAAATAAGTTCAACTTAATTTGGAACCATTACAATTCAATATTTAGACAATAAATTCGAAAATAATATTGTTTCCCCTGCGCCCGAGTAACTATTTTAAGATTACTAAATTTGGCATAGGAACAATATTACTTTAATGTTAAAGTCGCGTCATAGTACGAACTCTCTGAAGAACTAGAATGAACGAAATCTCACAAAGCTGCCAATAAAACATCATAGTATTAACGTTATAATGAGCTTAGTAATATAGTTTTAAGAGTTTGTGGTAGGCCCCCTGGTCGCGTTTTGCACATTACATTGTACATTGTATAACACTCGGATATATAAATGGTAATTTAAATATATCACTTTTGTTAACTGTTACATACAATTTGTTACTTTTCACCATAAATTCATTAAATTAGTTATTATCATTTCCTTAATGGCGGCCACTGGGCTTATGACAGCGTCAGTTTTATTATAATAATATAAAAATTATGGTGATCATCATTGACTTAATTATTTGGACGTCGGGTCCGCGCTAAAAAGTGTCCGAACTTATAGGGCGTTAAAATCGTATACAGAGCGTCATTCACGCTTTAGTCGTCGTTTGTTCGACTGACAGCGAAGCATGCAAAATTAGACAGTACTGCGATGACATTACAGTTTAAATCTAACGTTTTAGCTTTTTCATATTCCTTTACATGTCACTTCGTTTAAATAGGTTGACTTGGGACATTTTTTCGTGCTTTTCGTATTAGACCCGTCGTCCATTTATTTGTAAGTCAATGGTGATCATCGTCTGTGTCCGTTTTAAGATCCATTTAAAAATTGGTGTTGTTCTTGTTGAGAAATTTCAATTACTGAATATATTTTACTTATATTTCGGTGTTGTCAACATCGCAACAATATCCTTTACTTGTAATCTGCCATCTGTTATTATTTTTTAGTATTATCGTTGGTCATAACCAATACCGCCAAAACTATACCTAATGTAATGTTTGGCGGTTTTGGCGGGAAGATATTTTGATCGAAAAATCATATTACAAAATTGAAGACTACGTGTTAGATAAAGATGTATGGAAAGACGACATGGCTCCAGAATCCACACAAATTTGATGCAAAGTGTATTCCATGGCATTTCAGTTTATTTGAAAAGAGCAATCCCTAGAGTTTCTTGCTCGTTCTTCTCAGGGAGGTCAGCGTAGTGAACGAGCAGTAGCTTAAATGTGACGTTTTCAAGTGTAAATTTATTTTACCTATGGAATAAATAATCTTTGACTTTGACTTTGACTTTGAAGAAATGGTATAAATATGCGCGGAATCTTTTTGCATGATCTCATTTTCAATTGTACTCGGGCTGGTGAAATAAACCATCGCAAGCAAATTACGTTTGTTAATAGTAGATAACAATTCATGCGACCATGTCTAGTGTAATTTACTTTATTTAGTGTGAGAGAGTGAGGACCAAGGGAGTGGTGTCACAGGTTTAGTTGCCTATTGTAGACAATGTTGAACATAATAATAAGGGGGCTGGCTCCGCGGCTGAGCTGGCGGAAAGAATAGATGAAGAGCAATAAATCCCAGGACATTCAGGCACCGACTACCTATTGGACTATCTTTGGAGTCGAAAGGCTTGGCCCGCGGGGTCTCGTTGCCCTTAATCTCTACAAAAAATTAATAGACAGCCTGGGAAGCTCAAGGGCGCTACCTTGCCCAACCATTAACGTAGCTATACAAAGGGGGTACGTCACCTCAGCTCCCGCGTTAAGATGCCCAAGATAACTGGCATATCTTGGGCATCTTGCCGCGGGTACCCAATTTTATTCACCATCGTTCGCGCGCTGTTGTTCCGGTGGTTTCTAAACCAATCAGCTGTCGTCGGCATGCATATGGACGCGATCGGAAATTCGCAGGAAGCAAATTCGTTGCTGATCTGTGTGGAGCCGCATTCGCACGAACCGATGCGAAACGCAGAACGTCCTTTTCGCTCTTATGTTCGCTGTTACATAAAGCTTTTTCAGTCCGGCTTATTGCGATTCTGCGTTAATAATTGTGGTAACTCAAGAGGGTTTAATTAAGGAATTGAGATGTTGATAATTCAGATTCATGTGGTTGCAAGTAATTAATAATAATAAATTAAGGTATACCACTCAGACTCGGTAACAACTTGAGGCGCTTGGATTTCTGTGATGTGTCGCTTCCAACACAAAGGCAGAAAAAGGTCCTGCTCGATGCGGCACGTATTGTTCGTCGGTTCTGTAACCTGAGTGCACGACCTCGCCGAACGCCGACTGTGTCATCGCCAGAGAATACCACCTCTCCCGCTTAAAAATTCAAAATTAATATTTTATTTTAAATTAATATTTTTTTAACAATTATTATTTTATGTTAGTATTTTAGAGGGGCGAGAGTCTAGAATAGATACATAATATTAATAATTACTATAATATAGTTAATTTATCTTAATTATATCAATAAATAAATATAATCTACTTTATACAGAGTCTAGTAACAGACAATAGTGGTGGGAGATAGCAGTAGAGCTCCTTGCACCGTAGCAGTAGACAACCATTCTGGTCTACCACGCAGATTTTTTATTTTTTTATAAAACCAAGTGACGGGATGAAAAAGTCGTGCCACCACCATAAGCGACACGCCTGTTCACTACAGTTGCAGTGCCACTCAGAGCTTTGAATCGCAAAAACCTTAGGGGCACTGCCACTCACCTCACCAGCACCCTTACCTAGCAGTAGAGCTCCTTGTTCCGGATTTGAACCGGTCTGAAGGTGGCGGGTGCAGTGGCAATGCCCATTGAGCGGCAATGCAACTGTTATGGACAGGCGTGACGCTTACCACCAGGCGCAGACTTGTCCGTCCTGTCACTTAGTAATAAAAGATAAAAGTTCAGTGGCTCAGCGTAGTGGCGGAATGGTTCTCAGCATCGCTGATATTCTGCTACTGCCTACATCATCATCTCTATCCGACCGTGTTCGGTCATAGCGCCCACTTTGACTACTAGTTGTATTGGTGATGCGCTCGAAGATATCTAACATAGCCAATCTTTGCAATGAACCCTCGTACACAACGTGCACGTGAGTACACCGTCAACGTAATTATAGTTAATGGCGGAGGGTGGGAAGGCCTTCATCTTGTCGCGTTCAGCTTTACGCTGCTCTTTAAACTCGTCGACTTGCCTCTACTTGTCAATTAATGTCGCTTCTGAACATCGTTATACCTGAGGAGTTCACTGCCACGCTTCCCTCCTCAAGAAAATGCGCTTGGTCAGTCTGTCCTCCGCTATACGTGATACGTGACCGCACCAGCGAAGAATGCGTCGACACGCATTAAATAAATGCTTCAATGACATCAAAGAATTGTTATTTTTTTATTTATGTATCTTTTCAACGACATTTTTAAAAATTAGATAAGGTTCTCCCAAAGTTCATAAAAAATTTTCGTGAGAATATATCTTTTATTTTTTGAAATTCTAAGAAGATTATATTCTAGTCCTAAGATTTCAAGCAGATTACTAAATACATAGTAGAAAATTCATGAATCATTATATAAATAATAGTACCATACTACAGTACCTACTTCCAATAACCCTTTAAAACATTTCTTACGGAAAGCACGCAATGAGCAAATATGACAGAGTCGCGCCGGCGCGGAAGATTCCACATCTTAGAAGTGGCGTATATAAAATAACCCGAAGTCCCGAACAAAGTATAGACAGGTAGCTTATAAAATAAAATATGATTGCAATCTCGTAAAAAAGAAAGACAGTTACGTATCAAAGTTTCACATCCCTTGCAAAACATCTCCTCCCATTGAGATAGCGGACTGTGGCCTGAATCCACTATTTAAAGGAAACCTATGCTCCGCAGTGGGACTTGTAATAAGAGGACGATAATAATTTACTGATATTTTTTGCTAGAATGTTAACACACTATAGCACTTACTTTCACGGCAAAGGAAAGCCTTCACAGTGGAGGAGGGTGGTCATAACTCCTGGAAGGGCACTGAAGTCTTTCGATAATGGGAATTGGCCAAATGTGGTTTCAAGAACTGAATGACGAACAATGTAATGTTTGTCATGTAGGTAATATTACTTTATGGTACACAGTTAAGCTCAGACAAATTAAACGGTACCAACACCTCAAGCTGTCATGGTGTGCGTGTGTTTAAAGATAGGGGTGTCTGTGTGCGTGGACTCCATGATCGATGCAGGGCGACGTTGCCACCCTGCGCGCTTCCGGCGACGCGACGTTGCCGCTCTGACTAGGTGCCAACCGGGCCCGGATTAAAGCCTTTGCTATTCGTGATTTTTTAATTTTTCACCTTGTTAAGCAAGTTTGGACCGGTTCAATTCCACACGCTGCATTTGATCTTTGCAAACGTGAAAGTTTAAAAATCACAGTTCTAGAATGAGAGAATAAAAATAGGTCATAATTGTATATACTTTAGGGACCTATATGCAATGAAAATGTAAGGTACAATACATGAAAATAATATCACAGAATTTTTATTTTCGTCACTTTGTGTATAGAGAACATATATTTTTAGGTTCTAATTTGTTTGTTTACCGTCTTATGCGACAGGCGTCGCTTTATCCGTAGTTAATTTAAAATTAATAATGCCAGGCGGCGCACAGGAAATAAGCTTAGAGTCACGGGGGTGAAGTAGGCGAGAGGCGGGCGCGGGCAGGAGGCAGAGGGCGTGTACCCCCCTCGAGTTCCGAATTAGTTGGAATCGACGATATAATACGATAATCAATGCTTATTCCGCGACAAATGCTGGTTCCACCATGTTTCCCTGAAATTCCGATGCTCTACATTGCTGCTGTCAGAATATCAAACACTTTTATCAAGAGATACTTTGTGATTCGCCTACTCTCACCCAAAAGTGGTTTAAATAAACAAGATTTTTTTTAAAAAACAAGGTGATAATATAATTTGTTTATCAAGCAAAACGCTTGTTTGTAACAAGCACATAATTGCAACCACAATTTTCAGTAATGAATTTAATCATGTTGTGATTTGTTTAAATTAAATTTTTCTACAACAAAGCTAAGTTTTCAGTCTACATGATGTATTAGGACAATCAAACACAACATAATAGTTTTAACTTAATATAAGTGAAAATTGTGTAGCACTTCTCATTAAGTCTACGAAACGTAGCGCGCGTAGATGTTAGCCGTAGCAGTATCGATTGACGAAGCAAATTAGATTTTAACTTCTATAGATAGATAACCTAACAGGAGGAATTTGCTACATACGGGTATGAGCTTGAGCGTAATTCTTTTCAGCGCTATTGTATGCAGCATTAAGTTCTATTTCAACTGTACAACAGTTGACTGAAAACCGATATAATAAAACATTATAGAGATATAATAAAACATTTACCGTCTTTCTAGCGCTCTTGTTGTGTTTTTTATTGGGAAAATTTTATGAATGAATCTAACGCTGTTTTCGTCAAAATATCTTTCTTAGCAGTTGTGTCAGTGAAATATTAAACAAGTAAACATAAAATGCTGTTATATTAAGCGTATATTAAAATATAATTCCTCAGTAAAAAAGTTATCTTCTTTATTCTTTTATAAGTATACAGAATGTAATCATTAAGTGTGCCTAGGCGATTATTCCAAAAATATAAAAGATTTTTAAAAACCTTTAAATGGATATCAAAAATACGTCACCTAATGAGTAAAACAACATCAATAACTTTTTTAAAACAAAACTAGAAATATGTAAGATTTTCAAGTTTAACAGCTCCCATGCATTTAATATGAAATTCGTAGAGAAGCTTTATTTGATTTACTATAAGAGGTAACAATAAGTTGACAGACAATAAAACTGCTATAAATACAGTAGTAATACTATATTTCACAAATTTTTCAAAATTGTATATTCAAAGCAGTTGTTTGAAACTAAAACCTCTCCACGAGTACAACATTAAATGGGAGCGTTTAAAGTTAAAATTTTGGATACTTCTAGTTTTATTTTTAAAAAGTTATTGATATCGTTTTACTCATTAGACAACGCACTTTCGATATCAGTTGAGAGGTTTTTGATAACTCTTATATTTACGAAATAACCGTCTGGGCACACTTAACGATTACACCCTGTATGAGCTACGTTTCAATGTTAAATTTACTATTACTATTTCGGATATCTATTTTAAACTTTCGCCGCTTCCTTTGACCTAAAAGATTAATTTTGGATTTCTAAACGGGACTTTTAAATAATTAAATGAGTTACTACAATAATATTTTATTACATAATGAGAAATAGGCTACAAGATATTTTGAACTCTTGTAGTAGAATCGAGTTGACTTTTTTTACGCGTTCAAGGGCAAAAATAAGCAAAAAAGAACACATTTGAGAATAATTCAAGGAAGTTTAAAAGTCCATTTTAAATTTATGGGGAACAATAAAATTAAACTGTGTTGCTAACGTTGTTTAGAATATCTTGGTGGATATTTATTATTCACAAATCTCTATGATAGCCACCAGAAGGCATTTCTTGTAAAGTTTTGTGGGATGAACCAGTAGAACGGGTAGTAGAGCTCCTTGTGTAAGAATTCGTCTAGGGAAGTACTGCCATCTGACCTGTTTCTGCTGTAAGCAGTAATGTGAGCGTTACTGCGTTCCGGTTGTGAAGAGTAAGGGAGCTGGTGAAATTTCAGGCACACGGGGCTTGTCAGCTTGTGTGTCAGGGCGACGGGCGCAGTGGCAGGGCACCTCAGATCGTAGCGGGCGTGTCATTTGATATTATAAAAAAAATTAACAAACTTTCAAGTTCAAATATGTTAAACTTTACTTGTCATTAAAATAAAATGATTTATTACGATTTCTTGTGTATTCCAGCTTGCTATCTAAGGCAATTTGTGTGGTGCAAAAAATAAACTTGGGTCCATTGGATTGTACCGCAGAACGACAAAGTTTTACAAGTAAATAACAGTTGTCTTGCGGACACGTCATTCTCAATGCACTACAGTTTCCGCCAAAGTACTTCTCTTAAGCGTGTTGAAGCTGTAATTTGAACTTTTGTGAAATTTAAAGTGAGGTTTCCTCTGTCTAACGCAGGTTATATCTTTAAAAAGGTTGTTTTTCTCCTTTTCGCTGAAATAGCTATTGCGCTTAGTTTTGAAGGTTCAAATTTATTTACCTATTATTATATTTATTATATTATATATTATTATACATTATATTATACTTGATTTACCTTTTAGTAGCGTTATTGGTGATTATTCCATTTTCTATACACTGAAAAACAGTGACTGTAATAAAATTAGCCTATTTAACATGATTAAATTAGTTGCCTAAAATGGTTGCTTGATAGGCGCTGAGTATGCTATAAGAGAACAAGTTATGGGACAAGAAACATCATTACAAACATTAACATCGAGTAGCGTTACCCTGTTACGTCTATTAGCTTTCCTCTACCTCAAAGGTTGTCTGGAAGAGATCGCTCTTAGCGATAAGACCGCCTTTGCCCACATTTGTTTTAAACTGTTCATGTACTGTTGTTGTTCTTGTGTGTTAGCAATAAAGTGTTTATCTATCTATCTATCTATCTATCTATCTATCTATCTATAGTGGAAAAGATCGAAAATAAATATCATGCAAAAAATCAAACAATTCTTTATGACACCAAGTGAAGGGCCGATCAACGCGACCTAACGAATTTTCCTGTGCTTTTTGCAGATCTTTGTTTTAGGTTTTCATTGTATTATGTTTTCATTCGTAAAGTTGATTTTTATAATCGAGCGGAGAGAAATAAACAAGAAATGCGGTCCTTTCCAACGGGGTTTTCTCTCAAAGAGCACAAAGGCAAAGCGGAATGATGCATGTTTCGCAGCTCTCTCAAACAAAGGCGTAAAAGGCGAAGAGACTCCATTGAAAAAGTTTCATTGGAATACTTTAATTAGTTTACCCGGGAGAGTTAGTCGGGACTCATCCCACTTTTGCGCGCCCGTCCATAGATAATGTAATGCTCGCCGAGTCGTACCACTTATGTACAACTCAGCGAAATTACAAAGCGCTTTAGAAATGCTATATAATGTTGTTCAAGCGGCGCAAGAGGTGCTGGAAATTTATGTATTGAATGTTGATGGAATCAATCATAGAGCGATTATAGTATTTTATGCAATCGTTGCTTAGTGAGGGTTCTTTTATGATTGAATACAATAGTTTTTCTACAAGTAAAGAAAATAATTAAACATAACCAATATTTAATGTATATTTCGTTAACAATCCGTAACAACAAAAGTCAAACAAATGCTACAAAACAAAAAGCCAGAGAGAATAGAAGTGGCCAAACGCCGCTTATATTTTAACCACTGACCGAAGGTTTATGGCCCGGTTGCAAGATCTGATCAGGAGGCAGTAAAGCGTTTGAGTGGCGTCATATAATTGATATTTTATTTAGAAAGAATAAGACGTTCAGTAGCGAGTACCATAGGCAATTGAATTTTAATTCTGAACTAAAAAGGGCGCCTTTGGGATATGGTCTAAGAAATTATAATTGACAGATATAGGAGTAAAAAAAAAAAATTATTACGTACTCTTAAGTTTTTCGCGACTACTATACGTTGAAAACGAAACCATTCATTCTTCTTCCGGACGTTAGTTCCACTGTAGTGAGTCCAGTAGAATTTTGAAGTACTCACGATTCTACCGAAATCGACGTAATTCTTTAATAATTAGACATCAACTAGTCGATGACTTTATCATCTCAGACAGCGTTGACCATGAACCTGAGGGTCTACCACAACCTCTCAATATTACATTTACTTTTCGTACCACGACTTAAAGTAATCTGATTATAATTTTAAAACTATGATTTTTTTAGGCAGCGTTGTGACTATTCACTGAATTGGTACAAAGACGCGACTTTGACATGAAAGTAATAATGCTCATAATGTCAAATTAAAGATTGTTTTTGAAAAGAAAACGGTAGGCCCCCTGTAAAGGTCCTGAGATGTTGTATTGTATGTTAAATTAGATCTGTCACTCACTATGAATTCATCTTTTTAACCGTTTGCTACAAGAATTGTGGTTGACTGGCTCAGGACAGGAAACATTTGTATGATCACATTACGCAAGATCTTATTTATTTGAATCGCGTTTTGGACAAAGCCATTTTAGACGCTAAAATGACAATTTCGTCCAAAATGGCTTTGAATTACAAACTAAAATTTGGAAGGTCTATTAACTTAGGCTTTCACTGAAAAAGCAGAGGTGGAAACGAGAAGTTAGTGACCTTTTAGTTAACGCAGCAAGAACCTATAAATTTATTGTCTTGGTTTTCGTAAATCATTTTTATTTGTGTTTTGTTTTTATATTCGTTTTCTGCGATGTTATTTGTGTTAATTAAATACATTTTCATCCCATTTGCTTGTAAACAGTGTCATACAGGCAACGTCGAGTCGAGTCTAACCTAACGTGCTTATGGATTTTTTACGTAATAATTAGGCAAAAAGTTTTTATGCTCGAAAATCTGAACATATATTTTACATAAACTTGAAATACAAATAAACAACATTTGCTTTTTAAATATATTTTATGAAATTTATATTGCGAATTTAAGTTCTGCAGTATTTTTAGAATTTGAATATGATTTATTTTATTTTTATTACATTGTGGCCGCATGCGTCTGTGCTTTTTATAACACTTTCGCTCGAGTAATATTATCTATATATGGCGCATTAATGCCAAAAAAAAAACCAAATAAAATATATAATAAATGTTGTGTTGCGTAGCGCTATTTATTCAAACAAGAAATAAATTATCGTTGTATCTACGTCCTCGGAAATGTGATGAAAAAGGTTTTATGTAGCACGGGCGGTAAAAATAACAAAGTCTCGTTAGCAATTTCTTATTTACCGCCCTTAATACACTTTGACTCTGTAAATCAACACATACGCGACATTGATATGTAAGCCATTCATATGTAAGATAGAAGGAAAGAACGAAAGAAACATGTATTCGGTTATTCACAAATAATATTACAAACATTACAATTAAATACAAGATCTGTTAGAAACAGAAAGAAAATAATAATTTAAAAACCAAAGTACATGGTTAGGTATTTAAAACCAAGAGTAAATAAAATAAAATTACACGACCAGTTCATGATAATAACGCCTGAGTAATAATTGTAATAACTAATATATGACGGAAAACATTTTAAATGAGATGGATCGTTTATCTGTCGCATCAATGTTATTACCTTAATTTTTTTACGGAAGCCCGATAGAGAAATAGGAACTAAGTTCTCAATCATAGCACATAAGTGCGTGAACCCTTCAAGGATCAATAACATAGTGACAAGATTATCTGTTTGAGAAACCAGATGCGTATAAAGCACTCACTGCACAGCGTTTAATATAGGATGACCTAGATGCACGTCATTATGTTTGAATCCAGTTAACTAGAAGCGGTGTATAGCCATCTTATAGTACAGAAAATAATGTGAACCAAGGTTTGAATCTAGGTATCTCGATCTCACTCACAACTACGGATTTCCTATGTTTGCCTTTCACGTGTCTCCCTTGCCGCCCCCCCGAGAAATGTAACAAATTAATGATATGTATTTTGTATCTAAAAATTCGATTCTGCCAAAGCCTGTTTGATCATTTATACATTGGATGAAAATTTATCGGAGTCTGCTTCCAAAAAACACATAAACATATGCAATAGAAACTTCTAAGATATTTCGCTCTAAAGTTCGCTCTAAAATACGTCTCTTGTAGCCATTTTTGGCTGCGTCAAACGCTATAGACTGAAAACACGATTTACATACGAAGCCCGCACAAAGGAGCATACTAATCATATTATCAGCTACTAGATTAGCGGTAGGAAGATATAAAGGGTCCATTGTAGTTGCGGCGGCAGTTGGCGGAAGGCCCCCCTCCCCCGCCGCAGGAAATGGCGGCGGAGAGCGGAGACAGCCACGTCCGGAGAGGTGAAGCCGACGGTAGTGGGTTCAGTCGACACCCGGCCATTGTTCAGTAAGCACCTATCTGCGACACACTTTTCGGAGTCTAGAGATGCGACCGTTATGTAATTTTTATCGATGGTTTTCAGCGAATCTGTTTCACAAATAATATTTTTTCTCTGTTGTTCATTTCTGGTACCAGCGCGATAGACTTCTTTTTGGTTTTGACGTAGGAGAGGAACGAATGTAGGGTGCCATAGGTACCTAAGCGGAAAAAATATGGTCAGTTATTGACATTGACCTGTAGAAAGCATGGTAGATTGTAACAATAGTGAATGTTAAACAATTTATTGTTTCACAAGCCGAAGCCAACTAATTACAGTAATAAGAATCTTTTCATGGTAAATTTCTAGCAAAAAATAGAACAAAATTTTAATAGACAGTTGAGCTCCAATTTAAAGAGTTCGTCTAATAGACAGTTGAGCTCCATTTCACAGAGTTCGTTCAGGAAAGTACTGCCACTTTATTTATTTCTGCGGCCAAGTAGTAATATGAGCATTATTGTGTTCCGGTTTTGAAGGGGTCCTGGTGAAATTACAGGGGACTTATCAATTTATGTAGCAGTTCTACTCAGTGTTTTAAGTCACAGAGATCTGAGTGACACTGCTACTGTGTCCGTCACCCTGAGTAACGTAAGTTGACAAGTCACATGTGCCTGTAATTTCACCAGCACTAATAATAGAATGATCACATTACAGCTTCTCGGCAGAAATAGATAAGGTGGCAGTACTTCCTTCGATAAACTCTTTTATTAGGATCTAATACTGCTACTAAAAAAAGTATTTTCTTTCTTCTTTCTTTATTATCTACTAGCTCGTGAGAATACATAAAAATTGTCTATTTGTTCACGATTAAATTAACACTGAGTAAAAGAAAAAGCTTAAAAGCTTTACAGGTTATGGATAAAACAACGACACTGATTATAAAGGTGGTAAATATTTACGTAAGGTCCTGTGTGAGAAGCCCTCGGGGCGGGCGAAATTTCTCGTACTTGATGCGTTTTGTAAACACGTTTTGCATTATGTTGTAACTTACAGAGACAATGATATAATTGTAGATGTTAGTCTAAGCACAGTTATAGTTCTCATTCTGTACGGTAGCACTTATGTACTATGATAATAAATAAAAATAATGCGTTTTTAAACTACGTCAATGACCTGGTGTCAAATTAGGGATTATTCGCTAAACAATCCTTGTGCCAGAGCAATGAAATTAGCTCTGAACTTATTGTTTCCGATATTGGCTCTATCGGGAATCGAACCCGGACGTTCGCTACAATTCGATACGCTGTGTCACTGTGGTCGTCACAATCCACTCATCGTACATTGCAGTGGAGATAATAGAAGCTCCCGTCCCCCATCCTTTTTTTATTAGGTTCGACACTCACAGAATTTTGTTTCTTTTTTTTGTCTGTTTCTAAACAGTAATAGCAAAAATCCACAGTAAAAGATAAAAGGTCCCAAATATCATATAAAATTTTTGGACCCGAAGATCTATTATTGTGTATTTTGTGCTATGGACACACACAGGCAACCACAAATTACACCCAAAGTCACGAGAGAAATAAATGTAGGTCATACAAACTTTTATCCCTGCCCGGAATCGAACCCGGGACCTCTGCGTGGCAGTCCAGCGTGGTAACTGTTCAGCCACAGAGGCAGTTAATATACAAATTTTACCAAAGTAAACGTAGCTGAGAAGAAGCGAAGAAGGTGACGTTGGTACGAATTGTCAACCAGCGGAAGGTTGCCTATTTGGGTCATGTACTGCGATATGACAGATTTCATCTAATGCACACCATAATGATGGGCAAAGTAGCTGGGAAGTGGAAGGTTCCAAGAAGGAAACTGTATGGCTATCGTAACATCAGGGAGTGGATCGACATCAATACCGTGAAACAACTGTTCAGGGTAGCTCTGGATTAAGAAGAATAAATATGTAGCGGACTTAGTAGCAGTAGAGTTCCTTGTGAAAGAGTAAATCCAGGGAAGTACTGCCACCTTACCTATTTCTGCTGCCAAGCAGTAATGTCAGCATTACTGTGTTCTGGTTTTGAAGTGTAAGGGTGCTGGTGAAATTAAAGGCACAGGGGACTTGTCAACTTATGTCTCAGGGTGACGGATGCAGTGGCAGTGCCCCTCAGATCTTTGCGATATAAAGCTCTGAGTAGAACTGCAACTGTTATGGACAGGCGTGTGGCTTGCCATCAGGCGCTCGACTTGGTCGTCCCGTCACTTGATATTGTTAAATAAAAATTGTATAAATGAGGTTCGGGTGGGCGCTATTGAGGACCATTCGTTAATAGCACCACCAAAAGAACAAAGGAAAGGACAATGATGACAATATATAGTTACTACGAAAACAGAAACAATGACAAAGAATAGGCGCCAAAAACAAGTACATTTAAATTTAGAATTTCAATATAAAACTAAATTCTTGAAAATAATATATATGTAAAAAAAGATTTGTAGCGATTGCTGCGATTCACTTCAATATATTTTTTCTTTCTGTATCGATATTGCAAGGGCAACTCTAAGGGAAATTTGTGTTATTGGCTACCCCCGGCGCATTGACTAAGGAACAGCGAGGAGTAGCGTTTTATTCCTAAGGCTAATCTGACCCACTTCAATGACAGGCCTCAATTACACCAGAGATCCACTCACATGAATGAGCATTTATGACTATGATCTAGATCAATTTAGCGTGCTGTTTTTAAATGGAACAATGCAGATATCTCAAATTTTCACGCTTCACGCTCAAGCGCGATGTCTGTCCATTTTCATACTTTGAAGGATATAAAACCTAAATAATGTATACACATGATAAGTCTAAAAAACGTTTTATGATAGTTGGACGAACAATTTTGACTTGAAATATTCGTTGAATTTTTCGACATAAAAATTTGTCGTCGCTGCTACACGTAATTCGGTAAAAGTCTAAAATATTACGACTTGGACCGCAGAAGATTACACATTTGGCATATTTAGTCAAGTACACAATAATAAACTAAATACGACTTCAGTAATTTCGACAAGAGTGCCATCTTTCTAAAGTTGCGTGTTCCACTGCTAAGCCAAACGATGCTAACTTGCAGGCGCCCTCTGGCTCAATTATGCCGAACTACATCCCCCTATAGCCAAATAACACCCTTGCAATGCACTCGTCACAACATGCCGCGTAGTAAAACCGATGGAGCCACAGGGAAAGTAAACATTTTGACGGGGCGTTTGGCACCCTCAATAATAAACTGACGCAAATCGAAAAGTCATTTTTGGGAAAGTGGCAAAATAGATTTAAAAAAATAACTGTCATTAAACTAGTTCTATAAAATAAATTCCCGGCGTGAAGTGAGCGCGACAGCTTCGCCACCAATGAGAAGATTTGGTAGTGGACTCAGAGTCGACGGCTTAGCAGTGGCAACCGATAGTTGTGCAATACGCAACGGGAAGTGAGCGTGCCTACAGCTCCGGTGCCTATCTAGGTAATAGAGAGGGTACTGTACATGCACCCGGGGTCCATGCATGCTGATCTGGAGTCAGAATCTGAAGTTGTAAGGTTCCTGTGGGCGCACAGGTTATAGTGCCCTTCTCGTATACCCTAAGGGTCGGTAGGGAGGGTCTCTATAATCCAAATTAATGTAGAAAGATATGGGGCTGGTCCTATAAAGGACGAAATTCTAAAAAACTACAAATTAATTTTATTTTGTACTTTAGTTCGTCAATGTCACTATTTCGAATTACGCCATTTTATTATTGATGGTGCGATATATATTTTAGACAGGTGAGGTTGAAGTTCACTGATCAGTAACCAGCTCGATTTCAGAAAATTTTGATTTAATGCCATAGGCTTAAAGTTTTCTATAACCTGGATATCCGTCCAGGAGCGGAATGTCGAAACTACATTGATGTTTAGGGATGATAAAAAAAACGCTTTTATGACAACACAGGTGGTGCTGATCTAGAGCTCGTCTACCTTGACACTTTGGATATTAGACCGTTCATTCTTCTCGCAAACGGAGAGTTATTGACGTGCTGTTGACCTGCTCGGCGATCGGAAATATCCCACCATTAAGTATATACCACGGTCACAGTGTACAACAGTTATATCCAATTAATACTACGCCAGTAATTTTTGGACCCGTTCTGTTGTAATTTCTATTTCTAAAATTAGTTTTTTGTTTTTTCCAATTTTGTTTTTTGTTTCTTTTTTTTACAAAATTCGGTGAGCATTATATTAGTCAATAAACATGGATGTGTACAAAAGTAACAGAAATAAATAAACGAATAAAGATGACGTAGCAGATTTATAAAAAAAATCGTATAAATAACAGAAATTTATTGAACTTTCTAACAGGGTGTTTTTATTTCTTTTTTTTCTTTTTGTTCTTTTCGTCTAACTTCAATTTCATTTCTAGTTGTACCGCCAGCAACTCAATATATTCATTGAATATTGATCCGAACTTTGAGTAAGATTTGTACCAGGTATTGAAAAATTCGTAGTCAAACGGCTCTGTACATATAGCATCGTTATCATTTAGAACAGCATCAATAATTTCCATAGGATTCAGGGGCTTAAAACCTAACTGCGCGATTCTGCTACTATTTAAAACTGTCGCTACACCCTGCTTTATAGACTTGATATCATACCCCCGCAACGTCTGAGCTAAACTGTGCACGTTGAAGTCTCGATTCACTCCATGATACTTCATAACAAGTTTTTGTAAAATATACACCAGGCTTCCGTAATCTGTATTTGGAAGTAATATTACATTCGGGAAAACTTTGGACATAGGGCCATTTTTGGCGTTCCACGGCTCCGTTGCTGTGCCTATAATTAATAGTTTATCCGGAGGTTTAATAGGTTTTATTATTTCTTTAAAGAAATCGCTTGAAAGTCGTGTTGGATCAAACATTTTTTCTTCTTTGGGAACTTTCTTGTAAAAAAGTTTATCAGCGTTATCCACCATGATAATAGTGGGTTGCATTAATCGAGCGACTTTGTTTACTAATGCAAACATTTGCTTCATACCCTTGGGCCCTGGAAATTTGTTGTAAACATTCATGGGTGAAAGGTCCATTAAGATGGAGTTTGTTTCTGTAGCGACAGCGTATATTAGAGTTTTTTTACCGGAATATTTAGGGCCGGCTAATAAATGTGCTCTAGGTACACCTTGACACTCAGACCCTATTGTCAGCAGACAACGAACCCTTACAAGTTGTTGTACATCGCCAATGCAAGGCGGGGAAAACCTTGGCGTATACATTATTGCCCTTGTAACAGCGGCTGCATAGTTTTGATCTCCCCAGTATTCTTTGAGGGTCACTTTGGGATATTTTATTACAATCCCTGCATCTACCAACTTTTGAAATAGTTCCTCTGGCGTACTTTTTTCTGGTTTAACCTTTTTTGGTTTTTTAGGCTTCTTTCTTTTTCTTACTAACGGCATTTTTTCGCCTATTAAATCAAGATCACACTTGAGAGCAGCTCGTAATTTGCTTAACTCCATCATCATCATTTCATCAACGATTGGTCGCAATTCATACTGAATTTCCTGTTGTACATTTTCCGTTATAAGCCGCATAATATGGCCCTTGATAGCATCTAAAGGCGCGTAACGTGAATCAATATCTTGCCATGTATTATTGTACAATTTCCAAGATTCTTGAAGTGGGTCCGATGCCTTTCCAATTCTGTAGTAAATACCTGGGTCAGTTTCAGGATTCGGGCGCATCTTTTTGTAAGCCATAATACGTTTATCCTCTCTTGCCTTTGCATCTGCTGCTGCCTTTCTTTTTTCTTCTTTTGCTGCTTTCTTTTCAGCTTTTATATCTTCAGGAGTTTTTGGATTCTGTTCGAGTAGCTTTTGCCTTTTTTGTTCCACCTCCACCCAAACTAAATATTCTTCTACAGTGAAAGTTTCTCCTCTCACTATTAAAATGGACCCCCCCTCAAGTGGCCAAGGATATTCATCGAAAGCACGAGCACCTTTGTACCACTCAAGCATCCAAGCTCTAATTTCATCAGATATGTCCTCCATAATATCGTGTTGCCGTAACCTAAATATTCGTGATTTTTCCTTAACATGCGCTTCTAGCCAGTTTTTAAAGTATTCACGCCTGTACTCTCGCCTTTTTTCTTTGACTTTTTCTAGTTGAATTTTTTGAGATGGAGGTGCCCACGAAGTCATTATCATTCCAAGCTTCGCTCTTAAGTGGTAGTCTCTAAGGTGATCACGCTTCAGTTTCATGAATTGTCGATATGACTGTTTAATTACTGCTGCGGCTCTCTGTTTCAAATGATCGTTAGCTTCTGGCGTCGCAAGCCCAGCCAGTAGTAGGTACTGCATGAAATCTTTGTTTTTTTTTTGAGTATTCTCTTGAATAACCTTACGCGTTCTTATCATACGTTGCAAATTCATTATATGTGCATTAAATTCAGCTAGACGGCTCATTTCTGCCAATTCTGCAGCTGTGTATTTGACTGAAGCTATCGATTCTGGAATATCTTCACCCATTGCCAATTTTCTCTTTATTTCTGCCTCTTTCTCTTCCTCTTTGATCCTTAACATTTCCAACTCTTCTTCTTTGCGACGCTCTAGCTCTGAAGGTGTTGGCTCGGGATCACCAAGACGATTACCAGCTAATATTTCATCTACTACGTACTGTAGCTCTGCGCTTCTAATTTCAAATGGATAAAAAAAGGGACACATAATTTCAATATTATCAGGTACCATAAGCATTTGTTGTAAAGCATTGTCCGCATATGTATATTCCAAACATTCCACTTCTTCTAACATAGATTTATACTCTATTATGCGGCATGTTAGTGCGTCTATAAATTTTTTCAAGTATTCTGATCTTTGGGGCTGTAATGTCTGGTCGTAGATATCGCACAGTTTATTATAAAGTTCGCAAGACTTGCCGTAAAGCCTAGCAAGAAGTTCTACTGCTGTTGATTGTGGTTTAACTCCAACATAAGTGTTTGCGAACGTCTGGATTTGTTCATCGTCTGCTACACACTTTTGCAAGTCTTCTTTGATGCGCAGCCAAGCTTGATAGTAATCTATAGTGCTCATTGTACCAGGGAAATTGTACTTTGAAATTTAAGAGATTATCACCATTACTAGGAAATACAGAGGGCTAATGACAGGAACTCAACACATAGTAAAAACAAATTAATTTGTTTCAAAAATATTTACACATTACATTTCTTATATATAGGAAATACAAATCATTATTTCCAAAGATGACGTGTTCCCACCTCTAGTGAAAATGAAAAATTTATTAAGTTGTTGTTTTTTTCCATGCTTTCCGTAAAGAAACAGGCAAAGGCTTGACACCATACAGCCAAGTCTTGGTAATTTTTTTTATTAAAAATTGAGATTCTATGTCTATGCCAATAGTCCATCCTTCAATTCCAATAGTCACGAAAAGTCGTCAAAGAGAATTTTGTTTTCATAGATACTTTAATAGTCTTGTTACAAGTTTCCAATTCAAGGTTAGCTCCAATATTGAAACTTGCAATAATTGTGCTACAAAGTACGTCTTCGAAATGTGACTTAGAAACGTTAATAGAATGGAAAGAAACGTTACAATTTTCCATTCCTGGTATTAGAATGAAGTTATAGGGCGATTTATATGTTGTCCTCGATTTTACAATGTTACATAATCTATTATTTGAGATTAAATTGTGACACTCCTTAAATGTTAAGAAGAATAGTGTTTTTTTTTAATTCGAGATATAAGCCTAAAGTGGCTGTTTTTGATAGTCATCGTAACAATTCATATAAGTGGCAATGTATACATACGCCTTTAAAATAAGATTCCGGTTGATTATAGAAATTCATTTCATTATGTAAGTTAAAAATATAATGACACAACAGCTTTAGTACGAAATGTACTTACTTAAATAAAAGAAAAATAAATATACAGATAATTAAAATATGTTTTATACACGATTGAGTTCCGGTTTTAAAATCAAATAATGTGTAAAAATCTACTAGTGTACTATCTAGTGTACTTGGATGAAAAAAATCCGTGACAGTGACCCGTCTCATACAGGGAGTCTTGTTCTGTCATTGGATTTGGTCATTTGAAGTAAATACTGTTGCCAACATTGACTTACAAATAAATGGACGACGGTTCTAATACAAAAACCACGACAAAAATGTCCCAAGTCAATCTATTTGAACGTAGTGACATGTAAAGGAATATGAAAAAGCTTTTAAATTGTAATGTCATCGCAGTACTGTCTAATTTTGCTTGCTTCGCTGTCAGTCGAACAAACGAAGACTAAAGCGTGAATGACGCTCTGTATACCATTTTAACGCTCTAAAAGTTCGGACACTTTTTAGCGCGGACACGACGTCCATATAATTGAAGGTCAATGGTTGCCAAACAAATTTATTTATCTACACACATATCATAAACCCTCTATGATGTGTTCAAAAACCGCAAATTACGACCAGCTTAAAGATAAACTGTTTTGTTAGAACAAATTTCTTATCTGTGAAAATGTTATTATGGCTAATAACATCGAATTCGAAATTTATTATTACATTCAAATTTCGAACATCTCTGAAAAACAAAACAATTTGATTCGACCCATCGAGTATATAACCAGAAATAGAGACGAAATGTCATTTAATTTGTTTGAAAACTATTCTGCCATATCATTACGCGCTCCGATTGGCTAGCCCGAGTTCGAAACAATTGACGGGTGTCGTCAACTGTTGCACTTCAAATCGACCAGTTAACTTGAGCTTTGCTATAATGGACGAAAATTGCAGAATTATATTTAATATTTAATTATCGATGAAATGTGATTCCGTTTGTTTCGTAATTAGATGTTTTGCTGTTGTTCCCACACCACCGAATAGAACAACACGGCATTGTTAGAGATATTATCTTTATTACAATAAATACAGAATATTTTTTGGAATATACGGAGACGTACACACAGGTCAGTAGTTGGCCTGTCTGTATTTCAGTACAAACGAGAGTTGATATTTATAAGAGCTGTATCGCTAAAGTGTTACCAGGAATATATGGCCCTTATTTCGTCTCTATTTCTGGTTATATACTCGATGATTAGGGTTAACCACGGAGTATATAGAAACGGCATTTAAAACAATTTCTTCTAGAACTAGCGTAGATAGACCCCCACTCGTTTTTTAACGCCTTTCATTATGTAGCAGTCACATAAACCATTATAGCAACCACGAGAGTTTCTTAGTTATTCTTCTTGGAGAATCTGATTTATAAAGGGCGGGCCCTTTTTTGTTTGTTTGAAGAAACAACAATTATACCTGTTGTATTAAAAAACCGACCTCAAAAAATTGCTTATCGACTTTTTTAACGGAAGTTTATTGGAGTCGGTTAACGGAAAGTGCGTGAAACCGGACGCATCCCCTAGTTTGCCACCCTTAGAGGTGGAATATTTTCTTTCAAATTTAAATGGAATCAATGCCGAGTTACGCTCTTTCGAACATAAAAGAATCACCAAAATCGGTTCACAATCGTGTAATACACTCACAAAAAAAATACAGTCTAATTGAGAACCTACTCCTTTTTTAAAATCGGTTGAAAATAGTTTAGTGTCCTATGTGTAACAATTGCGAAAACCGAACAACTCTAAAAGGAAACTTAGCTTTTTTTAGTTTCAAGAAAACCGATGAGAAAATATTGAGAATGGTAAACGAGGAAAGAACGATCCTGCGTACTATAGAGCATAAACGCGGGAAAATTATTGGACATTTGATACGTCTTTTTCTTCTTTTGGAGGGAACGATCGAGGGGACCTAGAACCATAGGGGAGACCTAGGCTCGCTTACATAGACAAATAAAGGAAAAGGCCGGTGTCGCGTTGTAAAACGAGGTCAAGGAGCTGGCTTATAGGAGAGATGATTGGAAGATGCTTCACCGATAAGAGTATAAGTCTTAAGTTTGATAGATAGATAGTGTTGTGACCAATGAATCGCCTAATATAATTGAGTCGATTTAATTTCACTTAAAACATATTGATTTTTTGAGTCACCTTATTGATGTCTGCCGCCAAGCAATAATGTCAGCATTACTGTGTTCCGGTTTTGAAGGGTAAGGGTGATAGTGACACATGGAACTTGTCAACTTAAGTCTCAGGGTGACGAGCGCAGTGGTAGTACCACTCAGATGTTTTGTAATTTAAAGCTCTGAGTGGCACTGCAACTGTTACAGACAGGCGTGTAGCTTACCATGATGTTGTAAAAAAAATTAAAAAAGATGATTTTGGCTCATCTTTCGATGACAGTGAATAGAAATTTAAACTATGAAGTCTTTTTTGTTTTTCTTCAGAAGTTTACTATTTAACTACAGGTTGTCCTTGTGAACTCTATTAAGGTAACTACACAACACCAACAACTACAGGTTGTTGTTGTGATCATTTAAAATACTTACTTATTGTTTAGACTAAACTCCATATTGTTTAAAAAAATGAACTAAAAACCAATGACCCAAAAAACGCCTAAGAAGAACAAGGCCTGAAAAATAATCTAAACGATCACAGAGTCCATTGACTTACAAACAGAGTCATAAAATTTTGAATCGATTACTCGTAAGAAAAATGTTTTAATATGGTTACCGATATATTTGATCCGCATCTCACGTCGCGACGACAAGTGTCAAAATGTGCCACTTACGTTGTGACGACTATAAATTGACTCATTCAATTATTGTATTCGCTACTAAAGTGCACATTTAACACAGATTTTGCCGTGCTGTTCGACAGCTTATTATATTATATAATTCAAATAATTAAAGTGGCGTAGTACGTAAATTTCGAAAACATAAGGGGCATTGTCAACAAAGGATCTCCCTTGCTGGTTACAATAAAAATGTTTTAAGTGCGCCTCCGTACGTTCCATTGAGTCGTTGAATCGACTCCGACGCACGCTCAGAGCGCATATCCGGACAGTGACGCGTGCCGGCCGCTATAGCTACCATGGGCATGGAGTTGAGCTATTTTGCAATTACAAGCGGTAGCGGGAGCGGAAATCTGTTGTGGAGAGACGTGTTGTTTATTATAACACGCGACTTGTTCGTCCCCTTACTTGGTACATCAATTTTAGATTATTATTCGCTCTTCTATTTCCATTATACACGTATTGAACACAATGATTTAAACATAGTTGTGTATAACTGCCTCAGTTGCCGAACGGGTACCATCGGGTACGTCTGTCACGCAGACTTCTGAGTTTGGGTGTCATTTGTCTATATGTCTGTCCATGGCACCCGCGATATAGGGTTTCCCTAGTGCGGGGCCGTGAGTGTTTGCGTTGTTATAATTGAGTTCAAAGATTAAAAAGAAAATTGTCTGTGATTAGTTCATCATCATCACCAGCTTACGCGCATCCACTGCTGGACATAAGCCTCTCCTTGAGCACGCCAACTCTCCCGGTCTTGTGCCGCCCACTTAAGTTTATGATTTTATGTACTAAGGTAACTTTAGTTCTCTGACGTATGATCTCTTTAAGGATTCGGTCCATCAGAGAAACCCCAAGCATATGATTGGTTAGAACAGACAAAAGTATTTTTTTAATTTTAATTTTAATTGTAACGGTCATTGACTTACAAATAAATGGACGACGGGTCTAATACAAAAACCACGAAAAAAATGTCCCAAGTCAACCTATTCCAAATTTAAATTGTAATGTCATCGCAGTATCGCGCTGTCAATAGAATAAATGAAGACTAAAGCGGAGTTTGGCGCTCTGTATACGATTTTAGCGCCTTACAAGTGCGGAAACTTTTTAGCGCGGACCCGACGTCCATATAATTGTAAGTCAATGGTAAAGGTACACAAACATAATGTAATCATCACATGGTAACTGATACAATTTGATACATTCATAGGCTAGACCACATTTCAAAAGCAGTGTACACAGCATGATAAAATTAGTCTTAGGGTCGTATTCTAGATCTCTTCAATGCTCAAGTCAGGATTTGAGTATGGTTTAAAGCACTCGAAATCATACTTAAGTCCCTGCCATTAGGGTCGTATCTCCAGTGCTTGAAATCATACTCAGATCCTGACTTGAGCATTGAGTAGAGTTCTGGAATACGACACTTAGTCACATACCAAGTGGTTTTAGTATTAGGTTAGTGTAAAATTACAATCTCCAAATCTAAAACGAAGAAAACTAAAATGTAATTTTATTTCATTGACTTACAAATAAATGAACGACGGGTCTAATACAAAAACCACGAAAAAAATGTCCCAAGTCAACCTATTTAAACGTAGTGACATGTAAAGGAATATGAAAAAGCTAAAACGTTGAATTTAAATTGTAATGTCATCGCAGTACTGTCTAATTTTGCTTGCTTCGCTGTCAGTCGAACAAACGAAGACTAAAGCGTGAATGACGCTCTGTATACGATTTTAACGCCCTATAAGTTCGGACACTTTTTAGCGCGGACCCGACGTCCATATAATTGTAAGTCAATGATAATAACAATATAATAGAACACAAAATGATAAAAAACTAAAATTCAAGCGATACACTAAATCGCGCAACCTTGTGAATTGAACCTCTGGTAACATTCAACAGTTCAAAATGCAACGTAACAATGATATATACAGTATCCCTCGCTATTCATTACGGGTGTAGAAATTTAAGCCATTTATTTTGTTAACTCGGTCTCGGGCGATAAAGTTTGCTGGGGTCGGCCGATTTAGAGGGATCCAATGCCGAATAGTTTGTAATCTTAATGTTTGTGTTGGTGATACTGTCACCTTATTAGCATATGGACCACATTTGCATTCACTGATTGTTGATAGCTAACTTTGGGCTAATATTAATATAGCAAAAAACATATTTTTTTAATAATACTATTGGCGAGTATATTATATATATATATAGTATAATACTGAGTACTGTATATTAAAATTTTCGCTGTGATGGAAACATTGGCATTTAAACGCGTGTAATTTCAAGTCGGAAAAATATAATATCGAAAATGAGCTGCCCAGACAGCGTAGAAAAAGCAACAGCCAAAATTGTAAGACAATATTTTATTTTATTTTTTAATATTTTAATTTTGTTAATTACGTCTTTTTATTTTGCTTTTTTAAGTGCTATCAATATTTTTTTTAGTTTCTATGTGTTGTGGCGTTGCAATAAATGTCTATTCGATTCTAAAAGGAATGTAAAAAAAAACTATAATTAAAAAGGAGGATGAACTCAGAATGATCTGTTTTGTACCATATCGTTTACTAATATTCTCATATAGGGATTATATTGTTTTTACTTTTTTTTTCTGTTTATAAAGGAAGTAAGGATTACAGTTATAAAGAGTAATTGAATAATTAATTTTCATATATCTCTGAATCTGAATTGCTTGTTGTGTTAGCCAATAAGTATAGTGTATATCTATACCTTTAAACTTTGTGAAGTATTGTACATTTGCTATTGTTGTATATGCACCATGTTGGCTTTCCTATACAAGAAATAAATAAATAAATAAAATAGATAAATAGGATGCGTCACAGCTGGTCGTCAACAAATACCAAGTGACGGAATGAACAAATCGTGGTCCTGGTGGTAAGTGACACGTCCAAAGAATAGATATTCATCACATCATAATATTACAATCCAAAATCGAATTTTAAAGGATAATATGTTCGTCATTAACGCAAACAATAATAATGAATATAATATAAATTAGTATAACTACTGCCTGTCGAAATATGATGAAGTCTCATAATGAACGTATCGACACTGTAGAATTCATTATCCAATAAAAGGAATTTAAATAATGAGGTCAGATATAAAACATTTCGTCTCTTGTAATGCTTTTCAGGATTGTAGGTAGATGTAGAATCGGGGACATATTATCCACGTATTTCTCATTGGTAGTTCGGTACAGTGGGCAACGGATTTCAGTTTTCCAGCGTCTCGCAACATCATTTCGTTTTGAATATATGCGGCCGTTCTTCTTCGTATATTTATGTACAACGAAGCTACCATCTCTATCGAATTTTATTTACTAATTCCTTTAAATTTGCAGGGTTGGGAGTTACTTTTTGTTGTATATACGACCCTGTACATTACGTAGTACACAGCCAGATTTACTGTCGAAATTTCTCTATTGGATAATGAACCTTAGGTTGTTCATGCAGGGTTATAATTTGTAATATCGGAACGTGCCAATTTATGTAATTTAGTGTGTGACCGTGAGTACATTTCGCCCTATCCGTGACAAATTATCGCCGCACCACCCAGTCGCTTAGAGATGCGCCGGAACCGAATGGCAGAATGATTGACTGACTAATGTAGAGTCGAGGGTTCAATTTGATTCGGTGCCAATTATTTGGCAGAAAGTACGAGGGATTTTTTTATCATCATCGTCGTAATCAAGCCGAGATATTATACGAGATATATATATATATATATATATATATATATATATATATACGAGGTTCACCATACTCGCCTGAAGTTTACACGTTTTCCAAGGGTCGTGAACCTTCTTTGGACGGGCAGGTTTCTACATACATATCATCACGCCTATCTCCTTTGGCGTGAGCAGACTGTGGACATCCATCTGCTCCTGACAAACCTCCTTCGCCTTCTCCAATCTCATCAACCTTTTCATACAATCCCGTTTATTCTTTACACTTTTAACTCGGCCTTTTTTAAGGACATCTCCAATCTGATCGACGTATACTCTACCTCTACCCGCGCCGCCAACCACATTCGCTCTTTAAATTTGTGCCGTCAATCTTTCGACAAGAGTGATCCCCCTGTCTCTTCTATTCAATACATCATCTTTCATACCACAACGCTCTCTTACTACACTGTTCGGTCTTAAAGATTAATACCGCATGTAGGGCGCAAAGCTCCAATTTCTACACCATTCACCCTGTTCTTCGTATAGAGCACGCAGTAATGTGTGCATTACTGCTTTCCGGTTTGGAAGGGTTATGGATACTGGTGACATTACATGCACGTGGGATTTGTCAACTTGTCTCAGGATGACGGGCGCAGTGGCTGTGCATCTAAGATCTTTGCAATTTAAAGCTCTGAGTGGCACTGCGACTATTATAGACAGGCGTGTCTCATTGTTCGTCTTTTCTTTTTGTTCGTCTCGGCACTTGGAATTAGTGGGACCAGAACATTCGATGAACAGCAGGCAGAATGAATTACTAAGAGGTATTTTTACCGCCCGATGTTATTTGAAATGTATTTAATTACGAAGCAACCATTTCCCTACAGCGGAAATTGAAATTGTGCTAAACAACAATAGTAACAACAAACGTTTGCATCTGAAATTAAAAAATGTGGCACTTAAAAAAATGTATGCCATTAATATAGATGCTGGCGCAGCAATTACAGAATTAATCGAAGCTTGTAACATCTTCATCCAGTTAGTTACCCCTCAATCGAGTGCATTGTTTACTATGAGAAACAAAATCACGGGTCGAAAATAATGAAGAACGGTTGTCACCACAAATTGCGACCGAGGAGTCGCACGCGCGTCAATTCGACACGCGTGGTGGGGTTGAGTGAGAACCCCATAATGTATATTTGTTTCAATATTATCTGTGTTGTTAAAAAAAAAGGAAACAGCTGTGTATATTTTATATACACATATCCGAAATCTGCAGGTCCCATTTTGGTGCATTACCATAAGAAATAACTAGAAACTTCCTGGGAAACTGCTACCTCTGATAAATACTTTATAGAAGCAATCTCCTCGTGGAAGAATTCGACGTACTTCCCTAGTACTGCCACCTTACCTATTTCTGCCGCCAAGCAGTAACTAAGCAGTAATGTGAGTATAACTGCATTGCAACTGTTATGGACAGGCGTGTCAGGTTAACTTTGCGGGCGTTATATCCCGAAATCGATTCCAGGTAAGACCAATTTAGAAATAAAACTTTTTTAGATTAGCCCAGCTCTGGGCGTTCTCCGTGGTAGCTTAGAATGGCTTTCGTTGCTATGGTACTTATATCACAGCGAATTCCTTAATATGAAAGGTAATTATCGTGCTTGCCTAACACTATTCTATTGGATCGAAATTAAAATGAAAGAAAATAACCTATGTGCTTAGCTAACACAAGTTAAGTTGTTGTAAAATGTCACGAGATGCGAAAATAATGGAAAAGAGGGGGAAAATTAGTATTATATTATTAAAATACCACACGGTATTTGAATAATATAATTAGTACAGTCACTCAAAAACCATTCATCCCCAAGTTTTCAAATTTATAATATTTTTTTCAAATTTAATTTAATTCTTTCTCTTTCCAGCAAAAAAGGACCATCAAAATCGTTTCACAGCTTAGAGTTGACGCGCAACATATATACAAAAAAAAAACACAAAGTCGAATGATAATGAGAACCTCCTCGTTTTTTTGAAGTCGTTTAATTAAAATAAACAAATCTGTGTATCATGTCAAAAATTTGACAACGGAGTTACGTGTTTGTCATTTAAAAATATCGTAATACTAACAAACCTAAACCCGTATGTAACATTATTTGAAGCTAAATTAACATATAACCGTCCTTTTGGTACCAGCGCAGTAGGGTGACAATAGTAAGTACCTATTCAGCTCACTCGTATTTTAAGAGCGCATGTTTACTTAAGTGTTATTAATTAACAACTTTACACTGCTCGACACGTGTCCATGTTTTTTTTTACACCATTGGAATAATACCAGTACAGTGAATTTAGGATGGTTTTAGTATTTCATCCTATGCTGCGGTAATTACTCAACACGCTGTTTAGTTTGTGTGTCAAGCGAATACGTACACACACACACACACACACACACACGACAAAATTTTTAATAAATAAATAATCTCAGTACAGAGTACTAAAAAAACCGACCTCAAAAGTACGTGGAATTACATATAATTACCAAGTTTTATTGAAATCGGTTACCGGAAAGTGCGCATACCCGGATTCATCCCCTAGTTCGTAACTATACGTGACTTGATACAGGAGATAAAGAAATCGGTCCTCACTACTCAAAGTATATTGAGAGAGAAAAACGCCTTGAATTAAAGAATAGCAAAATCAACCATTAAAATAATTGCTCCTTATACTAAAATTTAGGCGCTATTTATAAAAATGAACCTTCATGCGTGAACAGCCACCCTTAGAGGTGGATGATTTTCTTCAAAATTATATGGGGCTACTATGGAGGTAACCTCTTTCCAACAAAAAAGAATCATGATCGGTCAAATCGGTGCACAAATACGAGGAGTTATCGCGTAACATACATAAAAAAACATTCAGTCGCATTGAGAGCCTCCTCCTTTTTTTGAAATCGGTTAAAAAAGAAGTTATTATTGTATAAAAGTTGTACATCTATGTACAACTGGTTTTACCCTAATTGTGTGCAAATTACAGCTCTCTCAAAGGAAACGAATCTATTACTATTAAAGTTATTGTACCAAAACTTTTACCTTGTAGGGAGTTATATCAATGATTGTAATTGTATTTTTTTTAAACCAATATAGTCTAAGCTCTCTTTATCTATCTATCCGACCGTGTCACTTCGACTCCTAGTTGAGTAGGCGCTGATGCGCTCGAAGATGACGAATTTAGCCAATCTTCGCGCGAAACCTCGTGCACATTGAGGACACGTAAGCATACAGCCAACATAACTAGCGGAGGATGGACGGGCATTTATTTCGTCACGTTTTACGTCGAATTTAGCTTTACGCTGCTCTTCGAACTCGTGAACTTGCCCCTTTACAATCCCTCGCCATTCAGGGCGCAGTACTGCCAAATCTTCCCATTCGGACGGCTCGATGTTGCATCTTCTCATGTCTCTCCTGAACATCTTTATACCTGAGGGGTTGATCGCCAGGCATCTGCCTACCCTCCTCAAGTTCAGAGTAGAAGATGCGCTTCGCTAGTCTATCCTCCGCCATACGTGATACATGACTGCACCATCGAGGCTGTCGATGCATTAGGTAAGCGTCTGATGGGCAAGCGCCCGGGTTTTAACCTAGCGTTTTGTTCACGCCGGGTCAAAGACATTAGCGCCCAAAATCGAGCGCAAAAACTATGACCAAATATTTGTTGTAAATCGTGTTTCGTTCAAATGTACTGACATTATTACAAAAAGTTTTGTTGCTTTCTGAACTAGACGATTCCATTTTATTTTCTATTGAACCCATTTGCTTGAAACTTGCATAAAAATTTATCGATATCGAAAAAATCCTTAAGTCGTAAGCACTTGAATCGATCTTCATAAAAATCAAATCGTAATGTGAATTGCCTCTTTTTCGTCCATTATAGCAAAGCTCAAGTTAAACTAGTCGATTTGAAGTGATAGTGAGATTCGGGCTGGCCAATCGGAGCGCAGTTGTCACCGTAATGATATGGCAGAATAGATTTTCAAACAAATTAAATGACATTTCGTCTCTATTTCGGGTTGTATACTCGATGGGGCCCACTAAGCAAAAAAAAGTGAATTATCATTACGTTGGCGGTGTTATGAAAATTTGTTATTTGCGTTGAAAATTGTTTACGATAAAAAGGACTTCGAGATCGCCGGTCACCCCCAGCATCCCTCTAAACTCAAAGGGCATGACAGTAACTGGAACACTTATAGACATTTGAACTTGTTTAACCGCACCAGCAACCAAAATGAATGTCCCTTTTGATGGATCACAAGGTTGACAACTTTTAATTGTGCTCTCATTGTTCCGATTGTGTCCTTTGATCTCATGCTCTGCTGGCCTTACTAAAGTTCCTATAAGGGCTCAACTATTTTCTGAGTAATTGCCCTTGTATGTAGCCGTTTTAATACGTCGGGTGTTTGGAGCCCTCTTAGTATAATGCCTACCCCTTGGTATTAATTACTAATGTGCTCGTGTAACCTCGCGTACCAAGTTAATCCGTAACGCTAATTGGCGTACGTAGCTTTTGCTACTTTTTTAGATATACCATAGGCAAATACATATAGAAATTTATTATAAATTTTTTAATACAGTGTTTTATACCACCACGGTTGTGAGATAACATCAAACATTTTAATATATAAAGAAAATACCTTGACCGATCAATTCGTTGGTCTGGTGGTAAGCGACACGCCTGTCCATAACAGTTGCAGTGCCACTGAGAGCTTTAAAACGAGAAGAACTTTAATACGTTGACAAGTCCCATGTGTCTGTAATTAACGCAGCAACGCTCATATTACTGCTGGCGGCAGAAACAGGTAAAGGCGGCAGTACTTTCCTGGACGAACTCGAGATGTTTAAAAAAATTTTGCTTCAATCTTTTATGTCTTTTCTTTTCGATGTATTTTTTATTATACCTAGTGACGGCACGACCCAGTCGAGCGCCTGGTGGTAGGCGGTATTTTGCTTATGGTTTATGTGACGATAAGTTTTTAACACAAGCGCTCAAAAGTACTTTGTACGTGTACTTCTAGCAAGCAGCGGCATGTAAAGCCATTAATCAGACTCTGTGATGTCATGGGAGTGAGATAACCCAAAATGGGTAGTAAATTTTCATGAAAGATACCTCCCCTATGCGAATAAATTAGGTAGAAAAGAAGCTTTTACTGCTCACGAGAAACGGGGAACATAATATTGTCAATGATGTTGCAACCCCTTGTGCATATTATTATATACTTTACCAACCTGTACTACAATGACTTAACTACCTCAGTGGCCGAACGGTTACCATGCTGGACTGCCACGCAGAGATCCCGGGTTCGATTCCCGGGCAAGGAAAAATATTTGTACGGCCTACATTTATTTCTCTCGTGAGTTTAGGTGTAATATGTGTGTGTCCATACCACCCGCGATACAGGGTTTCCCTACGTGTACGTGTAGTACGTGGCTATGAGTGTGTGCGCGTTGTTATTGTTGTTGTTGTTGTTATTATTAATGATGTCCGTGTTGATATTACGTTTGATTTTGGAGTTGACTATTTATCTATCTATTATAATTTCATAAACCATATCACCAAGACGTTCCTTTTAGTTCTGATTTAAAATTCTATTGTCTGTGATACTAGTTGCCGAACTGGAAAATTTCATTATATTACTGTTTTTTACGGCATAAGCTGTGTAAATTGATAATCTAAGTACAGAGTACTAAAAAACCGACCTCAAAAGTGTGTGGAATTGCATATAATTACCAAGTTTTATTGAAATTGATTACCGGAAAGTGCGCAAACCCGGATTCATCCCCTAGTTCGCCACTATACGGGATTTGACACAGGAGCCTTGAATTGGAGAATAGCAAAATCAACCATTAAAATAATTGCTCCTTATAATAAAATTTTGGCGCTATTTATAAAAATTAATCTTCATGCGTGAACAGCCACCCTTAGAGGTGGATGATTTCTTCAAAATTAAATGGGACCACTATGGAAGTACTCTCTTTCTAACAAAAAAAGAATTATGGAAATCGGTTCACAAATACCGGAGTTATCGCCTAACATACATTAAAAACAGTCGATTTGAGAACATCATCCTTTTTTTGAAGTCGGTTAAAAATAATTTACAGTCGCAATCATTCACTTACAATTATATGGACGTCGGGACCGCGCTAAAAAGTGTCCGAATTTATAGGGCGTTAAAATCGTATACAGAGCGTCATTGACGCTTTAGTCTTCGTTTGTTCGACTGACAGCGAAGTAAGCAATATTAGACAGTACTGCGATGACATTACAATTTAAATTCAACGTTTTAGCTTTTTCATATTCCTTTACATGTCACTACGTTTAAATAGGTAGACTTGGGACATTTTTTTCGTGGTTTTTGTATTAGACCCGTCGTCCATTTATTTGTAAGTCAATAGTCGCAATGGACTGTTCCTGTTATGTACGTTTCGTATGTAAGTAAATGTGACTTGTGTATTTGTGATTGTTACTTGTCATATAAAAATGAACCCTAAACAGTATCTGTTTACTTTTCACATTGCTCTTCCAGGTCGTGATACTCGCCTATGCGAACTAATATTACAAATGCGAAAGTGTACAATTTTGGTGAATTTTATAGCATAGTAGAATTTTTTAAGTTACTGCTCGTTCACTGTGCCGACCTACCTGACATGAACGAGCAACAAACTCTAGGGACTGCTCTTGTCAAATAAATTTAAATAAATAAATGCTGTGAAATACACTTTGAATCATTGACTTACAAATAAATGGACGACGGGTCTAATACAAAAACCACGAAAAAAATGTCCCAAGTCCCATTTAAACGTAGTGACATGTAAAGAAATATGAAAAAGCTAAAACGTTGCATTTAAATTGTAATGTCATCGCAGTACTGTCTAATTTTGCTTGCTTCGCTGTCAGTCGAACAAATGAAGACTAAAGCGTGAATGACGCTCTGTATACGATTTTAACGCCCTATAAGCTCGGACACTTTTTAGCGCGGACCCGACGTCCATATAATTGTAAGTCAATGCTTTGAATCATATTTGTGTGGAATATAGAGTCATGTCGTGTTTTCATACATCTTTATCTAATACATACTCTTCAATTGTGTAATATGACTTTTCAATTAAAATACTTTTAATGTAAGTTTTAAAGTTAAGAAATAATAATCGTAATATAGGCACCGGGATTTTATTGTAAAAACGTACCTATACAGTTCCAAATAAAATTATCGTTTAGCTTAGTTAAACGAAATTGTGGTACCATAACTTTGGACCTATTTCTAAGATTAATATTATGGACATCTTCTTTCTTAACGAAATTATGTATCTTTGAAAGGGCATACAAAATATTTGAGTAAATGTACTGTGATGCCACAGTCATGATACCAGTCTCCTTAAACTTTTCTCCAAAAGAAACCCGATAACCTAAACGGTACACAGAACGAGTCGTTCGTTTTTGCAACACAAATATGGTTTGTATATCTGCAGATATGTATAGATGCTACACGTCGTCGGCGCCTCTAAAATACTCCAAGGTTTATATATGAATGAACTCAAAATGTCCAATCCAGTGACATGTCCAATTCACCCTTTCGATCTGGTTTTCCGTAATAAAATAAAAAGCATTGAGAAAAACGTATTTAACTTAAATATCGTACAAACAATAGGTACTCCGGAAGGGCATCGTGTCCCGTTAATGCGTGTAGACAGGTGGTTCAACGGTAACACAAACTCCTATTTCCCCTAGCCGTGAAACGCGAGGAAAATGTGTGGAAAATGCGGGTAAATATGACACAGAATTGTGCAAACATAAATGTCACACGTTTCCTTTCCCGTTTGGCTATCAAATGAAATTAATACTTGTGTTTTGTTTGTAGTGGTTCTGATGCTTCTTTTAGTTACCGCACATAGGTGTCCGGGGCGACGATCTCAGTCTTTTATCGTGACAGTTTTTCATAGTATATTAAAAAAAAAATCGTAATGCGCCGATGCCTCATTGCCCTAATGCCGCGTGCTTCATAATTAGGTTTATTCGTTTAAGTAATTTAAAGCTACCTACCTCCTCACAGACTCCAGCTGAAAAACCAGCGCTGAGGCTGAGCATATAACTGAGCTGGCTAGACTTTTCGTTTATTATTGTGTGACGCTTTTAAATCAATTGCGTTGTGTTCTAATCTTATAGTCATAGTTATCATTTCAGCCTAAAGACGTCCACTGCTGAACATAGACCTCCCCGAAGGAATGCCACAACGACCCGTTCCGCGCCGCTTGCATCCAGCACATTACCGCAGCCTTCATCATATCATCAGCCTTGTGGGTGGTTTGCCCACGCCATGTGTGGCCTCTTCGGCCCCATCGGCCATCTGTTCTGCGATCAATATGCCCATTACCACTTAAGTTTTGCAATTAATAGGGCTATGTCAGTTTCTCTGGTTCCCAAGCGGATATCCTCAGTACTGGGACGCAACGAAACTCCGAGCATAGCCCTTTCCGTTGCCCTTTGAGTGACCTTGAGCTTTCTAATGATGTCCATAGTGAGCGACGACCTCTCAGTGCCATAAGTCATCACTGGCATCACACTGGTCGAAGACTTTTGTCTTGAGACACTGTGGTATTTTGGACAAGAAGATATGGCGTAATTTCCCGACCGCTATACAAACGAGTCGGTTTAGACGATGAACCTCTTTCTAATGTTATAGTAAGTCATAATTAACTGTGATTCTACACGTTACCGCAGTCACTCTATGTTTGTTTTTTAAACAAACCAATGTTTCGGGCTCTTTACAGGATGGTTTGTTTGAAAAAATAGTTTTGTTTCCTATGTCTAACAATCGCGGAAACCTAAAAACTCTATACAATGATAGAGATGTTACTCACCTGCGCATTTGGATGCTCGCAGTGTGTCTGACAGCGCTGGTGTAGTGTAGCCCTTTCCGAGTCCGCCTGATAACTTTTCCGAGTCTGAAATAACATACTCATATTAAAATGTATTTCTAGTGTTCATGAATAATTTTCTTTACACGTGTGTTAAATACTTTGTATTCTTACTAGGTTTTAGTGTTACTAATCAACATATTTGAATAAATAAATTTTTCTTCAGTTTCTTATAATTTTAAACCAGACCGAATCTACGCAAATCCATGCTAATGTATAAGATCTCTCTTTCGTCAAAAACTGTCGGTACCTTTTGTGCTCTGCCTCCTGCCTTCAAATTGTATTGTTTTTATTCCAATGTAGAAAATAAGTTTCCACCAGCCCCCTACACTTAACAACGAGTGTACTGTATTTTAGGGTAATGTCGCTGAACTTAATAGAATCTTTGTCTTGCAGAAACGTGTTGTTAAGACAATTTCCAATCGGGTCTCCACATCGGGTATCTACTTTCGTAGCAGTAGAGCTCCTTGTTTGTCCAGAGAAGTAGTACCACCTTACCTATTTGTACCACTAATATAAATAATAATAACGCACACACTCGATATAGCCCCGCACTAGGGAAACCCTGTGTCACGGGTACCACGGACACACATAGACAACCACAAATTACACCCAAACTCACGAGAGAAATAAATGTAGGCCATAGAAATATTTCTCCCGGCCCGGGAATCGAACCTGGGACCTCTGCGTGGCAGTCCGGCATGGTAACCGTTCGGCCATGGAGGCAGTTAAACTAATTTTAAGTTAAGTTAAACTAATATAAATAGTAATGTTATTATATAATAAAAGGGTATTACTGAGTTCCGGTTTGAAGGGTTAGGGTGCTAGTGAAATTACAGGCCCATGGGACTTGTCAACTTGTGTCTCAGGGTGACAGGCGCAGTACTAGTGCCATAAAGATCTTTGCAGTGCTCTGAGTAGCACTGCAATTACTATTGATAGACGTGTCGTTTCACACCTGGCGCACGACTTGTTTGTTCCGTCATTTGATATTATAAAAAAAATATATATATATATTATGATATGGGTTTCTTAAAAAAGTCCTAAGTGCAGTAAACAAATTATATACCCTCAGTACAGAGTACTAAAAAACCGACCTCAAAAGTACCTACGTGGAATTACATTTATTTGCCAAGTTTTATAGAATTATTACCTAGTTCGCCGCTATACAGGACTTGACACAGGAGATGCTAAAAATCGGTTCTCACTACTCAAAGTATATTGAGAAAATGACATGAAATGCCTTGAATTGGCGAATAGCAAAACCAACCATTAAAATAATTGCTCCTTATAAAAGCTATGTATAAAAATTAATGTTCTTAAAGGTGGATGATTTTCTTCAAAATGAAATGGGACCACTGTGGAGGTACCCTCTTTCCAACAAAAAAAAAGAATCATGAAAATCCGTTCACAAATAACGGAGTTATCGCGTAACATACGAATTGAGAGCCTCCTCCTATTTTTGGAGGCGGTTAAAAAGTTAATTTAAAAAAGGCGTTATTTAACGAAATTCTGTTTTTGAAAAATGTATGAAATATGTTTTTAATGCTGTAAGTAAAGTTTATACTATAGCAAGCTTGTAAGTATATTATTATAATAATTATTAATACAAAAAAAGGAACACTCAGAAAAAATTCCTTCGATCCGGCCGGATTCGAACCGACGTCTTCCAGCATACCGTGTCAGACGCTATACTAACTAAGCCACGTAACGAACCAGCGGACCTCACGATATTTTCACGATAGTTTTTCAACGACTTTTTAGGCGTAGCGCCATCCAGTTAAACACCTTTACAGCTACCAGCCCCGGCTAGAGATGTCGCTATTAATTGTATTTAAATTTTATTGAATTTATATTCAATTATTTTTATTTTGTATAGCTTAGTTGGTATAGTGTCTGGCACGGTTGATTTTGAATTAAAAAGTAAGTGTTTTTTTCCATTCAGTTCTATTCCAGAAGTAGTAAATTATGCTTACCCTAAAAATAAAGGTGTTATGTATTATTTTTTTGAAGCTCGTATTATCCCTGACATTATTTAAGTATTGTGACCACAGACCACATAAATGTGATTGTGACATTCACTATATGAAATGGACGTAGTTAAGCAAAAATGCTCTAATTCACAAAATTATCAAAAAATTAGTTATGTGTACCAAACGGTTCCTAAAGTCTAACCTCTTAAATAAGAAAAAATCCAACATATAAACATAACTAAATATCTCATGACGTTACAAATTTTGTAAATAAAACAACAGTGAGAAATACTTTTAAACTTCAAACTGCCATATCTCGAAAGTAACTGAATGTACATTGGATCCTTTTTGTTTAACTACATTCTAATATAAGATTGCATTCTATTTTTCATAATGCTTGATAATAGAGCGTGCACAAAGAGCTGTACTGAAACTGAAGGTGGGATGGAATCTCCCTCGCCTATATTCTACTACAGACGTGTTCCTTATGTGCTGCGTATTGTACGTCAAATTTTCATACTGCATTGTGTTCGCTCAATCGCTTATTGAATATAAGCCCTTGCTATTGAGAGAAAAACGCCTCTTTGATGTTAACCCAAAATTTCAGGCTAAAGTCACTTTTACACAGAATTTTTTCTGTTTCCCGAGAGGTTACTTGTACAACTACATCAATTCAAGAATTTTAGTATACCATTTATGTATTCAAACTTGGACCATGACACTTGTGAAAATGTAAAGTTTTGAGATACCACCCCAAATACAAACTAAAAATAAATAAATACATTTATATTCAACGCATATGCGAGCACTCGCGAAAACACACACATACACACGCACATACACACACACCCAGAGAGAGAGAGAGAGATACACAATCGCACATACACGCACGGGACTCGTCACCATATTGTTTACTATAATAGCGTATTTACTTTTAATTACAAAAAAAAAACGAATTGTATAGGGTGGGAGTCTGGACATCTGTAACACAGGTCTGGTTACCTAGTATGAACTCCAGTCTCTCACTAAAGGTAGCTAACTTGTAGGTTAATTGAAATAATGACCAATCTGGAATTATGCAACCTTCCTTTTATGAGAGTGAATAAATAAATATCCCATCTTATAACGTGAAATGCATTAAAAGGAATATTTACTTGTAAACCGTCTAACCTTATTATCTATTTATTAAAATATGCCCCGGCATTTTTCTGATGGTCATGGCCAAATAATAAATCTAAAGGCAAGGGGAAGAGTACTATCATTACTGGTGTTTCTATCGCACAATTAACTTTGTATTGTCTGAGTGATGGTTCCCATGAAATGGCACCATAGCAAAACGCCGCTTTTGCTATGCGCGCACGCACTGTTGCCGCGCGTTCCCATTGTCAATATTGGGGAGCTAAAAATGATGTCACTGCGCGTAACGCGAGCTACCATTGCGCGTGATTTATATCTGGTACGCGTGAGTGGGTATAGATTGTGTAATAATTGTTTGTTTGCGTTAGGGGATGGGGGGATAGTCCTGTGAGAATTTCGAGTGCCGATTAGCTTATTGGCTTAGTTGTGGTGCTAATGCGCTGTGAGCTTTGTGTAATTGGCTGTGATGTTTATATTTAATCTCAAACGGAGGGAGGTAGCTTTATTTTCAATTAATTATTATTTTAACTTGTGAGTTAACAGTTAATAGGACCGTAGTTTGCGTTCAAGGACATTGGAAAAAGGGTTGCAAATACATATTTAGTTAAAAGTTAAAAAGATAACGGAATAGTGCGTGTCTGTTTAATAAGTGAATGATATTCTTCTTGATTATCATGTTTAGCTAGTGAATGATAGGCGATTGAATTTTTGTTAGGGCAAACGATAACGATATAGTGATCTTATAGGTCCTAGTTTTTCTAAATTATACACTTTAGTACTTCAAGAGAAATATATTAAGTAAGTAATGTGAAAACGTCACAACTTTAAAACTCATTTAGCATTTTCTCTAAAAGGTGAAGTTTTTGTTGGGTCCCTTCTATTCTAAAGGTGCTAAGTGTTAGCTAATTTTTAACCGACTTGAAAGAAGGAGAGAAAGGAGGAGTTCTCAATTCGACTGTATGTTTTTTTTTGTACGCGATAACTCCGGCGGCATTCGTGAACCGATTTTGATGATTAATTTTTTGTTGGAAAGAGGATCAGTAGGGTCCCATTTAAATTTGAATAAAATATTCCACTTCTAAGGGTGGCAAACTATCCGGTTTCGCGCACTTTCCGGTAACAGATTCTAATAAAACTTGGTAAATAGACGTAATTCCACAAACATTTTTGACACCGGTTTTTTAATACTCCGTACAGACATTATAAAATTACTTTTTTTGAATTTCGGTAGAACCAAGTATCAGTTAAAATATTTTAAACTATCATTTCCTAAGTTTAAAACCTACTTTAATTTTTTTTTAATTGAAAAGTCATGTTACCAAATTGAAGGCTACGTGCTAGTAGTATGTAAAATGTATGGAAAGACGACATGAGTCTATATTCCACACAAATGTGATTCAAATTGTATTTCTTAGCATTTAAAGGTCCTTTGAAAAGAGCAACCCCTAGAGTTTCTTGCTCGTTCTTCTCAGGGAAGTTAGCATAGTGAACGAGCAGTAGCTTAAAACTGACGTTTTCAAGCATTGACTTACAAATAAATGGATGTCGGGTCTAATACAAAAATCACGAAAAAAATGTCCCAAGTCAACCTATTTAAACGTAGTGACCTGTAAAGGAATATGAAAAAGCTAAAACGTTGCATTTAAATTGTAATGTCATCGCAGTACTGTCTAATTTTGATTGCTTCGCTGTCAGTCGAACAAATGAAGACTAAAGCGCCCTATAACGCCCTATAAGTTCGGACACTTTTTAGCGCGGACCCGACGTCCATATAATGGTAAGTCAATGTTTTCAAGTGTAAATTTATTCTACCTATAGAATATATGATTCTTTGACCTAGACTCCCTTTGGTTATCACGGCTTCATAGTTTATCTGGGATATACTCCTCCTGACCTCTGTACGATCAGGCAAATAGGTTTTATTATCTTTTACTATATAGCGTCCGGACCCTACAAATTTGATGTAAATTTGATGTAAACTAAATGTTTGATGAGAAATCAAATGCAAGTCTTCTCTACGCGTTCATATCTATTATAATTGACAAGCAGCAACAAAATTCCTACACATCCCTTTTTAACCGACCTCAAAAAAGAAGATGGGGTTCTCAATTGAACTGTATTGTTTTTGTATTTATGTTACGTAATAACTCACATTTGTGAACCCATTTCGATGATTCTTCTTTTGTGGGAAAGAGGGTATTGGTCCCATTAAAATTTGAAGAAAATATACACCTCTAAGGGTGGCAAACTAAAAGAATCTGGTTCATTTTGCGCACTTTCCGGTAACCGTTTCCATTAAAACTTGGCAAATAGATGTAATTCTACGAACTTATGGGGTTGGTTTTTTTTTTTATTAAAAACTTACAAGTATAACACATTTTTCGAGTAACATTTAATTACAGATGCTTGCCAGTATTGATTCGTATAGACTGCAGGGCGTCCTGTGATGAGTCATGGCACCTACACGAGGCCCGCTTTTAATGGGAGCGGTGCACCTTTCCCCAAGAATTTCTTAGAATCATTGCCAAATGGCTACGGAAAAATATACATTAAAAAAGTTTGGTTCCCAATTCAGAACAAACTTAGCTATATAAGTTAATTTGGGAAAAAAAAGAATCAGTTAAGTCATTTACAAAGAACAATGACGAAATTATTCTTTAGCGTCTTCGAATGTCATATCATATAATTACAAGTTTCAATAAAAGAAATTCATTAGATTTTTCCAATTATACTAAAGGCTTTTCTAAGTCTGATGTCATAATTTAATTAAAACTCAAATAACTGATTAATACGTAAGCGGACTAACACCAACAACTCCTTCGTTCAGGGAAGTACCTGCCACCTTTCCTAATTCTGCCACCAAAGACTAATGTGAGAATTACAGCGTTCCGAAGGTTTCAAAGGGTGCTGGTGAAATTACAGGCACGAGGGACTCGTCAACTTATGTCTCAGGGCGTTGGGCGCAGTGGCAGCTCTGAGAGGCACTGCAACTGTTATGGACATTCGTGTCGCTTACCACCAGTCGCGTGATTTGTTAAAAAAACTCACTTTCTTATTTCTTTGACTTTGAGCGACACATAACCGCCAAAAAGAGATTTCGAATACCTATATAGGGTTAGTTCAGGTAATGAATTGATTCGACAGCTTAGCAATAAGAGATTACTACATTATGACAAAAAATAAAAAGTAGATGGAATAGCAACGTGTCTCGAATTTCAAATTATTTAACCAATTACGTAGTGAGAAAGTTACTTCTCTTGTAGATCAGACTTAGGGCGTTTGCAAACTCGATTCGCATAAGTTGCGAATCTAAGAAATGACGGTCCGAAATGTCACAGGGATCATTTAATTTCTAGGTGTACATGCGATGTTCGTACTTTCTTGGATTCAGAGTTTGTCCTTAACGAAACAGTAAAACGTTTTACAGAAGAAAAGAAAAGTGCCCGTTTATTCTTGGCACTTTTAACCTGAGGGTAGATCCATGAACATTGACTACTTCATTAGGAGATAGGTGTGAAAGATATACATATATTTGTCATTTACGAACAAAGCCTTGGACTAGATAAAAAATGATAATAACTCTTGTTGGAAGGAAGATAGTATCGTAAGTTTGAAATAATCCAAAACAGAGTTATGTCGACCCCACGCCGCCGTCTCTACACTAATGAATACAAATTGTGAAACAACAAACCGTGCCCCAGCCCTTTTGCTTATGCAATAAACGTTAAAAAATCAATAACACGCGTATCAGGCCAGTTGTGGAATGATTTATTGATATATATTTTATCACGATACAATCTAAAGTATGGCATCATAATTGATGACAATTGCATCGTATACTGCTGTAGATATTTAGTGCGATAGTCGTGGAAAGCACCGCTAACCAACGCCAAGGGGCGTTCTACAATCATTTTCATGTTAGCAACTCTTTAGTCGGGCCCTCGGCTTATAAATTTTAATACGCTTCTCTTAATGGTTCAGAGCTACCTACTCCCAGAGAACGCGTGGATTTTTGCACTTATTAGAATATTATGTAAATTTTCTTTAGCTCTTTCATTGTTGTTTGTTTTATTCCTTTTTATTTTCGACTTGTATTATTATGTTACTACAAGTTAATGTCTCGTATAGTTACGGAGGTAGAACTTTATGAACAAGGGACACAAATATATCAATGTTACAAATATGTCATCCACGCTCCGTAAATGCAACTAGAAAAAATATTTTTTCAAAGTTCAATTCAAATGCAAAATTGCAGTGTTATTTCGTTTAACACGAAATCGGAAAGGCTCTATCTTCCCGGCCGGCGAGGCCGTACCTCTGCCAAGACAACAATGAAAATGATTCTTTGCTTAATTTAAATATTTCATGAATTGTGGCCGTTTTTGTGAGTGGAAAAACTTTTGTCTTTTTCGAGAGACCCCTTTTGTAAAGAATCTTTTGTGGGCAGTGCACTGTTTTATTCAGCTAGATTGAGATAATATTGTACTATGACAAAATTAAAACATTGAGATTGGAATTCTGATTAATTAAAATCGAGACAATCGTAGAAAAATGCCTTATTTCGCTACTTTGGACTACAATAACGATATTCGCACCTGTAATATTATCCATGGCGGTGTTAGAAACGATAGCGCATTTTATGCCGCTGCAATATGGTAGCTTATTTTTTGAAAAACTAAGTAAACATCTCAAATACGTCCTTGTTTAGCTATTAACCTCTAGATGAAAGCACGTCCCATTCAATAAAAAAATCAAAACGTAGTCGGAATAGAACTTATAACGATATGCTAACAGGTAAAGCTTAAGTTACATTAACGGTCCAGAATTTGTTATTTTATTATATTTTTTATTGCTTTATATTCTTTTGTTTAAATCGTAAAAAAAATGTTAATTTTTTTCCCAGCTGAATTGTAAATTACGATAACGTGGATAAAATATGTTTGTATGGTTGTAGTTAAAAGCATAAAATTAAATGGAATATGGAGAATTATGTACAGAATTACCTGCTTTTGAATATATTATGGAATATCACTTCAGAAATGAAAATATTTTTAAAGTAAACTAGCTGGTGCCCGCTACTTCGTCTGCGTTAAATAAGTACTTGTAACTCAAAATCAAAAAAATCTAAAATGTTTTATTTCTAGAAACAATCTTTACAATTATGTGCCTCGAGAATCCCTTTTAAGTAATAAAATTATACTTGTGCTAGGGATTCCTGCTCTTCCTTATTCTAAATAACATCTAAATTTATGATTGTGTGATATTGGTTTTAATAATAAGGGCTTAATTTCTAATAAAGGACAAAGAAATGAAAATTAAACATTAACAAAAGATGATTAATATCAAGGAGTAAAATGTGCAAGTAGTGAGTGAGTATGTGTGTGTGTGTGTAAATGGGTGAAGTGTGATTATTTCTGTGCGAGATGATGTGTTTACAAATATTGAATTTAAATAATCTAACGTACAAATATATATAATGAACATACTTAAACATATATACAACAACCAAATGTGTTAGTAACGTGTGAGGAAATTCAACAGCACTTCTAAAAGACGTTCTGTATCCTCATAATCCAATGATCGTAACCATTTTGAAAGCTTAGATTTCAAGTCATACAAGTTCAATGGGTGTAGAATAAGTGCTTTATTTGCTATATGCAACTGTTGTACTTTACGTACTAATTTTCATAGTTTTATTGATTCTCCATACAAATTTTCGCCCCCCATTTCACGCCCTTTAAGATTTATTTTTGTGACAAAAAGTAGCCTATGTCATTCTCCAAGGACGCAAATACCTCTATCAAACGTATCAAAAATCTCATCAAAATTGGCTTAGGCGTGATAACTAACAAACAGTTACTTTTGTATTTACACAAACAAAAGATAGTGCTTATTGCGTACAGAAACTTCTTCCTGTAGACCTAAATACGTGTGTGCTTTAATTATGAACTATATAAATATTTAGATCAATATATATTTCTTTATACAATAGATATGAAATGAATGGAATAGTGGACAAATAATGTTCCTTAACTCTTATTTTGACAGAAGCTAACGATTTACAGTCGTGAACAGTAATAAGAAGTGTGTTCCAAACTTCGACCGCATGAACAGGGAAGGAGTGTGACTTGGAACGGGAATAAATGAAATGGACGAAATAGGTAATTGGGAGTTAACAAGGCTTAGCCTGGGACCTCAGAAACCTGAAACGCCTTTTCAGATACCCGGGAGACAGTATGCAAATTCCTACGGAGACGAATGGGGAGCCACTTGAGCTGACTACGTTAGTGTGAGATACGGTCAAATTTACGAAGGCCAATGATGAATGTTTGTTACTTGACGACTTTCTATCTCAGTCAGTCGTAACTATGGGAACGGTAAAGGTCCAAAACGTTGGTTTGTTAGAAATCAAATACGCGATTTATATCTGAAAAGATAGCTCAATTTTCAGTGTGCAAAAGCCTTCGCTACTAAAGAGAATACTTTTTTAATTCGGTATTGTACGCTGCCGTCTTCTCAAGCCATTAATTAATGCAACACTTCATCGGAATATTTTGAAAGGCAAGAATTTCCCTAACAATCAAGCCCTCGTTAAGCTCCGGGATGCTGTGCTCACCCCCGGCTAACTTTCGAAATAATGAACTCTGCTGAGATAATAAAATTTTATTTTCACTACTGGTATTTATTAAGGTTGCGTGGGGCCGCGATGATCTCGAGGGCGGGGTGTGGGCGGATCGCGTTGCTATGACAACCTTGGGGTAAAATCCCGCACGCCCCTATTTCGCTCCCTTAGAGAGATTGTTATCTCCGTGGAAGACGCGCTCCCCGCCTCACCTTCCATCTCTTTATACCTATGCAGCATCAAGGAATAATCTGAAAGGGTTCAACTTCTCGCTCTCTCTACGCCATAACAGAACGTCTGTACACTCGTATAAGAACCTGTATCGCGTGCCACTGTCTCAAAGCACGTGAGGCAATCGATACTATTCTTTGTTGCCTGTTACTGTATACATATCGTGATATGCCGTGTCTATCTTGTGTCGTCGACTACAATGGACTGTGAAGTAGAGATATCACACCACATCACAAAATGTGTGCTGTAAAAAATGACGTGTCATTTTTATCTTTTCTACATTTTTGTAGTGACGACAATACCCCGTTTCTGGATTACCAAGTTATTCCAGTGAACGCAGAATAAATAAACGATGCTGTATTGAATTAGCAATTCAAGATTAGATTAGACAAGATTTATGTGCTATATGAATCGGAAAAACACTTACTCAGACTTTTATTTTTATCTATAGATCCCAACATTGTGTCGTCTGTCCGCGTAGTCCTTCCAAAGCCTATTGTTGAGGTGGCGTCTTGGCCAAGTTGGCCACCATAGAAGTCTCCGAAGGCAGTGGCAGTTCCAAGTAGTCCTGATCGATCTTGTAAAGCCGCTTTGGCTTTCTCCACACTTTGCTTGAGTTGCTCGAATGTTGACTGGTGGAGGCGGTAAGGCGGCCATTCTGTCGTCGGCCAGGGTTCTTCTTTCAAAGCGCTGCGTTTAAGTTCAAGTGCGCCCGCATACGAACAACTGCTCTCGTACATCGCAGCTTTAGCTCCTGTGCGGAGCGACGACACACACTTGAGCCCGCGGAAGTCAATCCTGTTGACAAAGAGACTAGCTATAATCAAACTTCTTTGGTGCGATACAAGGACTGACTTAGAAGGTACTCGGAAAGAATGAGAAAAAGAAAATACATTTATTTGACTACCACAAATGACACAAGAAAAAAGAAACAAACAAAAAATATTCAAATACATACACACCTAAAACACAAAATAACAAAACAAAACCTAAATTAAACCACAGATTATTTATAGAAACATAAACAAAGACGTTAAGTATAAAATATACTTCGTGTGGTCCCTGTCGCGGTAACAATTAACTCAGTATTGGAAAATGCAATGCATTCCCAGCGCTGATTTTCACTTATGATGTTAGCTACTTGATGAAATCAATCACAACATGATTTAATTCATTACTCGAAACGAGTGTTGCAATCTTTAAAATCATTGTTGCAATAATTGTGCTTAATAGGATGAAAAGGAAAGAAGTTAGACGACGTTATTTTTGCAGTGGATATTTATGCGCATAACTGACCAATTCGCCAAAAATCGATGACACACCTGAGCTGAATTTTAAGTTGACTAAATACACAAGATTTATGAAAGAATTATTTTGTATTACTAAATTGCTGAGCCGGAGACGTCTCAAAAAAGGAAATGACGACTGCCAAAGGCTTCATTTGGGTAACATTGCTATTTGATGTTCCCCGTAGTCGAGTGGTTTGCACAACAGTTTTCATGGTGTCGCCATCGCCGAGGTTCCGGAATATCGAGTCCGTCGGGGTCAATATAGAAAAACTAACGTTTCGATATTGCCTCGTGTCTAGGTGCTTGTGATAACGTCCTTGTTTCCGATTTCCACAACACAAGTGTTTTACTTTGGGATTAGAACAACGTATGTGTTGTTGTGTAATATTTATTTATGAGTCTTTATTTAATATACAAGAATATTTCTCATGCGTTTGTTACATCATACCACAGACCAACTTTTGTTTTCTGCAATGATTTCATTAATAAGGATATAACTTGAAAATAGTAATTGTGGTATGAAAGAAAATGGATACAATGTATTGTTGATCGCATCGATATTTAACACATTAAGTGAATTAGGGTCATGGATGCCTCGCGAATGATTGTTAACATTCATTTATTTAAGCATCTTACATAACATGTTATAATACTTTTGATGACCACAGTGATATAACGGTTTCCACTGTAGGCGTTTTTGGGAATTTGGCATATTTGGGAAATTAATTTTTCTAGATCGGTTCCGGTCTTTGTTATGAGTGGTGCCTAGAGTGAATTCCGTTGCTCTGGCATTCCGAAATTCCCCACTTCGGGTCGAGGTGATTTTTGCACATGACTAAAAGTTTACAATAAAATGTATGGCTTGTTACAATTGTCTCAAGGTTACCTGTCTTATGAATGGAAATCTAAATAATTATGTCACATCAATGAAAAGCGGATATCACCTTTTTATTTATTATTCGTTCCCTATAGGCTTCTGTTCCGGTTTGGATATTTTGGTCTGTTTAAAGTAATCAATAAATAAACGGATGCATATAAAGTTTGAAATAGTAAAATTAACAAGAACGAAATGTTGTGTTCCACTAAATTACAACTAATACAATAATTATATGCAAATAGCCAATATACCTATAACGACACATTATTTAGAACCTATTTTTATCGATGGATGCGATAATCGGATGTTCCAAAACATTAGACGCATAATTTATTTACCAAAAATATTCTACATATGTAGTAAAAAGAGGGAAATACGTATATACATATACTGACGCTGTCCACTTGAACCAGTTTAAATTAAACAACTTTTTTATTAGTGTTATATACACGTGACTTATGCAGGTCTTCCTCACTTCAACCAGCAACACGGATCCAAGATCAAAAATATTAAAGAACTGCAGGTTTTCATTAATCGATGACATTGGTTAAGAAGATGCAGAGGAATCGCCATGGGATTTACGGCAGAATCTACAGCTTCTGCTCTTTTCGCACGAGGTTAGACATGTTCTTGTTTAAGCCACAACATACGAAACATTACATTTGTTGTTACCAAAAAACCGCTCACCTCATGTCGGATATTCTTTTGCGTTTCGGTCGCTTGAGGTCTGTCCTGTTCTTTTCCGTTTTGAATGATATGCAGGTGGTATCACGTTGCAGTGATACCACTTGCATCAACAGTTACACACACAGTCACCGCTACGATGGAGATTGGCACTGCCACTTACACTGTTCGCAATTTTAAAACGACACTCGACTTGTACGATGATTATTTAGATATCTGACAGGAGCCTATCGAAATTAGGCCATTGTGGTGTTTTAAAACAACCTCTTACGATGATCGTTTCACAGTGGCCTTTTGACGACTGTAGGCGACAAGCTTGCGTTGAGCGCCACAACGTACAAATTGATTACATCCGGCGTAAGGGAAATGTGTCGTATAACCAATTTATATACTGCTCAGTTTGACCACGGACCCGAATCTCATTTACGTTACGTCATTGTATCAAAAATATGTATTTATTGATCGCTGAAGGCCAGGCAATGTACATAGAGAGATAGACATATTAACCATAGAAGGCTCGAAAGTGAAATGCGCTGCCGGTGTAGAGTGGCATCGATGATCGGAGACAATAACTGATTTATATTAAATAACACATGTCATCTATGTGCATTTTTTGATGTTTTTGATGCAAGCTTTGACTGTAGTCGTTTCGTGGATGTGTGGGCGCGCGTCACACTCCGCATCACTTGGCTACAGGAAGTCTGAACATTACCTTATTATATGCGGCTAAAAGTGGCATCCGCTGGACGGACGGAGTTACCGATCTATATACAACATCCAGACTGATATGTGATGACCTTCGTCGTGTTACTGGCGTAGAAATGATCGCGAAGTCTGCACTCATAAAAAATATTGTTGCATCGAATTCCTGAGAGATGGAAGATGAATTTAGTTCCGTATAGTAAACCAGCTATTGCATAGATCGTGCCAGCCATACCGACAAGGACTTAGCTCATAGATCAAATACTAGTAAGCCTATAGATAGTATGGTTTTTATCGTTATAACTTAGACCTTTTCAAGTGAATAGGCATTAGTTAGGTATGCTTGCTCCATCGTCGACCTCATCGTCACTTTCCATGAGGTGAAATGGAGGTCAAATGCGCACTTGCATTTTTACGGCATATAAATCATCGTCCGAGACTTGAACACAGAGTTCATCCGCTCCATGTGCCCAAACACCTCAACGTATCTTACACCATAGTGGCTTAATTTCTACTGCACTCATTCCAATCACGTGCTTCTTCTAAGTATTGGTTGTAAGGAGTAAATTCCCAAACGCGAGTGCCTCGTTTATCTTGACTGTCCAGCTTTAGTAGTCCACGTCACTCAATGTCATTCTCATGCTTTTCCATAAAAGGTTTAGGGCCTTATGAACTTGAAATGTTTTATCTCTGGAAGATTATCTCTAATATTATTTGTCCGGGATTTAATTGTACTTTCCATTGGCGAAGGGCTATAATATATCAAGATTTTGCCTCAGAAATTCTTCGACTTGAGACTAAGTGTATGACGTCAATAGTTTTTTTTTTATAATACCAAATGACGAGACGAACGTGTCGTGGACATGCTGGTAAGCGATACACCCGTCCATAACAGTTGCAGTACCAATCAGAGCTTTAGATCGGACTGCCACTGCGCCCGTAATGCTCACACTACTGCTTGGAGGCAGGCATAGGTAAGGTGGGAGTACTTCTCTGTACAATATCTTTCACAAGAAGCCCTACTGCTACAAAAGTATATTTAAGTTTTATGTATACACGCCATCGATTGAACACGTGTGTTCACTCCTCCGGCAACGACTAAAAGCTCGAAAACAAGACTAAATAAAAGATATTCCGGCTGAAGTGACCCCTACCTACCGAATGTTAGACACTGGTCACTTATCACGGCTCAAATCGACCGCGAAATCGTGCTCGGGCTTGCGATAGAGGGTTCTTTGGGCACGTTTAATGTACACAAGAGTAGATATATAAGGTTCTTATTTATTCAGTACCTCCAGCTGGTCATTGTACTCATGCAAAGATAAATGTGGCAACAGATTTCAAGGTACATATCGATACTTCATAAAAAAGGTGTAAAATTCAGCTGCCTCCGTAGCCGAACGGTTATCACGCTGGACTGCCACGCAGAGGTCCCGGGTTCGTTTCCTGGGTTTCTTGTGTGTCTTCCATGGCACCCGCGATACAGGGTTTTCCTAGTGCGGGGATGTGAGTGTGTTCGTTATTATTATTATTTTCTTCTTTCTTAGTCTGCTGGCTGGTTTGAACTAAACTTACGGACCGAAATCAAGTAAATGCATTATGGCGTGTATCTATGTTGAGGGTGTGCAATATGATCCTACTTCGTCGTCTTCCACTTGCATGAACTTTCTAACAACGTGGCATGTATTTAAAATTACAGCTCTTTGCAAGGTAGTATTATCTGATATATATGAATAATAATATTTTTTACGTATTAAAAGATTATTTATTTAATTAAATAGAAAATACATCTATATTTCACTAACAGTTACTTTACAATATTATTGAACACAGTTTAAAAAAAATATTTAACAAGTACGATAACATTATGACTGGAGGAAACTGCAATTAATAAATTATTAACGAAACGAAAGTAAGTCTAAAAATTACTACTGCGTTGTTTTACGGTTGCAAGATTTAAAAAAATGAGGAATAACTTTGAAAATATATGACTAAACTCCTGTCCTTGTTAATTTCATTATAGACTCTAGAAGCTAATATAGATATGAACCAAAACCTTTATAAAGATATCAATAATGGTTTTCACTCGCCTTGCAAACTTTGTAGTTTGACCTTTATTTCTTTTTTCTCTGAAGTGCTTTGACTTACAAATAAATGGACGACGGGTCTAATACAAAAACCACGAAAAAAAAGTCCCAAGTCAACCTATTTAAACGTAGTGACATGTAAAGGAATATGAAAAGGCTAAAACGTTGAATTTAAATTGTAATGTCATCGCAGTACTGTCTAATTTTGCTTGCTTCGCTGTCAGTCGAACAAACGAAAACTAAAGCGTGAATGGCGCTCTGTATACGATTTTAACGCCCTATAAGCTCGGACACTTTTTAGCGCGGACCCGACGTCCATATAATTGTAAGTCAATGCTGAAGTGTCAAATTTTATTGAATAGAACAATTTATATGTTTCATATTACTTTTCAAATTTGTTGATGTGAGTTGTGTTGTGATTCTAATTGTATTTCATCATTATCTTCAGTCTATTGTAAGTGATTATTAGTATAAATAAAATTTTCCTCTATCGGTATCTGCAGACAAACCATGTGAGCAACTATAATGTCTGTCTAAAGACTCACCATGTTGTAGTTTTCAGGCAACACAGCAATAATGTACATCATTTCATAATCAAGTAAGTAGATACTTGCAGCATATGTTTCATACTATTAGCTGGATGAGTCTGCCAGCCTAGGATGCCATTATGCTCTGTAAATACCATTGTACACCACAAACAAGCAGTTCTTTTGGCACACTATTCACAAACATGCTCTGTGAATGTATCTACATACATGGCCAATGTGGTACGACACGGTATCATAGTTTGTTTTAAAAAGGTTTGCTATTCGTAGTTTTTTTTTCAAACAAACCATTGTTTCGGGCCCTTTAGAGGTCCAATGGTCACAACTAGTGTTGGGTGAAAAAAATCCATTTTGAAAAAAAAATATTTTTTTTTCTTTAATTTTCCACACCTGTCAAAAGTTGAGCCATTAAAAAGGTTTTGAACGCTGTTGTGAAATAATTTGAAATTTCGTTTTTCTTTATTTGGCTTTTAGGTGTGCAAGTTTATTTTATAATTCACGCAAAACAAATCTTCAGAAGATATTCCTAAACGAAGAACATAATATGAGCTTTCGAAATCAAACTTTTTGCGAATTGTTCGGGGTTTTTTTCCGAAAATTACCCAACAGTTGTCACGACTAACTGAGTTGGTAAGGTCATTACGGTTTCTCTGTATCACCAGCTTAAATCTAAGCAGATATAAGACTGCGGTACTACTCGCTAATATGCTTTTTTTTTTCACTTCTAATTACGTCATCCAAAATAATGTTATAAATGCGAAAGTAGCTGTTACGTAGTCACGTATTCAAACTTGATGAATTCTGGTGTAGAGATAAATGGAACCTAGGAGAAGGACATAGGCTACGTTTCGCCTTAAAAAATAAATCTTAAAGGGGGCGAAAGAGAGGATGAAAGTTTGTATGGAGAATAAATAATTTCTACTTACTTGAGAAATAATTTATTCTCCATAGTCATTAATAAACTTAATTTAGTAAGAAAATTCATTACATTTTTCAAATCAAATATAGACTAAATAAGAATGTTCTTTGTTAAATTTAAAATAAGGTATTTAAATTAATAACTTTCGTAACTATAGTTCAGCATGGAGTGGTTTGCATTATACATATTAGACGTAATTGGTTGCTGACTTTAGTAATGTCATTTAGCTGAAAATATGGAATTTGTAAAGGGCCCGAAACGTTGGTTTATTTAAAAAAACAAATGTGTATATTTGTTTTGTTTGACTAAATTTAGGTCCACTAAGAAACCGGTACTTGAAAACATTTACGTAAGAGTTGGATTACATTCGGCACTAGGCTTTGAAAAATGTTGAAGGATTTTCAAAGGCCCGAAGATTTGTTCCATTTTTTACGATCGACACTTGTCGATGTTTTAATTGAATTTTTTATATTATAAATATATTTAGATAAGTAGAGTCGAGACGTCTCTACCTACCGTCGCTACCTTGTGGATTACCACTTCTTCAGCGTTTTCTTCTTATATAGGTAAATATGAAGCATCATTAGCAGATATTAGCAGACTAAATTTCAAGTAACACATAGTAATTAAGAATAAGAAGCCAAGAAACCAAAACACAATAGTTATACTTGCAATAACCAAACTTTTCTTTTCAGATGCTGTAGTAAAATAATGGCTAATTGTAATTCTTTTTTTTTTGTGTGGAATCCAAACGTGAAGGAACCTAGGGAAGTGTGGATACAATCACCGCCGGAACCACCTCCACACTGCATGCCTAGAAGATGCCTCTTACACACATAAATAATTGTAGTACAAAATACAATACAGTAATTCCGCGATTTCAGGCTTTAAAGCTCTTAGTGGCACTGGAACTGCTACTGTTATACCCGTCATTTGGTATAATAAAAAAAATCCACCTTTCCTTGAAATTTTGGTAAGTACATAATGTCTATTCTGTAAATTGTTATCTTGGACTTGGAGTACTTTCTAAATGTAAATAAGGGCGAACACAAAGCGGTAGATGAAAATTCGTTGGCAGTAAAATTTTAAAGTACGCCCGGCCAAGTTAAAAAAGATAATACGAGTTTGTATTACGCTGTTCTTGTTACATACGCAAATATATTCAGAACACCATCAACAAGAATTACCATAGAGGTATAAATCTGGGGCGATGTATATTTCAAGTCAACGGGTTATGTATGGGAATTAACCGGAATGTATAATATTCACATAAATCAGTTTTGAATTAATTATTGTAGTTACCATTGAAGTTATACCGTTCTCTGCTGTATATTTAATCTAAATGAACATGTACGTTTGTAGAAAGCGTTATATAAAGGAATTGAGAGCCCAGTGAGGTCCACAAGTCCAATTCTAGAGGCGGTACGTGTGCATAAAGGCGCTTAAAGATTTGGATGGTTTTTCGACGATCAACACGTGTGATCGAACAAAACATTTGTGATCAGACAAAATCGAGTAAATGTGTAAGAAGCAGACGATCGATTTCGTATTGTTTGTTCATCAACACGTGTGGTCAGACTAAATCGTGTAAATGTGTATGAAGCAGACGATCGATTTCTTATTGTTTGTTCATCAACACGTGTGGTCAGACAAATCGTGTAAATGTGTATGAAGCAGACGATCGATTTCTTATTGTTTGTTCATCAACACGTGTGGTCAGACAAAATCGTGTAAATTTGTATGAAGCAGACGATCGATATGACATTTTTATGGATCGACACGTATCGGTCGTCAAGAAATAGAACAAATCTGTATGCACCTTAGCTTAATGTTTAAAATTTGTAAATGTTCAGTTGCAATGCCTCTCGTAAACGGTGAAGCAAAACACTTTGATTAATATTAGGAAAATATGAGAAGTTGTCAATTCGCACTGGAGCAGCTTGCTGGTCGATGGCCTAAACACTCTTCGACCCCTAGAACACGGGGTTCGGAAGCCTGGCAAGGTTCTGGCACCTTGGATAACTAGCTTTAGTCTGATGAAGCTAGCTGCTAGACATTTGGTCACCAGAGTCATTAACAAGGCGAACTTAAAGCTGCTTAGTGAGGAATTTGGATTTTGGTATAATGTGTTATAATGTTTATGTCAGACAATTTTTTTAATTTTATTACCTGCAAAAACAAGTAAATCTAAATCATTATCGCCATTTTTAAAGTTTTATTTGTAAAGTTTTAAAGACGTCTATTGCTAAGCATAGGACCAAAGATTTTCCAGGAATTTCGGTTTTGCGCTATTTGCGTCCAATAATTGTTGTTCAAAATCTATCTATATAATAATATTAACCACGGTATATCTGTTCTTTAAAAAAAAGGCTACGTTAAAAGTACTAAAAGTATATTTTCAAAAATGTTTTTTATTTTCAATTGCAAAAACCGACTGGTTTAATTTTGAGGATGCAAAATATACGTAACGTAGACATTAAATTAATTTAAATTTTTATTGAATTGATATTCAATTATTTTGACCCGACAGGACCCGAACCTGAGACGACGTGATTTCCCATCGCTCTTCCAACTGAATTACAGGTCGAGTTAACCGAGTCGATGAAATTCTTCCGTGTATGTGCCATAATAATAATAATAATAATAATAATAACGCACAAGCGACATCTGTGAGAGATTTTATGAACCTTCTCACTCAGCCGGTAACTTTCCAGTTACCACAAGCTGATGTTCATGTCGTTTTTTATGAATACTATTGATTTGTTTTTATTTTTGTGAATAATTCCACTAGTTTGCTATAACTATTTAATCCAAAAATTGGTATCGGGTTCTGGGGGGTCGATAGAATATATGTTTGTGTTCAATCTTTGCATTTTATAATTAGACATATTTTTTTTAAGTTAAAAAAGTGATTACACCTGACCACTGGAATTCGCATAATTGAATATGTATGCGGTAAGACCACAGACCACATCAGTAACAGAGGTTTTCGTATGCATTATTCAGGCTATCAAAAATACTTAAACGCTGTAGTGACCATAGGCTATGTAGAAACCAACCGAAGGTATTGTAATAAGATTCTGGTGAAATGCACCGTGTACTGAGCGTGTTGAATTACGTTCTAATTGAGATGTATACGGGCTATAATTGAAGAAATGTATTGAATAAAATAGTTTCCAGATACCAGTTTTAGGGTATACCCTTAGAATAACGCATAGAATGGTAGTTTCATATCAAACGAACTGTCACAAGTGAGGCAAAAATCAAATTCCTGTAGGCTAGTTTTAGTAGTAGGTTAATTTTCGGTTTTAGTGAATATTTATATAAAAATACAAGTTGAAACGCGTTACTTCCTTGTGGAATGTGATGTTAGTATCTATTTTACGTTTGTCTGACGTATTTTTATACTCATTTACCGCACATTTCGTCATTTTTAACTAAAATTCTTGAGCTGTTCGCGGTGCAAATTGACCTTGAGCACTGAAGGCCCGCCCGCTCGTGTAGGCCCTTTGGGAGCGCTTCAACTTGCCTCACTTAGCGTGTGCGGGGTTTCGATGCGTTATTATTCTAAGGGTATACCATTCTGGCCCACTAGTTTTGTCAATTAATAGGGCATTGTAATAATACTAACGATAGTCTATTAGACACGAGGTTTGGAATTTTTTACCGCCCGTGCTACATACATCGTTTTTCATCATATTTGCGAGGAAAAATGTAATGTAATGATAAATGTCGCTTCACAACACAACAATTACAGATTTTGCAAATGGAGGGATTTCTGTTTTTCTTTTTTTTGTCGTTCTTAGCTATTCTTCCATAAATAATACAAGTTGAACTAAAATGTTGCAAAATGCAAAAACGCATACAGCCACGATGGTAAAGATGTGCTGCAGAAAACGAATTTATAAAATTAATTTAGCAAATGTTTGATTTCTTTTTTATATTTCAAGCTTTTAAGAATTAATAATACTTAAATACAGGATAATACAGACTATAAGATATTCTACAATTTTAATAATAATTTCTCAATTGCTATTAACAATTGTTCAGTAATTTCTTAAGAAAGCAATAAAACATACTTGACCATCTCTTTGAAAAAAAGTTGCTGAGAAAGCTGTCAGATCAACGGCAAAATCTATCAGGCAAAATAGCTCTTTTTCATGAGAGTAGTTACATTGGCTTCGAAGGTCAATAATAATCTTCCGGGTGAAATTAGGAAAGGCGATAATCCGTATCCCTTATTGGTACAAAACACGGTCGTTGCTGGTGCACGATTATATATTTAGTGGATGTTGATGTAAGCGTTACATGGTGTAGTTAGAAAAAACGCAAAAATGTACATCCTTGCTGAATCCATCTACATGAAAAAGCTTTCTGTTTTCTTTGGTATTGTAATAAAATATATTATTTGTGACATTTATTAACAAAAGAATCGATGTGCATGGAAACAATCCCAATAGTTGTCAATCAATGTTATACCTATATTTTAAAAACACACACAAACAGACGAGCTCCTTTCTCTTTTTAAATGAATTTGTGACTTTGTGACGATGACTACAAAGAACAGCTACTTTATTTTTATTCCTCGTATTAACGTTACGTCTGTCACTATTTTTCATTACCTATATAACATTTTCCTGTATGTACTGATGCTAATCTCTTTGTACTTATCTGTAATTGACACTCTGGGACCCAGATTGTAAATTGACCTACCCGCACGTATCTGTATTACAAATATTCCATATATATAATAATAATAAATAACAATAATAATTCATTTATTCGCTTCAAATAGGGTACGGTACATTGCACATGTTGATGTTTAAAAATTAAATCAGCACTTAACCTATTCGGCCTTTTCAAATAAAAGCACGCAAATACAATAATCAAATAATACACTGATAGATTACGACTAAAAGTGAAAACAATAATTAGACAATAAATTGATAAATTAAAGTTAATTGTAAGTCATAATTTAAAGTAAATGTCATTTGACTTACAAAAAATGTACGACGGGTCTAATACAAAAACCACGAAAAAAATGTCCCAAGTCAACCAATTTAAACGTAGTGACATGTAAAGGAATATGAAAAAGCTAAAACGTTGAATTTAAATTGTAATGTCATCGCAGTACTGTCTAATTTTGCTTGCTTCGCTATCAGTCGAACAAACGAAGACTAAAGCGTGAATGACGCTCTGTATACGATTTTAACGCCCTATAAGTTCGGACACTTTTCAGCGCGGACCCGACGTCCATATAATTGTAAGTCAATGGCTTCAAATTATAAAGCGTTTAACTGAGGAGCGTTTAAAAAGAACGTTTTAACGTAAAAAAAGGCAGTTTTTCCCATCTCTACTCCATACTAATTTCCCCAATAATGCTCACATTGCAGTAATGTGTGGCTTGGTCACTTTAAGAAAATACGTTGGCCTGAAAATATTGCTTTCTGTTATGGCACTTATTTTGAACAGGCACGGATGTCCGACGGGCTGAAGGCAGGTCTCGTTTAAGAATCACTGCTTAGTAATTAATGCTTTCAAATATTTAAATTAACAGTGGCTGGTACATCACTAAAAGCGATTACACGCTGCGACTTTTAATCGTGTTACAAAAGCGCGCGACTGAAGAATTTTCAATCATATACCAGATCGCTTTAAGCTTCTTCCATTGACTAGTTTCAAACAGGAATTGCGTTGGTGGCTCTTTGATCATTTGTTCTACTCTGTTGACGAATTCATGAAATATAAGGACTAATTAATTGATGCATACATTTTTCTTTACAATTATTATGATTTCAACATTGACTTACAATTATATGGACGTCGGTCCGCGCTAAAAAGTGTCCGAACTTATAGGGCTCTAGTCTTCGTTTGTTCGACTGACAGCGAAGCAAGCAAAATTAGACAGTACTGCGATGACATTACAATTTAAATTCAACGTTTTAGCTTTTTCATATTCCTTTACATGTCGCTACGTTTAAATAGGTTGACTTGTGACATTTTTTTCGTGGTTTTTGTATTAGACCCGTCGTCCATTTATTTGTAAGTCAATGTTTGAAGCTTACAAAATCGTTTAGAAACGTGTTTAAGCGCACAGACTTTCACGTTAGAAAAAGCTTGTAACGTTGTGTTGATAGCGAAATGCAAGAGTAGACCACTAAAGCTTTTAAGTTAAATAAGTTTATTTGTAAAACACGAGTAACAAACATACGCACGTTGTAAAAAATGAAATTGTTGAGTATTGATATCAAATCAAAGAATTTATTCCAGACTTTGTCCATACCATGTTAGTTACAGAAAACTTATAGATTATTTTAGTAAAATAGATTGTCAGAGAAAAAAAAATTACTTAATTAATTAGAGATCTGATTCTCCCGGACATGAGGCTGCTGGAACTGTCACGCACGCACGCAGTTCTTTTGCGTATTATCGCACTGAAGTTATCAGTACGCGCCGTCGCGAACATACCTGATGCACTGCAAAAGCGAGGCAGTCCCAACAGCGCAGCGTCCTAAAATCATTATTGTATTGCACACGCAGGGGGTTGACCGTCTTTTTAGTGTAACTTGTCCACAGGCTGCCCGTATAAAATGTTATATTGATCTGACCAACGCTTACGCTTGAATTAAAAAGCGTGCTTATGTGCTTATTTTAAAAAAAGTAGTGCTGCCCTTAATTAATTCTCTCACAAGGATCTCTGCAGCTACGCTCTTTGTTTCACGCCAGCTTGCTGCGTATAGCAGGTCGGTTGACGAGAATTGACACACGGAGGTTTCGTTTTGTATTGTTTAACTGATTATGACTTGTACAGAACTGCTTGCCTAGATTGGTGTAATAAGAAAGCTTTGACCAGGAGGTCCACTATGAAATACGAAGCAACGCTCATCGTTTTAGCTTCATATCGGACCGGAGGCTAACACGAAACGCGTACGAAGATCGTGATTTGACATGTCCTTACTCCGAAGCGTCTAATAACAGCTTGTAGTACGTATGAGCTTTTTGCGGACGCAGTCACGTCGTATCGCATTTCGTTATAGACTTCCGAACTCTGCTTTTTTTCACTGCTACAAAGCTTTCACGCACGAATGACTTATTTTTACTTGATTTTAAAATAATTTACACAATATATTCTATGGTATAAGAATTTTTTGATAGTGCGTTCAAAATTATCACAAGACGACAGAGAAGATTGTTGTTTTTTAGGATTTGTACAGGTAATTAAAATTAGAACATTGATTCACCCATTGCTTGTTTTGTGCTTGTACATTAACAAGAGACTGAAGAAGAAGAATATAAATCTTTCCGGCAGGTCTGGAAGTCTTTGAATAGGTTCCGGACTAGGCAAGGACAAATTTCGGACGGTTCGGTGCGTTTGTGCTGTGCAATTCCAACTTGGCCTCGCATCGTGCCCTAACATCCGCACGCTTAAAGATTTAATGGCGGCTAGTGAAGCGGTCGGCGTGGCTAAGTTCTGAGGCTTATAATTTAAATAACAGTTTAAATGTTTGACTGTGATCATAGTGTAGTAATTTTGTAGCAGTAAAGCTTGTGAAGGAGTTCGTCCAGGGAAGTACTGCCACCTTACGCCGCCAAGCAGTAATATGAGCATGCGACTTGTTAACTTATGACTCAGAATGACGGACACTGGCCGTGTCAACTGTTACTGGCAACTGTTATAGGCGTGTAGATTAACCATCTGGCGCTCGACTTGTACGTCCCGTCACTTGATATATTTAAAAAAGGAGGTACCTATAAGTATTTATTAATCAGATTAAGTATAGTGGTTATGTATCAGAAATCACTGTTTTGATTTCTGAACGCCACAGGATGAGTTAACGTAATTACTGTTTCCGTAATAAGTTAATATACTAAGTAAAAATTGTGCAATATACATAGACTTGAATGCTTGTATGTAGCCGATCGCTGAAGTAAGCGGGTTGTCAATTACAATTACCGATGGTCATTTACGCGGTGTAAGTAGGTTGTTTTGTTAACAAAAATATTGTATGGTGCAAAAAACGTACAAGCACTGTAACAATATAAAGTTCCGAGTTTTCTACTAATTAGGGCTAAAGTTTTGAAGTTAGAATTGTGATAGTGATTATTAAAATGTAGTTAAAGAAGGAGGCTGCGCAAAATGACCACCGTTCTTGAAATATAAAGGAAAAGTTTTGCGTTTATTGAATACGTAACACTAAAAGACATTCAAAGAATTTATAAATGGATTGTAATCCAATTTTAAGTCTACTTAAGTAGAATTTTAAGTTTAATGTTAAGGATTTAGACACACTCAAAGTAGAGGGACTGGAATGGCAATCTTGCATTAAGTAGCATACCTAACAAGAAATTTAAATTAATGACGAGAAAGCAAATAAGGGACCTGCATTTCTCACTATATGATTAGGTTCGCTCGCAATTCACTTAAAAAAATTGCATAAGAGTAGAAAGAGTAGACTCACCTTCACTCGACGGATGCCTTCGCTCTCGAGGAGCCGACCCCGGCTGGGTTCATGTTGGCCGTCGGCGGCGAGGGTCCCGGCCGGATACGTCAGGTAAAGCCGGACCGACACGATACTCAGAAGGTGACGCCACCACGTTCAGACTATTTGTCTTGTTTGCGCGGGAAAAAAAATAAACAAATCGATATAATGGAGGAGCAGGCGAGTGCTCGCGGACAGGAAGCAGGGATAATGGAAAGGCGCCTCGTCCGGTCGTCGTAGACGCGGGGTGCGGGGGCGCGCCGGAAGGTGTTAGCCACGCCTCCGGGCGGGGACTCGGCCCGCCTGCGCAGGATTATAACGGGGAGGCTGACACGGGGTAGTTCTGAGACATCCCGGCCGAAATCAACTGGCTTTCACCAAAGCGAGCAGAGTAACATTTCATCCCCAGCTTTACGAGGCAAGCGGTTCATGGACGGTGCATAAACAAAATCTCATTTGTAAATTGTACACCTTTAGCTAATAATGAACTAATCTCTCTGACAGCGTAACATTAAAAAAAAATAAGTAGAGCTCTGTTTTTAATATAATCCATTGTTGTAGTATGCGCTCTGCATACGTTTCCATGGGGAATTTTAAAGAACTATCCTTTAAAATCACTATTAATAGCGCTCGCGTAATTGTCTTTATTATGTGGCCCATGCGACAATAATATTTAGACTTTATAGTCCCACGAAAGCTGCCTGGTGAAATTTAAACAAGATTCGGTCTCATCTAGTGATTTGGTTTTAAGTAAATAACCGAATATTATCTATAATCAAGGCGTTATGTCACCCTCTAATCTAACGCAATAAAAACGTCGCGCTGGCATAAAAAATATCAAATTGGTGAGCTTTTAGGGCACTTATCGCGACACCGCCGGCCATGTACTCCGCCCTGTGACGCCCCTTAAACACCACCGGGCTATCATTGAGCATGCCTAATTACCTATCGTCCTACTCTACCAATGGTTATTTGCGTTTTAGCGTAGTCATTTTTACTTTCTGGAATGAGCTTTCTTTCAGGGCACTTATGTGTTTTGTTAGAGCTCTGGGATATCCAAGAAACGTGGTTTTAGAAAAGTGAAGGTTTTTTGTGCGTGATAAACACAGGTAGAGAATTCGATTTCATGTGAAAAACAATATGCAGATTCATTGACCTACAAACAATCTGCAGATTAGTTTTATTTCGTATGTTATTTAAAAAAAGAACTATTTTGTTCAAAACTTTTCGATATAATCATTGACTTACAAATAAATGGACGACGGGTCTAATACAAAAACCACGAAAAAAATGTCCCAAGTCAACCTATTCGAAATTTAAATTGTAATGTCATCGCAGTATCGCGCTGTCAGTAGAACAAATGAAGACTAAAGCGGAGTGTCGCGCTCTGTATACGATTTTAGCGCCTTAAAAGTGCGGACACTTTTTAGCGCGGACCCGACGTCCATATAATTGTAAGTCAATGGATATAATGGAAAAAAAAACCGTCTCAAATATAAAAAAATTACGTACAAGGGCCTTCTTTTGAATATGAAAATACTCGTAACAGGAGGTCTCCATGACCAGTACATAATCGCTGTAAAACAAAATAACATAAAGCCGCTTATCAGAAGTAAATATCTTATTTAACTGTAATACAAAAATATTGAAAATAAAATTACACAATTAATGAAAAAAGAGTTTAGAAATTTTACAACAAAAGACAGCAATGTCATCGACTGCCGAGCCAAAAAAATATAAGAACAAAATTAGTGTGTTGAACTTAGAGGATGGAAAAAAAATAAATTGAATAAGGTAATTTAAAGAAAGGACAATTTTTGGACGCATTCAAAGAAAATGAATGTTTTCTAAGTGTTATTATATTATCTTAATTACTTAAAGTTTCCCCGAGTCAAAAAACCTTGTAAGTGGCTAAAATGCTAACCGCGAAAGAAAAGTGAGAAAAATAAAAATTGACATCAAAATCATAGACCCTTCGTGGCCTTTTCTAACTAAAAGATTCAAATGTCAAGTTATGGTTTCCTTATTTTTAAAACTTAGATCTATACAGACACCCATGCTTAGCAGTTGCCACCTGCTAATAAGGAGAATAATAATAACAAGTTATTAATATATTTTTACAACCGAACATCTAATATATTGACTATTTTTCCAAATATTACAAGTAAATGAACTGTGCCGACCATCAAATGAAATTGATTTGGAATTTTGCGCGAAACGTACTTCTCTCAGATTGAGGGAACTACGACAGTGCCGCAAGGCTCCTGGTGCCATTGCAAACATCTGAAACAATGCAGTGGCACTAAGTTCCAAACTTATTCTACACGCCGATGTAACCTCTATAGCCTGTCACACTAATTAAAAGTTGAGAACAACTTTATTTCACAGGTAAGCAGTGCCAAATTGAAATCGTCATATATTTTGTAACTCCGGGGTAGTCAGAGACTATGACGCTCCATCTGCTACGCTCCTGACAAACTTCCTTCGCCTCTTCCAGTCCCATCAGGTCCATAGTGGCTAATTACCCCAGGAGACAGGCGTGACGATGAGAAGTATAATGATTTTTTTTTGTTTATGTTTATGTACCAGTAGCAGAATAGCTTATTTTGAAAGAGTTCGCCCAGGGTAGTACTGCCACGTTCTATTTCTACAGGCAAGCAGTAATGTCAGCATTACTGTGTTCCGGTTTTGAAGGATAAGGGTGCTGGTGACATTACAGGCAGGCACATGGGACTTATCAACTTATGTCTCAGGGTGATGGGCGCAGTGGTAGTACCCTTCAGATCTTTGCAATTTAAATCTCTGAGTGGCAGTGTAACTGTTATGTAACGTGACGAACATCTCGTGCGCCTGGTGGTAAGCGACACACCTGTCCCTGAAGCATAATTCGGACTTCGTCTTAGTAATTCAATCGAGTAGCGAGTAATGTAGTAACTCAACGTGTCTGAACAGCTAAGTTTTAGTACTTTAGTAAGTAATTTAGTCTAACCCTCCTTTTTTATAATTCCGGGCATGCAACTCCCCCCACCACGCTGCAGCGCATTTTGATTCAACCACCAAACAAGTGCGTACCCGTCGATTCTAGTTTTGAGCCGTAAGTCCGAATGACGGTCCGAAATGTCACAGGGATCATTTTATCTCTATGTGTATAAGCGATATTTGTATTTTCAAAAATTCGAATCGGGCTTAGTGCAACATCCGAAGTGGGTCCGAGATTTGTGTAGTCGCGCTAGTAGTTGCAGTGCCACTAAGAGCTTTAAATTACAAAAATCTGAGGGGCACTGCCTTTGCGCCCGACACCCTAAGACATGAGTTGATAAGTCCCATTTGCCTGTAATTTCACCAGCAGCCTTACCCTTCGAAACCGGAACGCAGTAATGCTCATATTACTGCTTGGCGGCGTAAGGTGGCAGTACATCCCTGGACGAACTCTGTCACAAGGTGCTCTAAAGCTCCTAAAACCGTCACCATAGCTAGCATAGCACCACGGTAAAATTGTTTGTTTGCATGTATATGCTTGTTTGTTATACCAGAAAACATACGCTAAATAATTAACTACGCATAAATAATTAACTGGTTCACCTCGGCGTTTTTGCTTGCGTGTGATCCGTTCCAGGGAAGTTTCTTTGTTTGTACGTGTATGCCTGTGCACTACGTTAGGGAAAAGATAACGTTTGAACGTGGTTAGAAGTTACAGTTTTTACATAAAATCATTCGCGGTGCAGCTCGTCCGTGTAACGGGAGCCTTAATTCTGAGTTACTTAGTAGTGTATAAATACGATAATTTGAATATTTAGGTGTTTCTTATTCGACGGATCTAAATTTAAGATGGCAAAATGGTTTTGGAGAGTATCATAAGCATATTAGCACACGGGGTACATCTTCGATAATCTTTGGTATAACCTCAAACGGCTTTGGTTGATTCCGCAAAACGGAGAGTGTTGAACTTTGGAAAAAAATATATTGTAAAATTGTGAAAACACGAATCCTATAATTTTCACAACAGAAAAAAAAACACAAATTTACATCGAAATTTAAAAAAAAAACCGCTGTGTTCAATAGGTATTTTTTATGTCAACCGAACTAAATAGAATAAATACGTATAGATTACAAAAAAAATGAAAGTAAGTTAATTTTCTACTCCGCGAATCCAGTGAAGGTTAAATCGAGCAAAATAACTGCGCTTGTGTTGAACATTTTTTCATGCAGTTAAAAATTAATGAAATAAATGCAACTATAGTCACAAACCACCACCAAATATATACCCGACTCGTGTCTAGCCTCTCCACGAGGCATCCTCAGAGGCTGTTGACTGCTGGACATTCGGCCGAAGAGTGAGCTCGTTTCTTACCCCCAGTGTTGCTATTATAACGCCTGAATCTATTAATTACGTATAGTACCTATAGCTATATAACATATAAATTTTTCAAATAGCTTTACTTTCGTTTGTGAAAAAATAAATTCTGTAATAAAGCCAGTGTCCCTGATGCCAGATCCGTGCAATAGAATCGATTCAGTATGCAATCCTAAGCACGAACTAAGCCTGAGGTCTATTATAAAATTCTAAATACCTTGTCTTACTCTCCATCCCTACACAGCACAGCAATCACCCGCGACATGTGTTGGAGACGGCGGTCCTGGATGTTGCTAATGGTGTTCATTACGCTGGCCGACACCAATACGACAGTGTCTTACAAACGCGGTTACTCGCTGCCGCACAAGAATCTATGCAAGCAAGTTGGGCTGCACCTGCGGTTGCTTATCCTGGTGGCGTCGTCCGTCAAAAATGCAGCACAACGCGATGCCATCCGGTACTCATGGGGCCACTACGCGCGCAGCTCCCATGTGGCGGTGGCCTTCGTACTGGGTGCGCCAGCCTCTCATATGCTGAGTGTACTGGCTGTCGAGGATGCACGCTACGGCGACCTGATCATTGGAAATTCAGACCAATTGTCCCCGCTCTTCAAGATGGCATCGATGATCGATTGGACGCATACATATTGTTTAAATTCGCCGCGTCTATTCACAATGAACGACAGAGTGTTTATCAACGTTAACAATCTGCTGAGGTTAGTCGAGGCGCCTGAATATGCGGACGCAAAGCTGACTGTGTGGGGTGACTTCACCATCAGCAACGACATCAGGGGCTCTGATGTGTACCTGTTTTCCAACGACACGATCGTCAGGCTGGTGTCGACAACCGCGAATATCACTTCAAATGACAAAGTACTCCTATCATCGGACACAGCTCGCGATGTCAAACGATACAATGTGCCCTACTTTATCAACACCTTACAACAGTCTTGTAACATTACACTACACGTCGCTTGTCGCATTTTTTTCCACTATCAGCAATACGAACTGTGGCAGAGTACATTTGAGCCCCGGAATGTTACACGAAACGTTATAAACGTTAGGAAAACTGGGTCAAATATCGTCAAATCTAGCGGATCTTTACGTCGTATGAAACCAGTTATAAATACAGACTTTATTATTATATCACTTTTCTTTCTATTACTATGTATCTTTTGAACTTTTTACTTTTAAATACAGTCTATTTGATAAAACGGAATCAAACTGGAATTAATTATACAAAATCATAGAGATCTCAAACGAACGACTTTTGGCTTTAGGGCTTCAAATTACGAAATTATGAATGTTGAGATTTGGCGACAGCGGTTCTGATAGCAATCAAGTCATGAGGCATTTCGATGATTTTTTTTTTCGTGTGCACGATAGCTGCGGCACTAAACAATATCTAGTCTGAAGTAAAGGTAAAGCGCGCGCCGCGCGACTGTGGCGCTGCAGCTGCGCTTCTAAATCTTGCACGAAAATACTGTCTAATTTGAAGGCGCCCTTATGCCCGTTACGTCCCAGCAACCACTGAAATTACCGCCAAAGTACCGTAACGTATTGAGAGAGTTCAAAAAAATTGCTCATCGGAAACTCAAAAATTTGCGGTACTCGGCCAGCACAAAAGGAGCTATAGGGGAACGGGGGCATAACGGGGTCGCGAGGCACAACGGGGCCACTCACAGATCTATGTAGCTAAATATGCTAGTAGTGTACTGCTTTGCGAATAAGCGACCATCTTGAAACGGCGGCCAGCGCGAAATTGACTGGAAGGCACGCGTTCATTTTTACAGAAAAAACCATTTTTGGTCACGTATCATCTTATTTTGTGTTACCACAAATAAACATATAAAAAGGAAGTACTCATGTTGATACTTTTGTTTTTGTTTTGTTGTTTTGTAGTTATGCTATTTCTTATATACTGACTAAAATTAACGTTTATTACGATTTGATTTTAGTATTACTAAATTAAAACAATACTGGCGTGGGGGCATAACGGGGACTGGGCTACGGGGCATTATGGGTACCCCATCGTGCCCCGTAGCCCTATAGGAACATAATTACAAAATAATAAAAACAAAAGTAGCAACATGAATAACTATGTGAGTGGCCCCGTTGTGCCTTAACCAGTTAGTATCAACTTGATCATAATAGGCGCTCAAAGGCTTCATAAAACCAATATCCAAAGGCTGTAACTTGTGCGTTCAGTGCCACTCACAGGTTAATGGCCACCACTCGCCTTTTTGGACAAAGTTGACAATGTAACTGTAATTTCACCAGCACGCTTCAATACCGAAACGCAGTAATGCTCACATTACTGCTTGGTGGCAAAAATAGGTATGATAATTCGTTTGAAAAAACCCCATACTGCCGCGATTTTAGTACCCCGTATTGCCCCTACACTGGGGCATAATGGGGTTATCTTAGGGTTCCAGTATAATTTAAAAAATTCTGCTAGTTGATTAATTTCTTAACCGAAGGATATGGCAAATTATGCTTTAATATAATGTCAAAGAGTTGTGATTAGTTTTTAATATTAAAACGTACATTTTTTTATACCTTCATTGAAGTTTTCCTTTAACGTCCCCGTTATGCCGCCCCCCTTTCCCCTATGTACAAGAATTAAGAGCACGTGAATCTTTCAATGTCTAGTGACAAAGAATGATCAGATATTTAGTAGTTAGGGAGAACTACATTTCGATTTTAATAAATATATAAAACATGAGAACTAGTGGTGTAGCGTGGGGGTCCAGAGGGGGCCATGGCGCCTGGTGGCACGTAACGTGGGCGGCGGCAAGTCCTAAATAATCGAAATTATTATTTTTGAACTTAAAATTATAAAATAAATTCAACTATTTGAAACAGTGATATCCTGAACAACACAAAGCGACGGCAGGCGAACATAATCGAGCTAAGCCTGCCCGAATGAATTATACTTACGTACTTTCGTAATGCTGAAAATAAAAGGGGTTACAAATTTAAGGTTGGCCCCAGGCGGCAGAAGACGACCACTACTGGACATTAGTTCTTGCGTCAGGGGGAGGGAACATATGGCATTTTGAAAATCTGGCGGTCTGCTACTCAGGCATTCTGCCCGTTTGGCATATTGCGTTTCAGCAGAAGTACAATTGCAAATAAAAGGGAAAGGGGAATTAAAATTCTAATATTTAAATTATTTTTTAAATATTACATATTGAAACATTAACTTACAAATAAATGGAGGACGGGTCTAATACAAAAACCACGAAAAAAATGTCCCAAGTCAACCTACACACATCAAAAGTGTCTAGGGATCAAGTACGTTTAAGAGTATTGCTGCAATTAGGGTTAATTATATTAACTTTTTTGTATCGCTATTGATACTTTTTAGTGAGTTTTAACATTTAAATAAGGAATATTGTTTAAAATTCGATAATAAGAAGAAAATCGATTGTCAATGTGGTTTTGTATAAAAATGAGTTATAGCATTTTGACAAAATCATTACAATATCTGCATCGGAACCGAAACAATTTACATTATTATGGAGAGACGACATCATTTAACCCGAGAAGTGAAGATGCGAGCCGTCGGAATGTTGGAAGCTGGTTCCAGGCAACGTGCTGTGGCTTTCACTCTTAACACTACACAGAGCGTCATAAGTCGCCTCTGGACGCGCTATCGCATGACGGGCAGCGTGGCCGAGCGACATGGAGGACGATCTCGCATCACGACTCGCAGACAGGACCGGTATATCCAAAATACTGCTCGACGGAATCGTACCATGACCGCCATGATGTTGGTTACGAGGCTCCACAGCTCCTCAGGCTTGCTAATAAGCGATCAAACAATCCGAAATCGTTTACGTGAAGTGGGTCTGCGATCCCGAAGGCCACTCAGAGTTCCACCTATTGTACCCTGCAATCGCAGGACCCGTTTACGATGGGCTCGCGAACACAGAAACTGGGAGGAAGAAGACTGGCGCTATGTGTGCTTTTCGGATGAATCCCGCTTCGGTATGAGACCGGATACAAGACGTACTCGAGTTTGGAGAACATCTGGACGTCATGAACGTTTGAGATATTGTCAGGAAGTTCATCCATATGGTGGGGGAACAATAATGATATGGGCCGGTATTTGGATCGGCGGAAGAACCGATCTCATTTGGATCAGGGGTAACCTCAATGCTCAAGTTTACGCAGAGAGGATTGTTTCAGATGTTATCATCCCTTTGTGAGGCCAGTTGGGTGATTCATTTCAACTAATGCATGACAACGCACGTCCACACACGGCTAGAGTCGTAACACGCATTCTTGCCGAAGTTCGTATCAACGTTCTGCCGTGGCCTGCTCAATCGCCAGACCTCAATCCAATTGAGCACGCATGGGATATGCTTCAAAGAAGAGCTGTGCCGAGTATGCATACCGTACATACTCTACAACAATATTTTAACTTGTTACAAAACACATGGGCGGCCATTCCTCAAAGTGATTTTGATGAACTCATCTTAAGCATGCCAAATCGCTGTAATTGAGTGATTCGTGTTAATGGTGGAAATACAGATTATTAATTTTTTTATCTTTACAATAAAAATGAGCAAAATCATCATTTTCGCCATTTTTTTGTCATTTAATTGACGCCGTTAATTTGAGTTTTTTCCCACAATTTGCAAAAACATCAATTTTAGTTTATTTTAATTAAATATAGGGGTAAGCGGTTAAATAAAACATAAGCATTACAGTAAGAAGTCGTCCTGGAAGACTGGATTTGGTAAATATTGCTTAAATAATTTTTATTTCAAAAATATTCATTTGATCCCTAGACACTTTTGATGTGTGTATTTAAACGTAGTGACATGTAAAGGAATATGAAAAAGCTAAAACGTTGAATTTAAATTGTAATGTCATCGAAGTACTGTCTAATTTTGCTTGCTTCGCTGTCAGTCGAACAAACGAAGACTAAAGCGTGAATGACGCTCTATATACGATTTTAACGCCCTATAAGTTCGGACACTTTTTAGCGCGGACCCGACCGGACACTTTTTAGCGCGGACCCGACGTCCATGTAATTGTAAGTCAATGTATTGAAAAGACAAATTGAACAGCAACAAATAACAGGGGCTGTGCTCGTCTTTGAAAAACCCTTTGTTGTAAAAAATGTACCTAATTTGTACCATTTAGGAACTTTTCTTTCAAAAAAAATGTGCCTCTATCAGAACGAAGTTATAGCGAAATATTTTTTATAATTTTTCCACCATTTATTTGGGTACGCAAATGTTCCACCATACAGCCTGTTCATATACAGTATTTTCCGTTGTATTGATGGAAAAGGTCACAAACGCCTGTTCTCATATAGGTACTTTATATCATAATAATAATAATAATAACACACACACTCAACATAGCCCCGCACTAGGGAAACCCTGTGTCGCGGGTGCCATGGACACACATATAGACAACCACAAATCACACCCAAACTCACGAGAGAAACAAATGTAGGTCATACAAATATTTCTCCCGGCCCGGGAATCGCACCTGGGACCTCTGCGTGGCAGTCCGGCATGGTAACCGTTCGGCCACAGGGGCAGTTAAAATCATGAAGGGTTGATGATATTTAATTTTAATGGGACGGGGTAAGTCTTTCTTTTATAGTACAATTTAGATACATTTTTGATACTAAATTTGTCAGGACCCGTTAAGGTATACCCGCCATTCGGACTTTCACTAAGAGACACAACAACAACAAGACGCGACCTAGGTCGAGCATGGGTCAGCCACGTGTACTTTTTCGCTCTTATTGTAGAAATTCTTACGTCGATTCCGTATTTAACAAATGTCACCTTACCTGTTAAGTCATCTTACTCGTAGTAAGTTTAGAGTCGTTTTTCGTTTGTTCGGCATTACGTGACGATTTTGTCCGTCAGGATGGCTGGACCAAACGAGATATCTAAATCAAACTATACGCATTATTTACTACCTATTCGTTCCCCATTTTGGTCGTTCTTCATTTGAAAACTCGTCGCATTATAGTTCAACTTTATAATTGAAGAATCTAGGGAAAGAATGATCAAAGTTAATTAAAACACGTTTTGAGTCCACCGTCCATTTCGGTAAACGCTGAACGTACTGTGCCTAAATCTGAGAAAGTTAATAAGGTTCAACGCCCTTAAAAATTTTACTTTTAGTCATAAAAATGCTTGCTACTAATGGTGGAAGAGTTACAAATGATTTAACAATAAACGTAATGGATTATAAATATTTTTCACCAACATTCAAAAGTTCTCCATTTAAAAAAAAACTTTTTAACTAAAATTGTCCTCGAGTGACTTTGATCATTCTGTCCCTGGGCTCAATTGTTTTCGCGAAAATAAAACAAGTTCATTCAAGATTTATTTAATATAAGGTTGATTTTAGATATTTCGAATATTCTCCCAGTAAAGAGTAGACACAAGTCGAGTGTGTAGATATTTGGGGTTCCGATAAGGACTGTACAATTTAAATAAAAGATAAAATAAATTAATAAACGCGAGGTCTCGGGGGTACGGTCTTGACTTCATCGGTGCGGGGTTTGTCCACGACGGGCCGAAAGGTGATGGTGACTTTTCCGGTGCTCAAGTCCACCACACTCAGGCTGTGTTTCCTCCAATGCTGATCAATTGGTTTTGGCGTCTAAGAATGACAATGTCAGATATTAATAAAATGTTATTAAGCAAACTGCCACTTACATTTTATCAATGGATTGGCCACAAAGTTCGTGCTGTTTTCGCCATTACTTAATTTTAAACAATAAGACCTTTTTTCTTTTAAGAATCGCCGGGAAAGTTTAAGTTTATATTCATAAAAACGCCCAGAACTGGTAAAGGTGTAGTTCACCTTTTTTCATTTATGTTAAGTCCTGTCCTCATTGACTTACAAATAAATGGACGACGGGTCTAACACAAAAACCACGAAAAAAATGTCCCAAGTCAACCTATTTATACGTAGTGACATGTAAAGGAATATGAAAAAGCTAAAACGTTGAATTTAAATTGTAATGTCACCGCAGTACTGTCTAATTTTGCTTGCTTCGCTGTCAGTCGAACAAACGAAGACTAAAACGTGAATGACGCTCTGTATACGATGTTAACGCCCTACAAGTTCGGACACTTTTTAGCGCGGACCCGACGTCCATATAATTGTAAGTCAATGCCTGGCCTAGTAAAGTATATCTAGGCAAATACAAGTCGAAGAAGTAATTTGCATTTTACTTACTAGTTTACTTTGTTTATTAATCTAATAAATAAACTAAGAGTGCAGAAATTTTTTTAGGAGTAAGTCGTTTTGCGAATAGGTTTCTTATTATCTGTAAAGGCGAAGCATTGACTTACAAATAAATGGACGACGGGTCTAATACAAAAACCACGAAAATAATGTCCCAAGTCAACCTATTCGAAATTTAAATTGTAATGTCATCGCAGTATCGTGCTGTCAGTAGAACAAATGAAGACTAAAGCGGAGTTTGGCGCTCTGTATACGATTTTAGCGCCTTACAAGTGCGGACACTTTTTAGCGCGGACCCGACGTCCATATAATTGTATGTCAATGAGGCGAAGACACTTTTATCATGTGATATTTTTGTACAGTTTCACTAGCATTATTTAGTAGTTCATCATCATAATGCCAAACCGCACGATTGTATACACAGCCGTGGAAAGACTATCTCCCTTAGATTAACACACCCTATCCCTCAACCATCGTATTTGCTCCACAGAGCTCCTACAGTTTCTAATTTGGCGGTCTTTACAAAATTCTTTGATTGGACACAATAATGGGGAAAACCCATTAACGCCCAAAATCTTTATTATTGGTTATTTGTTGTAAGTCGAGTTTTGTTCAAATCGAATGATTAATTATTGCTTTCTGATCTAGATGATTCGATTTGCCTTTCCATTAAATCTATTCGCTTGGAAATTGCATTGAAATAAATCGGTACAAAAAATCGTTAGATCGTATGCACTTGAAACGATCTTCATAAAAATGGAATCCTAATGTGCATCCTTGGTAGTGAGAATCCACCAGGATTGCAAGGTGGGTATGGTGTGGAGTTTCCCGATTGTCTTCTAAAAAAGATTTTGAACATCGAAATTTGTGACCAAGTTTGTTTTTGCTTGAGACTGAAGCGGATTCTCTGTAATTATTGCTACAAAATCGTTATTTTCAAGTGACAAAAGTTTAGCAGACACCCATAGGACACAAATAATATATACATATAATGTATAATATTTTGAATTGACATGTGACAAGTTTACATTGCCAGGTGAAAGTCGTTCGATTTTTCTAATATTGAATGCTATGAGGTTCTGGTACACCTGTACTATTTGATTTAATTTTTTAAACACCAAGCGATCGCTTAAATTTTACAGTGCGCACACACACAAAAGCGCTGTTAAGTTTGTACGGAGTTATATTACTTTCTTATTATTATACTATAACCTAAGCCTCCGTTGATTCTTCTTCTTTTTCGTTGCACTGCTGAAAGGGTATTTATTTTCTTTTAACAGCTCGAATACTAATCAATTAGTGATGCCCCAATGAGTTTCCGATTTGATTTTTTATAACAATCGATTTAGTTTATGAAGGAGTTTTAATCGTAAAGGTGAGCGGGTTCAAAAAGATAATGATCATTGTGATGTATATGGAGTGTTGCCAGTTTCCATAAAATTTTTAATAGTCCTGTAGTTCTTGTCGACAGTTTTATCGATAGATTGTGAAATACTTACTTACTTTTACAGTTGGCATACTAGTATCGAAATCAATTTTGATTCATATACTTTTTCACAAAAATAGGTGGATTGATTAACTGTATTGAATTAAAATAAAAAACTTTAAAATACGTTTCCCCTTTGCATTTTTAATAGACATAGTTCTTAATGCATATATGTATGAACTTACATAAATGGGCAATTTAAGTGAACCTGTGCTCAGCAGTTGGAGGAATAATAGACCGATGATTGTTCAAATGAAACAAATTCAGATATTTATTGCATAAAGTGACCAACATTCAGTCGATAATCGAGAGAATATATTTATCTACTTGCATGCGGGCAACACTTTCGCGCGATAAACTGTCATTTTACTCCATCTTCAAAAAAGTCAAACTATACATAAGCCATAAACAGAATCGGAACTGGGACCAGGTTAACTAGACTACTATTATATACTGGTAATAAATTGCATGGCACTTACTTGACCTTCGGTAGATTTACTGTAGTCCATTTCGTCTAATCTATGCGGGAAGTCGTCCCTAAAGTGCGCACCTCGGCTTTCCACTCTATTCCTAGCGCAAGCTACCACTTGCACAGCACATTGGATCATGTTCTGCAGCTCCAGGGCCTCCATGAGGTCACTATTCCAATTCCTGCGCTTATCAGTCAACTTGATGTCTTTGAACATACTATACCATTTTTGGATTTCGGCGTCAGCTGTAACATTTACATTGAAGTTAAAGTGAAGTAATTTTTATTTCATAGTTAAGCAAATTACACTTGACTCATTCGTAAGGCAGATTCCCCTGAGAAGAATGAGCAAGAAACTCTAGGGGTTTTACAAAAACAATAGGCAGATGGAGCGCGCCGAACAGAAAACTGAAGCCACCAAAGCAAATACAAATTAAAAAGCGAATACAAGTTCACGTCAGTACTAAGCACAGCGTCTCGCTGTTTACACGTCACGAGTGATTCGTTATTTTATGTTTAAAAATGCCGTCTTGTGTCTTTAAGCATTGTAAACTTGTTCCCAAAAAAAAAAATGGAATATCTTTTCACAGGGAACTATTGTTAATTTAACTGTTTTGTAATTTATTTACCCGATATTTTTTGAAATTCACTCGGAACATAAAAACCTCGACATAAATTCGTAGTGTTGCCAGTTTATATCAAAATGAGTTTCCTTAAATTAGGTAAATATGCATGGGTGATAGGAGCATCGAATAATTTATACTTTTGTATAGAAATTAAATAATGCATGCATGTACACACAGAATGGTCCAATTACAGCGGTCCACAATTGTTTTTTATGTAACCCAGATTTACCTCAATTATTCTCAAACCAATGTCTAATAGCCAAAATGTACACAAAAGAAAATTTTCAAAGACAGCTAAAATTTTAGCGCTATAGATCTTAGACTATGGAAACTAAAGGACATGTTACGTTGACATATATAAATCAGACGTTATATGTATATGATGCATTTCGTCGTCGAAAACATAAACATATTATTGTCTTTGTTTAACTATTACGTGCCGTCTTAAGCCAAAAGAGATAGCATTACATTGGTCTGTGTCAAACACGGGAATCGAAAATTCGTAACGTCATTTTAAATGCCAACCGTGGCCATTTCAAGTACATGAGGTACATGATACCGTTGTCAAAGGGAAGTACATCAAATGTCAAAACAAATGTTTTTCCAAATGTATTATTGAATTATTCACATGTATTATAATTAAATTGGACAAAAATATTGACAGTGAGAATAATTAGGTATTAATAAAAATGCGACGCTGCAGCATTAAAGGATGCGGCTTTAGAAAAACTGCAAATCAATCGAATGTTACATTGCACAGGCATGTGTTATTTTTTTGTCTATAAATCACACAATAGCCCGAATATTTTATGTAATTAGACTTATTTAAGTAGTTTATTTATAAATCTTGCCAAATTTTGCTTTTGTTACTTTAGATTGCCTGTTTGTTTGTATATTTTGATGATTGTTGTTAACGATTATTTTGAGATAGTGTTGATCTTGTAAGCATACATATTATCGATATTCTGTTATTAAAACAATTCACTATGAGGTTTTTATTGTTTTATTATTATTATTTCAAGTTTTCCTACAAATGAAAAAAGGAAGAAAGAATGGTTGGAAATCATAGGACTGCCGAATATAAACGTTGGATCAAAGACCATCTTCATTTGTTCGCTTCATTTTGAAGAGTCAAATTTTAACAGAACTTTAAATGTAACTAGATTACATGACAATGCTATTCCATCATTAGGTTTATTGGTATTAGGTTTATTTATTTAGGTTTATTGGTTTACGTTATGTAAATATGTACTAAAATGTAGGTTAAAGGCGTACCTCTTAAAGTAATTTTTATATTTTATTTAGTAAGTACAATTAATATAAATAATGTTAAATACAAGTAAAGTAGGTATAATTAAGCAAGAATGCGCATGTCGCCAACAAACTGCACAGCAGTTTGGTGACTTTTACTAAATAAGTTACCAGTTGTAATGTTGAAAATAAATTTTTTTTGAAGTTTCAAAATGTGTGTTGACATTTATAATAATATACCACTCGAGATTAAATTATCAGACTTGTGTTTGTTTAGGCATACTTTGGTTACAGTAAACTAAAGAAACAAAAATTCAAGCCATACATTTGCATGTCGATAATGACTTATCGATAGATTATGGTACAACACTAAAGAAATCCGCCATTTGTAACTTTCAAATTTTGGTAATATGCACGTTGATTCTGTACTTAGGGCAGCTCCTTTCTTTTATTTTTTTCCATCCTCTAAGCTATAGATACAGTCATAAACAGAGTGATTTTTTAAGAAAACTTGTCAATAAAAAAAAATGATTTTCCTTGGGAACCAAACAATTTTTGTCAAATTAGAAGATGATCTTCAATGCAATGGAATTGATTATAAAGTTAATTAAATAAACAAAATAATAGAAAAATATTTGATGGTGCAATTGCACTAACAGCAAAATTAGAATGTAGATGCGAAACGGTAGTATTATAAAAAAATGTGTTCAAAATAAAGGTTATTAAGATATTCTGTAACTGTGATGATATCTGTGTGAATATCTAAGTTTTTCAATTTTAAAATATCTTAATAAAATATTTTTTTCCTTTGTGTGATGTAAATCAAATAACAACAATTAAATATTAACCTATATTGCATAGTATTTTTAATTTACAGGATTATATCACGGAGCACTCTCCATGAGCACACTTGCGATGGAATTACACGATTTAATTCCGCCTTCCCCTTTCCATCTCCGGGGGACTAGGCGTAGGCTTGGGTTCCACCCCTATGTTGTGGATATTCCAAAGATTCGCACAAAGCGTTATGCTTCCACATTTATATGGCGAAAGGCTACGGAGTGGAATTCCCTGCCTGCAGACTGTTCCCTGAACGTTATAACTTGGGCCTTTTCAAGGCGAGAGTGAATAGGCATTATTTAGGTGTGCATGTTCCATCGTCGACCTCATCGTCACTTTCCATGAGGTGAGATGGAGGTCAAATGTGCACTTATATTTTATAAAAAAAAAGTATAAGTTGCTTGATATCCTAACATCACATTGCAAAATAACATTTCCAGTTTGTAACATTAGTATTATAGAAAACAACAGAAAATCGCGGGAGTTTTTTCGCTGCATCTGGCAATCTTACACGCACACAAATGTGCACGACTCTATAGTGCCTTTCCTAGTTGTCACGCACACAGTAATTCAAAAGCGACTTCACATCATTTCTTGCTAAAGCTCCATCTGCCTATTGTTTTGTAAGCTGAGTTTGTAAATATACATTTGAATACATTTGTCAAAACGCAGAAGCTGTACAAGTATTTGTTTCACGATAGTTTTATACTTCACAAATAACAAATTTTGAATGAATATCAACCGAAACCTTATTATAGAACCGTTATATTGTCCCTTAAACGAATGTGTGACTTTGTGAGGTGGTTTGTCGTTTTTATGCATCGAGTATATAACCAGAAATAGAGACGAAATAAGGGCCATATATTCCTGGTAACCCATTAGCGTTACAGCTCTTATAAATTTCAACTCCCGTTTGCACTGAAATATAGACAGGCCAACTACTGACCTGCATGTACGTCTCCGTATATTCCAAAAAATATTCTGTATTTATTGTAATAAAGATAATATCTCTAACAATGCCGTGCTGTTCTATTCGGTGGTGTGGGAAAAACAGCAAAACATCTAATTACAAAACAAACGGAATTGCATTTCATCGGTAATTAAATATTAAATATGTAATTTTGCAATTTTCGTCCATTATAGCAAAGCTCAAGTTAACTGGTCGATTTGAAGTGAAACAATTGACGACACACATCAATTGTTTCGAACTCGGGCTAGCCAATCGGAGTGCAGTTGTCACAGTAATGATTTGACAGAATAGTTTTCAAACAAATTAAATGACATTTCGTCTGTTTCTTGTTATATACTCGATGCTTTAATATTATATCTGTTACTATATTTTCATTAAAAATACTATTCGTCTAAACATAAGTTATATTTTCACAAATGTGCTGCGATGCTAGTGTAAGAAAGCTCATTTCTTTAAGTTTACTCTCAAAGACACTTTGGGGCCTAGATTGTATTACCCTGTACTCCGCCCAACTTTTGACATAAAATATACAAGCCTTCGAAGTTCCGTAATTATTGACATACAACACCACAGACAAAAAATGCAATACTTCCTGGACTCTTTTATTTTTTAATTCTAGTGAAGACGCTCATTAGCTGCGATATTTGTCGAGCCAACAGATTAGGTAACAAAAATTATTCAACTTAATAAATTACAAAGGATTACAATACATTTTTATTGTTACACAAATTGTCAAACGCAATATCACGATCCCAATCAGGCAATATCTTCTTTTTTGAAACCGCTCACATTCACGATTTAAACTTCATCCATTGACTTACAATTATATGGACGTCGGGTCCGCGCTAAAAAGTGTCCGCACTTGTAAGGCGCTAAAATCGTATACAGAGCGCGACACTCCGCTTTAGTCTTCATTTGTTCTACGGACAGCGCGATACTGCGATGACATAACAATTTAAATTTCGAATAGGTTGACTTGGGACATTTTCTTCGTGGTTTTTGTATTAGACCCGTCGTCCATTTATTTGTAAGTCAATGACTTCATCAGAAATAAAATCGGTTGTTATTAAAATATCGAATCGTAAACGCATTAGGACATCACTAATTGATTAGAATTCGAGTTGTCAAAAGTTAAATATACTTATGGTTGGCCGGAGTATAACTGCAGGTTTGTATAGGACAAAGATTCTATTAATTACGGCAGCAGTACGCCAAAGGAAAACGTTGTACGTCATTAAACTGTGAAGTAGCTGAAGTAAACCAATCTAGCAGTTTCGACGTCTAAAAGTTTCCACACTTTTCTAATGACGTACACTGCAGACCTGAGCCGTTTCGGTAATTTACTTATTTGTGGTTCCCTTTGAAATTTAGCATCTAAGTTCGAAAAATACGATATAATAATAATATAATGATTGTGACCGGCTGTCTAACATTGTGTAATGTAAATATGCGTTCACACAATTTGTCTTTCTCATTATGGAGCAATATTAATTGCAAACGACTCTACTACCTTAAATAATAAGAAAGTATCATCAGTAAACAATACTAGCTCATGTTCAATGCCTTCCACTAGTCTAGGTAAGTAATCTATATAAACTAAAAATAAAAATTGACATAGAATTAATCCTTGAGAGACGCCCAAGCGATGTGATCTCGTACCATTGACATAGACCCCCTGTATCCTACAACTCAAATACGATTTAAGATAGATCACGGCCAGGCACACTGTAATGGCGAAGTTTCCCGACCAGAGTATAGTAGTGCACACAATAAATACTCTGGAAAGGTAGCAGAGTACATCGATAGCATGATTGTAGCTAAAGAACATTAGAACCTTCATCGAGCAGCTTGGCCTCTCTGAAGACTCCACATTTACTTTGCATTGTGGTCCTCATGTTCAATCGCAATTCGTGAATAGGGATACTTCCGTTCTTACTCCTTATTGTCTCAAAATTATCTATAGTAAATTCGGCAATATTCTGAAACGGAGACGGAAGTTAAAATGTTTAATATTCTTTTGTCGGAACAGGTAGCTGAAATAAATAATTTTGCAAATACACAGAGTATTTTCAAAGAAACCGAAAACATATTTAACGTTAAGCCCATTCATGCTTACAAAATATGCTTTGGTAATCAAATAGGAACACAGATGGACCTCCAACATAACGCCGAGCAAGCAATTACCGTTGCTCAAATGACGATGCTAGAGACACCGGTTGGTTGTCAAAATAATACACGAGTTAAAGATGCTGTCATTTTACCATAAACTTCCTACAAATCTAATTATACTTATGACCATGACATGTATAGTGCTGGAAGATAGTCCAGGAGGTCTAAGCTTGCAAGCTTTCATGTAAGCTTCTATCTGACCGGAGGCTACCACGAAACGCGTACGACGATCGTGATTTGACACAAGTCTAATGACTATTTTGAACGAATTTTGACATTACTTTCATCGTGAAATTGACATACAGGGCTTCCAATTTCTCAATGACTCGGCAAACTTCGTGTTTCGGGTGTCGTCGGGTTTTGTTCAGTTACCTTTTGCCTTTGATATAGACTGGACGGCTCCAGTCGACTTGAAAGTATGTAGAGATGCTATTACATTTTTTGTTTAAGGGAGGAAAGCCGTTAAAGTTACAGGCACGACAGATAATTTACAGCGTGTACTAGTATTTTTTACAAGATACCTTCAAGAATGGCTGGTTATTTTCAAAAAGATCAAAAACCTATTTCTGTAGCTTGTGGTGTTTCAATCAGAACAGTAAAGAATATTTTAAAATTATAACCGGAAAAAACATGAATTTTTAGTTATACATATATAAAGAAGTACACTTTATTAGTTTATGTTTTAACCGACTTTAAAAAAAGGAGGAGGTTCTCAATTCGACTGTACGTTTTTTTGTATGTATGTTACGCAATAACTCCGGTGTTTGTGAACCGATATTCATGATTCTTTTTTTGTTGGAATGAGGTTAGCTTACCTTAGTGGTACCATTTAATTTTGAAAAACAAATCATCCATCTCTAAGGGCGGCTGTTCACGCATAAAGATTCATTTTTATAAATAGCGCCAAAATTTTATTATAAGGAGCAATTATTTTAATGGTTGATTTTGCTATTCTCCAAATCAAGGCGTTTTTCTCTCTCAATATACTTTGAGCAATGAGAACCGATTTTTATTATCTCCTGTGTCAAGTCCCGTATAGTGGCGAACTAGGGGATGAATACGGGTTTGCGCACTTTCCGGTAACCGATTTCAATAAAACTTGGTAATTATATATAATTCCACGTACGTTTGAGGTCGGTTTTCTAGTACTTTGTACTGAGATTATTGTTAACTTGCTTATTGGCATGGAGTGGATGTTATTAAAAATAGGGAAATAGTTTTGCAGCCCTATATAATTCACAAGGAAATCAAAGCAAAACAACAATAAAGTACGTTGTTCTAAATTCGAATTATTCTAGATTTCAAATCTTAAATTTCATGGGCATGGAAATTAATACTCGTGTGCATTCGGGAATCCGATGATTGCCGAGAGACATTGAGAAAATAGGAGAACTGTAACGTAGTACGCATGAGCTTCGTTGCGGACGCTCGCTCAGTAGGTATTAGAGAAATCCAATAAGATTCGACCTGAACAAAACAAGTTGATACGGTCAAGGGGAGGTGAAATTATTGTCCCGTAGTGGTTCGAGTACTTACATCTCTCAATGTCACTTGCTTCTGCCCAGGCTTACAGATTTTGCCGATATTTACTGCGCAGGATTTCCCGAAAACCGTGATGTCAAGAATGGAGTTGGCACCCAGTCTATTGGCGCCATGCGCGTTGCTGGTCGCCTCCCCGATGCCATGCAGACCAGGTACTGGGCAGTCTCCAGAGCTATTTGTGTATGTTATCACCTGAACATATAAATATTTTTTCCGGATAATCCATACCGTGAATGTTTTTTTTCTAAATAAACCAATATTTCGTTTTCATTGACGGCTGATTGATGTGGTATAGTTTTAAATATATATATAGCCATAAATTACTACACACATACAATGCAATATTCTATATTACTACTACTGTTGATTATTATTTAAAATGTGAAGTTATCCAGTCCTTAAATACAGACAAAGGGTCAGCAAACGTGTCCACATTAGATGTATTTCAAACGTTACAGTGAAAAAAGCGCAATTTAAATTCAAATGTAACTAATAAGAGTCCATACTCCCTCAAATGGCTCTGGTTGATTATGCATAACAGCGAAAGTGTTGAAACCTATCGCTTTGGAAAAAAATATAGTAAAATTGAGGATATATATCGATTACTAAACAGTGTGAAACGCGATTTTTAAAAATTTTTACGATAGAAAAAAACACAAACTTATTTCGAAATTTTACAAGAAAAGCTCTGTCTTCAATAGATATACTTTACACTATATCAATGATTTTTTAATGTCAATTGAACTAAATACATTTTTCATTTGTAATCAAATAAATTAATTTTACTCGAGCAGAGGTAGTACAGACTCTTAACCTCCGCTTTCAAATAAAATCAACTACCTTCCCAACTTAAAATATACATTGGAAATGAAACCGCTTTATATTATTCATAATATACGTGGCGTGTATTTGTTTTTTCCACGCAAACCAAAGTTTCGGCCTCTTTGTAGACCCCATGGTTACGGCTGACCGAGATGGTATGGTGACGATATTAATAACGAAAACTCAAGTGTTGGCACGGTATATTAGACTCCACCAGTAAATTACAGTACCGGCACGCTATGATAGCCGTTTGGACAGATTACAATAGTGAGGTCAAATCTCAATTCACTATCGGAAACAATATAATCAAATGCGAGTCGCATCTATAAGCTTTTACATTACATACATTTTTATAACAAGTATTAAAAAGAGGTAGCTGATTGAAAAGTTTTAATAAAACGAAAATAAAAATGTGTTCAATTCGAAACTGCTTCGTTCTGCATTAAGTTTTGACGCGAGTTTGCCTGAGGTAGAAGTTGTGCTGCACAGCGATCTTATAAGTGACGAAAACAAATGCCGAGTTGTGTCGTCAAATTATACATTCTATAAATTTTACTGCACGTCATTATTGACAACAATGTTCAGCAATTAGCTCCTTCAACGTAGTTATGTATTAATACGAAACTTGATGAGCGGGCAAACGTCAAAACGGCCATCATAGCGTGCCGGTACTTTAGTCGTTTTTTGCAATGGATCCCATGATAGGTTGAAGTTTAACGAAAAAGTAGATCTTTTGGCCATGCAGGCCGGTCGGATCTATTTCACCTGTATAAAAAAGATTCTAAACTTTGCAAGGAAAACATCGTCGCGAGATATGTTACAAAGGGTGTCTGGTGTCAATACAGCCTGGCCTCCCCGACTACCTTTGGAGCAGCAGACATGAGCAGTTTCTTCCACCTGATGGGTAAGACAATGTCTCCCAACTGCCGTATTTGTAACAAGAGGAAGGTTGTATACCACGCCCTCGTGGAGTGTGTCCGGAGCTAGGCTAAGACGCTTCAGCTGTGCATCAAATTCAACTTGCTGATACTAAGTGTCATATTCTAGAACTCTACTCAATGCTCGGATCAGGGCTTGAGTATGATTCAAAGCACTAGAAATTATACTCAAGAACCAAGGTCAAGGTCGTATTTCCAGTGCTTGAAATCATACTGAAGTCTGCTCAAATCCGGACTTGAGCATTGAGTAGAGTTCTGGAATACGAACCTAAGTGTGTAAAATGTAGTTAATATCAGTATTTATGTATTGACTTGTATGTAGTGTGTTTTAGCGGTGCTATGTTCCCATGGAAATGGCAAATTAAGTATAAACCCTCTAATAAATAAAGAAAAAGAAACTCAAGTGTAAATTGATTTAACCTCTGCTTTCCAATTAATTGGTATCCCGCCCATAGTATAATGCACTGTGGGTATTATTGGCACTGGTTGGGTGAACACATCAGTGCCAGTAAAGATGTAAGCAGTCTCTGAGACTCCCGGCAACCGAGACTTGATGGTTTCCGCCGGGAGGTGATGCAGTTGTAAATGCATGTGGTCTTTTTTAGGGCCGACTCCCCTGCCTGTAAAAGACAAAATATTTCCACTCAGTACCCAGCTATCGTAAATATTAGCATTAGGCATTGACTTACAAATAAATTGACGACGGGTCTAATACAAAAACCACGAAAAAAATGTCCCAAGTCAACCTATTTAAACGTAGTGACATGTAAAGGAATATGAAAAAGCTAAAACGTTGAATTTAAATTGTAATGTCATCGCAGTACTGTCTAATTTTGCTTGCTTCGCTGTCAGTCGAACAAACGAAGACTAGAGCGTGAATGACGCTCTGTATACGATTTTAACGCCCTATAAGTTCGGACACTTTTTAGCGCGGACGTGACGATGGCATTAGGTAACTCTTTTAAGACAACGTATATGTTTTCGGTTTGACACTTGACACAGTGAGCTGTAATTAGAGACACAATCCATCCGGATTTGTCCATTGTCCGGATCTTTGGAATGAATTTACGACATATAATTTGTTGTCCTGGCGCTTGTACATCTCAGCTGCCGCGTGAAAGACATTTTCGACTTTACTTTGTTAATAAAAAGTCCGGATTTTCTTGCGAATGTCTGGCTCTTTGTCTGGACCATTGACTTACAAATAAATGGACGACGGGTCTAATACAAAAACCACGAAAAAAATGTCCCAAGTCAACCTATTCGAAATTTAAATTGTAATGTCATCGCAGTATCGCGCTGTCAGTAGAACAAATGAAGACTGAAGCGGAGTGTCGCGCTCTGTATACGATTTTAGCGCCTTACAAGTGCGGACACTTTTTAGCGCGGACCCGACGTCCATATAATTGTAAGTCAATGGTCTGGACTATTCAAATTTTGGAATCATTGCCCTACCAACAAATGGACATCGGGTCTAATAAAAAAACCACGAAAAACATGTAACGAAATATAAAAAACTATAACATTTAATTTAAATTGTAATGTCAGTGCAATACTGCTTCAGCTTCTAGTGGAAACTTAACAAAATGCACCATATTTAGCGTCCATTGAAAATTACGTGAACACAAGAGTAATGGGGTAGCCTTTATCGTAAATATTAATTAATTTTTATATATACGTGACACTGTAAGTTTCCGGAATGAATAAGAAAAAAATACTATAAATGGTCAGAAATGAATGTATTGTTTCTCAAAATATTATCTGTTAGCGTTAATGCACTTTTTCATACGAATGAGCCAATTTTGAAAACAGTTATGCCACTCCTCCGTGACAATCTCTGAAACATATTTTTCATACCCTTCGACAGCCTCTTCAGGAGATGAAAATCGTAGCCCGCGTAACTGGTTCTTAATTTTTGGAAGTAAATAAAAGTCACAAGGTGCTAGGTCGGGACGTATGCGGGATGGCTCATAAGGTCAACGTTGTTCACCTTCAAAAATACATTTGTCTGTCTGGCCGTGTGAGAACTGGCATTATCGTGGTGCAAGATGATACGGCTTTTACGGAGTATGTCAGTAACTTCCGGCAAACAAATGGTCGTATACCAATCACTATTTACGGTACAACGATTCTCCAAAGCAACAGTAGCCACGTGTCCAGTTTTATTAAAAAAAATAAGCAATCATCCGTTTAGAGGGACTTTGCACGCGCGCCACTTTCGCTGGTTTCGTCTCATCTCGAAAGACCCATACGCTCGATTGCTGCTTTGTTTTGAGATTGTAACTATAAATTCATGTTTCGTCACCTGTTACTATGTCCCACACCAAATTTGACGCCCCTTCGTTGAATCTGGTAAGCATAGCATTGCACCAAGTGACGCGATCCGTTTTTAGAGCCTTAGTGAAAATATGTGGGATCCACCGAGAGCACAGCGTTTTCACACCCAAATGTTTGTGTAATATTGATTGTATTTAACTCATGCCTATGCCTAAAGATGCCCGAATCTCATGGTATGTCGCATGCCGTCTGTTTAGATCATACGGCGCACAGCATCGATGTTTTTGTTGTTCACAATAGAGGACGGGCGACCATCACGAAATTCGTCACTAAGATTCACTAGTAATTTTTACAGGGTATTGTTAATATGGTACTGCATGATTTGATCGAAGACTGTTGCGCAATTGACGCTCTGTATGCGATTTTAACGCCCTATAGGTGCGGACACTTTTTAGCGCGAACCCGACGTCAATTTATTCGTAGGTTAATGTTCGGAATGATAATTCTTGCTGTAACACGTGTAAATGCGAAGACTTCAGTCTATAGACAAGAACATTCACAGTAACTACACGTTCCAAACAAAACACTGTACCATAGTATCGTGGACAGATGTGACAGTCTATACCTATTGGGAACAAGCAAGGCATATTGAGTGTTTACTAATGATATTTATCCCTATTTGGGGAATTAACGTAAAGCCATTCGTTTGACCTTGACCCAGGGGCCTTCCACTTACTATTTACTAGTATTATATTACTAGAAAGAAAGACAATTTGAGTAAAAGAAAAAATTACAGTCGAGTTGTTGGAATTGTTGATGTTATGTAGGTACTTTTCCTGGCGAAAAGGCAAAGGTCTTTGGACCAAGCAGCCTAGTCTTTGTATTTTTTAATTTGTATATGGTAACCACAGTAACTATTTTATTCATATGAACGCTGTTCTGTTATTGTGCAGTCAGAACACTCTGTAGCTTATTAATATAGATTAATAAGCATACACAGGCTGTAAATATCATAGGATACTGAAGTGCTATGTCTTCACCGCACATCAGTGGAACACAGCCTGTGTATGGAGCGCCGCATCTAGTACGCACATACAATATCGTTGTGTGAAAGTCTTTGTATCAAAATTAGATTCAAAAACCCTCTCAGTGCAAAGTGCTTACTAAAAAACCGACATCAAAAGTTTGTGGAAATGGAACCAGAAAGTGTGCGAAACCGGGTTCGTCCCTTAGTTTGCCACCCAATCAAAATCAAGTTATCGCGTAACATACGTACAAAACGTGCCTCCTTTTTTGAAGTCGGTTAAAAAGACAAGAGGACGTATCGTATACGATAAAATTCGTCAGAAAAGTTAGTGAGAAAAGCAATCGAATACGAGAAGTCCAGTGTTAAGAACGAAAACGTTGTAGGCTAATAATAGTACATAAGTTTAGAACCTTGCCGGATTTCCGTTGCAATGGATCGAGAGACAACGTCTCTGCTGGCTAAGTCTTTGGCTTTGGGCGCGTACTTTTCCATGAAGCGTTGACCTTCGCTGTTCACTAGATAACCCCCTTCACCTCGGCAGCCCTCAGTCATCAGGCAGCCTGAACCATACATGCCTAAAAAGATATATTCACAATTTAATAACAGGCACGCGTCGCCAGAGTGCGTTAACCCTTGAACAAACGCGAGTCTCCTTGCACATTCTACAAAATATTGTAAATATGTTAATTGAAGATCGTAGATGCCATTTCCATTTAGGAATGAAACTATTTTTCCGGATTTAAATCGCGTATATTTGTTTTTTCAAACAAACCGACGTTTCGGGCCCTTTACAGGTCCCATGGTCACGGTTGACTGTGTGGTCAACCGTACAACAAATATACGCGATTTAAATCCGGAAAAATAGTTTCATTCCTATGTGTAACAATCGCGAAAACCTAAGAACTCGATATGCCATTTCCATTGCTAACTTTTTTAAATAAGAAAGATTGTTTTCTTAAAGTTCTTTATATTTTAGCATTATGCATTTAGAACTTGAAAATTTAATAACATACTCATTGATTTAAAAAAAGTTGGTAGGTAATTTACCTTTACGTGTTAAATCCATGGTGACGAAGACAAGCAATTTCTAAAATGACGTCACAATGTAAAAACAAGTGAAAGTCAGATGTAACAAACTGCATTCTACAGCCAAAGAGTTCCATTTTCAAATGTTCTAATTACTTTTTAAATTAATATTGTTTATGTAAGTGGCCAGTTTCGGAAACTTATAGTGCGCTCTATGTATTATTATGTCGAATTTTGTACAAATTCACTTAAAGAAATAATAAGGAGTTGGGTAGATACATTAACCCTAATTCCGAAAACCTAATTATACTAAAACCGTAACGCTTTCGAGCAATTTTGATGCTTTTCACAAAGACACAATTAAAAAAAGTCTTGGAAATCTAGTTCTAACGTGCTGTTTTTGTTTATTTTCTGTAATAAAAAGGTCTGTAACCACTTTTCTTATTATGAAGTCCTGGTACTTTTGTTTAAACTTCTTTAGGAACCCGTGCACGGTAGTGAGATACAATTTATCTGTAATACATAGAACAAATAAATATATATACATAAAAATCTCGCCTGTCACCCATTCAGGGGTAGGCAGAGACTGTGGACCTCCACTCGATACGTTCATTATATAGTATTTGTAAATAAATATAAGTTTTAATGACGAATGACTTATGTACGTCACAAAGCACATAAATATTAAATAAATATACAACTTCTTTAGTTCTATGCATTGACTTACAAATAAATGGACGACGGGTCTAATACAAAAACCACGGAAAAAATGTCCCAAGTCAACCTATTCGAAATTTAAATTGTAATGTCATCGCAGTATCGCGCTGTCACTAGAACAAATGAAGACTAAAGCGGAGTTTGGCGCTCTGTATACGATTTTAGCGCCTTACAAGTGCGGACACTTTTTCGCGCGGACCCGACGTCCATTTTTTAGCGCCTTACAAGTGCGGACACTTTTTAGCGCGGACCCGACGTCCATATAATTGTAAGTCAATGGTTCTATGTTTAAGACTTAAAACAACAGTAAATTTAAAAAAAAACTGGAAAAGTAAAAAGCACTAGTGCGAGAAATCCAACTTTCCGCACGATTTGTAGTGCGAAAAATACCACGTTTTGAACAACTGTATTAAAAAGTAATTTACTTTTATTTTATTGAGGATTCAAATGGATTGGAATTCACATCAAAAGAATATTGTGAAAGAGTTCATCCAGGGAAGTACTGCCACCTTACCTATTTCTGCTACAAATTATGTACTTAATAATTACTACGTATAAGATACATATTTCTTATACAAAATCGATAATACCTACGCCATGATCGCGTACTAAATTTGACTAATGACACCAGGTGCGCTACAAGGAAAAAGCAACCTAAGCACGCGCTCAGAGAGGTGAAAATAACATTGCCCGCCGTGTGCAGTCGCGCGGAGACGAATGCTCATAAATGAAAGACTTGTATGAGCGCTTGTGCCGACGTCGGCACACTCAGCGGTAGGCCCTTATCGAGTAACCTTGAGCGAGAGATGGTTTCAGTTTTGAAACGACCACGACGACACAACTTGTTCATCCCATAACTTGTTAAACTTTCGTCTGTTGGTTCACAAAACACCGGGTGCGTTACATTTCCTATGTAAATTCCCCGCATCGTGGATAAAACGCACCGCGATCGATGAGTAAAGGTGCTTTTCCACCGGTGGGGCGAGGCGAGGACTGAAAATTTCAATTCTCTCCTAGCGCACCTTCGGTGGAAAAGGTCTGGATTGACGAGGATGGGCGAGGCCAGATTGCTGTCTACATAGAGTATTATACTCTGCAACGGAAACATGATTACTCGCGGGAGCTCTCGACGGCTATTAATATCAATCGCGAGATTGTGAGGTGCGCACGGTTTGTAATTTTAAAAAGATTGCTTCATCCGATTCTTTTTCCGTTAACATATTTAATAATAAAAGTTTACGGGACTTGTTACTTCAGCCGCGAGCTTATCACAAGAAGAACTGAACAGCACCATTCACAATAACAACCCGAGCTCGCGCGAACTGTTAATAGCAATTTTCTCTTTTTGTCTCGCCTCGCCTCGCAGGTGGAAAACCACCTTAAGGGCCTGTTCCGCCGACATATACGCGATATTCGCTACCGCTGTGGGTAGCGAGATCCGAGTGGGTATGCGGTATTCCTGGTCAAACCTAAGTTGTTACCGTTATGAGTAGCGAAACTATCTTGATTTTCGCCCGTCTAGACAATCACTTCTGTGACGTCAATGAGTAAGATCATACTATAACCATGCGTAACAATGATAGAAAGTAGGGAAAAGGAGAAGGAAAAGAAGGAATGAAGGAACAGACTGTAACAAAAACAATAGTATAAAAACAGGTACAATAATATAAAAACACTCCCTACAGATTAAACAAAAAACAAGCGAACTTACCCTAAAAGGGCCTGTGTTCGTATGTAATATATTGGCTGCTCTATAAGCAGTTTAGGTTTATATGATTGAAGGTCTTTTTTCGTCGAGAATTTTGATGGGAGTGGCGACGGAACGAAGCAAATTAAGAATGACAAAGAAAAAGAAAAGTAAGTGGTCAGGAAGCAGAGAAAAAGGTAACAAAACGGTGAGATGACGAAAGAGGTCGCATTGTCACAGTCCCCTGCGCGTTGAGTCTTCTATTTCTGGCTATATAACCAGAAATAGACACGGAACGTCATTTAATTTATTAAAATTAAAATTATTCTGCTAAATCATTACGATGACAGATGCGCTCTGATTGGCCAGCCCGAATTCGAAACAATCGACTGGTGTCGTTAATTGTTTCACTTCAAACCGACCAGTTTAACTTGAGCTTTGCTATAATGGACGATAATCGGAAAATTACATATTTAATTACCGATGAAATGTGATTCCGTTTGTTTTGTAATTAGATGTTTTGCGGTTTTTCCCACACCACCGAATAGAACAGCACGGCATTGTTAGAGATATTATCTTTATTACAATATATACAAAATAATTTTGGAATATACGGAGACGTACACACAGGTCAGGTGCTGGCGCTGTGCTATTTCAGCTTTCTAATTTGTGATTTCAGCACAAACGAGAGTTGATATGTATAAGTGATATAAGGCCCATTTGCCTGGTGAGTTGCAAAGGATGGATGGCCATTATTTTGTTTGTATTTCTGGTTATTAAATACTCGATGCCTGGGCGGTAATGCAGGACATTTTTTATCCGCGGATTTTCATATCAATGACCGGAGGAATACCTATAGTATTTTTCACTACCGACAGCGATGTATAAACCTGCATAGGCCTTTAGGTTCCTTTATTTACCCGTTGGGTGGAATTGAACAAACTCCATATCCTGCAGCGCAATCTGCTGCCGCGCCACAAACGCGCACCCGTCTCCTGTGCAAGTGTGCGCCGCTGTGCACGAGAAGAACATTCTGGGGTACCCGCCTGTCGCGATTACCGTGTTCTTGGCTTGGAATCTGTAATGCAATCGTTACCATCAGCCACCTATCGCACTCATACGTCTACCCATTACGTGGACCGGTCTGAGTGCGACCTATTCTAGGACGAACTGATGGTATTTGTCAAACTTATGCAACACAACACTACAATCAGCCTGTAGTACAGGACAATAATGTTACAGAGTATATAGGATTTGAAAGATGATTTATAGCGTTAGTGAAAAGGGAAAGAGAAGAAAATACACTCGAGAGCAATGAATCCGGGTCACTTAAAGAATCCAAAAAATCTCGGAAAGTAAGAATGCTAGGTTAATGCAATAAATTGTATTTAATAGACAATTTAATACTCCTTAAATGAAAGTAAAAAAAATATGAGTCACCATACATTTTATTTACACAAAATTACATAAAGAAAAAAACTGCTGATCTCTCCTTAAAACAAAAATAGGAAACATGAAATTTTTGAACTTTATTACGATTTTCTTGAATTTTAATACTTCGTATTGCCTCCTCGTGCTTCCATTACTGCGTTTAGGCGGTTTGGCATGCTGTACACCAAGTTTCTTATACGATTTTGGGGAATATTCTCCCATTCCCCTGTGAGAGCAATTTTGAGCTCACGAAGCGTGATTGGGGGAGGGTTTCGTTGTTTTACGCATCTCCCTAGCTCGTCCCAAGCATGCTCGATCGGGTTGATATCCGGGCTGCGCGCTGGCCACTCCATACAAGTAATGTTCATCTCTTGAAGGTAGTCATTTACAATCCTACCTGTATGAGGTCGGGCATTGTCACGCATAAATATAGCATCCTCACCAAAATTGACCATAAATGGACCAACGTGTTCATTGAGGATTTCATCTACATATCTTTTTAGTTAAAGAGCCGTTTTCTATGATCACCAGCTCTGTGCGACTTTCAGAAGAAATTCCGGCCCACACAAGTACAGACCCACCACCGTAGGCTACTTTTTCTTCGATGCATGCTTGCTTGAATCTTTCCCCTGGTCTTCTATACACTCTGTGTCTTCCATCGTGCTTGTAGAGCATAAATTTTGATTCGTCGGAGAACATAACTTTCGACCAATCTTCAATACTCCAATTTACGTGGTTCTGGGCATATCTTAGTCTTGAAATACGATGCCCACGCTCCAGTTTAGGGCCGTTTGCAGGTCTAAGGGGTTTTAAGTTAGATTCAGCAAGCCGACGTCTTACTGTCCATGCACTTGGGTTACTTCCTCCGAGGCGTCGAAACTGATTTGTGAGTTCAGCTCCTGTGAGAAAGCGATTTCGAAGCATGGTGTTCACCAAGTATCGGTCTTCTCGTGCTGTGGTACACCTAGTTCTGCCCGTTCCTGGTCTGCGTAGGTTAGAACCAGTTTCTTCGTAACGTCGGAGAACTCTTTGTACTGTTGACAGCGACACACCGACAGTCCTGGCTGTATCGCGCTGACTCCGGCCAGTTTCCACCAATGTAAGTATTCTGGTGCATTCTTCAAGTGTAAGCGACATGATTTCAGCTTAAATAATGAATATTAAGCACTATCAACATGGTTTATGTACCCACATAAATGACAGATTACAAACAAAAGCAAAAACAAATGCTGTAATTTCGTAGTTCCATCTTCGAAAGTGTTCCCTTTTCATATTTGATTTTTTTATAATATAACTTTACAATAACTAAAAAGTTTTAATACCTTCATTTAAGGAGTATTAAATTGTCTATTAAATACAATTTATTGCGTTAACCTAGCATTTTTAGTTTCCGAGATTTTTCGGATTCTTTTAGTGACCCGGATTCATTGCTCTCGAGTGTATTTTGCTGTTACAGTTAGAACAAGAAATAACGTAATGTTGATAAATTGAACAATTTTTTTTTACCTTACTAGCTCGGAAAGGGTTTCTTTCTTATTACATATCTGCGCGCAAAACCGTTTTCCATGCTAGCGTGGAAAAGGTTTTTGAAGTTCGAACTTGACCATGGACTGTGGTGCACCTAACTATTTCTTTCGATGAAAAAAAAAACAATGACACGTTCAACTACGCGATTTGTCCTACATTATTTATGTAATATATAAATCCATAGGTATATTATATTCTTATTATTGTTGACATTAAATTAACAACGATAACTAATTTTTTTTTATTAAAACCGATTTGTTATAGTACTTTCATCTACCATTTTCCTCGCTACAGTGAGGTGAAAACTGTGTTTCGCATTTGCGTCAAACTACAGCTTTGCAGCCTTGCATAACAAATAACTATTTCTTGTTTATACGTACGAGTAACACATAAATATATAATTTAAGGCTTCACACTAGGGAACCCCGTGCATACTCGCAGCTGCTTTTAGAGTAAATGTAGGCCAAACGAATATTTTTTCCGACCCGAACCTAGGACACCTGCGTGACCGATTGGCCACAGTGGCAGTTTAAACACGAAAAATTCAAGAGCGAGTTCGTAGTCTCTGCCTAGTCTAACAGGAGATAGGCGCCTTAATTATACATTTATACCTTCCACTGCACGGCATGCGTGTCTTCTCTACTTGCTATGAAGATAATTATAATGATAGATTATGAATACAAAGATAGCACATAGAAAAATTTCGTCGGCCCAATGGGACTTGAAACCACGACCATGCTGCACCGTAGCATTGCTATAATCATCTGAGCCACGGATCCAGTTACCAAGTCGTCGAAAATCTATATGTTTTTGTTATATAGACCTTTGCACGGACTTTCGTCATTCGTCGTTGTTAGTGACATCTAGTGAGAGATTCATAACGGTTGTATTATTCGGAGCAATTTAAATGTTGTCGCCTAGTAAATAGAATTCAGATTCGCCATTAATGTACATGGAGGCGTGGTAACCGGGTGGACGTCGCGTGGGGGCCGCGCGAAATCTTTCGTCTCGTGTAACTGGGCCCTTATAATGGTACGAGTAATTATCAATTAATACCATGAATTTCGAACCCTGAGATATTGCCCACAGCAGGCGCAAGTGTGGGTTTTGTCCCATTAGGACCAATATTTAGAGCGGTTAGACGGCGACGTTTAGCAGCGATGCAAACGCGATGCAGTAGCTAATCGTCTACCTTTACACAGGCGATATAACTGCATTGATGCAAACGCGCGACTGCATCGGTACAAACGCGCGTTTCGTGAACGCGCGTTTGTATTGCTTCTAAAAGCCGCTGTGTGTACCTAACCACAGACATACCTCCATATTCTCACTGTAATAAGAGCATAGTGAGTGGAATTGTACCTGTGTAAACTGCCGTCATCCATACACATGGCGAGCGCTCCCACACACTCCCCGTCCTGCATCAAGATGTCCAGAACGAAGTACTCCGAGAAAATGTCAACCTTGTCTTTGTATTTCATCAGGTATCCGTAGAGAGTGTGTAGTAAAGAATGGCCTGTACTGTAATTCAGGTTTTAATTAGTAACAGAATGGGTAAAAGGCTTGGTTGGCTGAAATAACAAGGAAACTTCCAATGGAAATTGACACAACACCACAAACAAACGCTTCTTAACCAGATCTCGACAATATTAATTACTATTTTAAAAAAACATAGTATTCCGAGATGATTTATCATATATTTTTACAGATAAAGGAATAACTAATGGTTCCTAAATAACTTTTTTAAACCTCAAATATTTAATATCGGTTAAAATCCAATAAACCGGTTTCATACCTTAATTTGCTACCTTTAGAGGTGGAACATTTTCTTCAAACCCTTCCCAAAAAAAAAAGAAGCATCGAAAGCGGTTCACAAATGTCGAACCGCGTAAAACACAAAAAACAAACAGCCGAAATGAGAACCTCCTTTTTTAAATTCGGTTAATAAAAGGACGAACAATTGATTTTGCTACAATCACTACACCTATCGTCGAATTGCTAAACTAGAACGACACACAGCATCATTACATCGTTTGAGTAAATGTGTCTGTAACCCCTCTTCGCAAGTTGTTAGTATCAACGTATACCGGAAGATGGCGTTTGAATTAAATAAAACAATTTAAACAAGGAATTTTCCAGATTGGTTTAACCGAGGGGGTGAATAAATAACGTAGCTAACATTAAAAATAATATTGAAATACGTTGAGAAAGTTACACGGTCTGGCTCACATAGAGACGATGTGGTCAGCAAAAGTAAGCATGTCAATAGTAGATAAATTGCTTAACTGAAGAATATTCTACTAAAATAAAAACAATCCAATATCAGCCACTGAACGAATTGTTCGTTTCAAATATATAAATAATTTTTAAAAACTCATTCTCCTTGGTTTCATAATTCTTGTAAATAGCTTTTATACTTTTAATATGCACTAATTAACGGTAGACCACTAGCACGGGCGACGATTGTGTTGGTGGAATGGCGGATTTTTATCCCCGCACGGATCTAACATGAATGTGTTATAGTTGATATCAGGGACTAGAGATAGTCGGCGACTAGAGATGGGTTTGTTTTTACCCACTAAAAAACCCAATCAACCCGCAGGCGGTAATCGGTTTTTTATATGTAGTTTCAACCCATTTTTGTTCAAAAACGTAGGCAGAGTAGGCAAATACGGAGTTTGGCATAATTCCACACTTATAACAAATAAAAAGAGGCAATTTCAATAGCCATATTGCAATCCTGTGGATTCTCACTACTAAGATTCGATCTTCACGAAAATCGATTCAAGTGCATCTTACCATTTTTTGTATAGATTTAGTTCAATACGATTTTCAAACGAATTGATTCAATAGAAAGGAAATAATATATAATATAATAATAGACTTCTAAATTTCATTTAGATACGTCGCATTTTCTTTTGGAACCGATTTTGACACAACAACAGCATATCGGATTATTTATTATGAGCATATAAATAGTAACTTTAATTGATAGTCTACGCCAAAATGTTCGAAGTGTTTTTGGTACGTACGTTAAAAAACGTACCAAAAACATTAGTGAAAATGAACCACCAAAACAACAGGCAGGTATCCTGTCTATTGATGCCAGTAAACAATTGAGTGAATGACTGTGGCCTAGATGTGGGAAAGAAAGCTTAGGAGAAGCTGGAAATTAACAATTTATACGGATAGCGAAGCACGAGGGAAACATTACAGGTGTTGTAAATAAATAAACATCGAGATACCTGCCGAAAAGGAAATAAAGGGCAAAACCATTGACTTACAATTATATGGACGTCGGGTCCGCGCTAAAAAGTGTCCGAACTTATAGGGCATTAAAATCGTATACAGAGCGTCATTCACGCTTTAGTCTTCGTTTGTTCGACTGACAGCGAAGCAAGCAAAATTAGACAGTACTGCGATGACATTACAATTTAAATTCAACGTTTTAGCTTTTTCATATTCCTTTACATGTCAGTACGTTTAAATAGGGTGACTTGGGACATTTTTTTCGTGGTTTTTGTATTAGACTCGTCGTCCATTTATTTGTAAGTCAATGGGTAAAACGAAAGAAGGAAGATGCAATAGAGGAAGATAAAAGAAACAACGATAAAAGAGAAAAGGAAGACAATAAAATTGTTGAACGTAGGAAAATTAATTGTTACCGATCTTCCACACAACACGTTCGCTTGGCAACTTTCGTTCCGAAATGCGTGCTCCCGCCCCCGAAAGGCCTTTGGTAAATTTTGCCGTCTTGGGTCCGTGAGAATGGCATGCCCATATTTTCCAATTCGTAGACACACTTCGGCGCTTCTTGCGTCATGTACTGTATACTGTCCTGTGAAATAATTATTAGATAATTATAAACATGCTAGATGACATAGGCACTGTCATTTGGTTTCAAACTAGAGAACACCTGTACTTATACTTCGTTTTTTTAGCATAAAGCTGCCTTTCCACTAGAGATCTGCGACGTAGCGAGGCGGTGTGCGAGGACAAAATCCACCAATAGGATTACTTCACTTTCCAAGTCTCGCTTAGCGTAGCTCCGGTGGAGAAAAGGGTTAGCGGAGCTAAGTATTTGAAAGCTAGAGCTACCCCGAGCTAGAGATTCCCGGGCAGGCAGCAATATTTGTAAGGCCTACATTTATTTCTCGCGTGAGTGTGGGTGTAATATGTGGTTGTCTATGTGTGTGTCCATGGCACCCGCGATGCAGGATTTCAATATGTGCGTTATTATTATTATTATAGAAGGGACTTTTGGGTATTTATCGGCGTCATTTCATTCTGTTACGCAAAGCAATTTAATAAACATCGTGAAACAAAATTTTCGATAATATTATTGATGATTGTTTTTCCATTCGTCCACTGTTATAAATTACCGAAATGAGAGAAAAATACTGAGTTTTCAAACATTAAACGGAGACTTTTTACAAAATAATTACACAATAAATTATTTTGTAATTTGTAAATGTCTTTTGTCATTAATTTTCACGACATTTTCCTTTACTACAATTCAAGCCAAGTAGGTGTAGCGCGTCGGGCATGTTTGCGGAAGCTCGTACGGACGGCTTCCAAGCCGTCATGCGAAAGAGGATTGTCGCCCTGTGGAGTCGCATCCGGAAAAGTACCAACAGCATTCTGAACGCTATCGCTTGGAGGTTTGACTGTCCAATTGCAGAATATTGGATGAGTCAAACAAAAGGTGTGGCCCAATGGGAGCTGTAGTTGTGGTTTTAGAATTTTCATTTTGTTTGTACTAACCTTACTTTAAGTTTTTGCTGTTATTAACATACTATGGATAATTTAAGTCCGAAATAAAGAAATTTATTATTATTATAATTCGATGACTGAAGCAAAAGGTTCACGACCACTGCTTCTTTGGTTTTTTTTTTCAAAATATGAACGACTTGTAGATGAGAGCCAAAATGCGCAACACAGTAACAAACTGAAAGTGAACAAGAAGCCGGCGTTTAATTCTGGACGCGGCCCTATACTGCTGGCTCTAACCGACACATGTTTAAAGTCGATTATTAAAAAAAGTGTCGTGAGAGGAAACCGCTGTGTTGGGGGAAATAAGGCATTTAAAAAGTAATTAGGCCAGCGTGCTGGATATGTTCAAGCCTTAAGTAAGAGACGTTAAACAATTTAAAGTAATTTTTAAGTTTATTGAATGTTTAACCATCGTGATATTCAATTATATTTGTGAAATTACTCCAATAGCTTGTTATAATTATTACTACGAACACTTAGAAAAAATTCCTTCGATCGGGCTGGATTTGAACAAATCGTACCAGACGCTATACCAAGTTATCCTGGCTTAGTGAAGAAATAGATTTCTCACAGATGGCGCAAACCTTAAACAAAGATCTACAACAAGCACATAGAAAAACTCGTAAGGTTCGTTCCGGGGCTTAGTTATGTGTGTGTGGACTGAGGGCCCACATGATTTTTGCCAGTTGTAATAACTGGATTGTTTAGTATAAGTTGTAAAGCATTTTGTAAAACGCATCCTGGAATTTGTAAAGCATATATTAAAAAGGTTTTTACTAAATTTCTGTTAACATAATATGCCGCAAACTAAATACTTGCCCAGAAGTGGATGCTTTGGTGTGAGAACTGAGAGACCGCACCTTAGGTAGTATTATATATGCTTTACAAATTCCAGGATAGGTTTTATGAAATGCTTTACAACTTGTACTAAACATTCCAGTTATTACAATTGGCAAAAATCATGTGGGCCTTCAGTCCACACACATATGCTTAGTTGGCATAGCCTCTGGTACGGTTTGCCGAAAAATTTTATAATACCCCGTGACGGGGCGTACAAGTCGTGCGTCTGGTGGTTAGCGGCGACAGGCCTATCCACAACAGTTGCAGCGCCACGCTTTAAATCGTAAATATCTCAGGGGCACACCCTGAGACATAGACAAGTCCATGTGCCTATAATTTCACCAGCAGCCTTGTCCTTCTAAACTAGAACGCAGTAATGCTTATACATACTTTCTGGTGGCAGACTGGTGGAAGACGTTGGTGTGAATCTAGCCGGATTTTTCCTAAATTCTCATAGTATTCGTCCATTCTTCAACCGTTACCAGACCACTACTAGCGCCATAGCTTTTCTTTCCTCTACTAATCGCGATTATCGCCGCTACAGACAAAGATCTCATACGAGCTTCTAACTCGTCACGCATTCTTTTGGGTATCCACGTCTGCGTCATGCATTTGATGGGTGTGCACTACGTTCTGAAACCCTTCCCCTCTTCGAGTCCAAAAGCTTGTTAATCCCCAAACCGTGAAAAATTTGGTGGTGAGAGAACGATCACCTTAGCATTCTAAGTGAGTGTAAGGATGATATAGTAAGTCGTTCGCGGGTAGCCTTTTAAAGTAGTTATGTCAGCACTGACCTGGATTATATATATATTTTGTAGGTCACAGCTGCAAGCGACAGATTGATTTTTTCACATAAAACCAACATTATAAAAACCGTGCCATCGGAACTTTCTAGTCACAATTACTTATAAATAAATAATCTCAGTACAGAGTACTAAAAAAACCGACCTCAAAAGTACGTGGAATTACGTCTATTTGCTAAGTTTCATTGAAATACTTGATACTGGAGATAATAAAATATCGAGGGAAAAACGCCTTGAATTGGAGAAATAGCAAAATCAACTAAATAACTGCTAAAAGTAATTGCTCCTAAATTTAAGGTAGGCGCTATTTATAAAAATGAATCTTCATGCGTGAACAGCCACCCTTAGAGGTGGATGATTTCCTTCAAATTGAAATGGGGCCGCTATGGAAGTACCCCCTTTCCAACAAAAAAAGAATCATGAAAATCGGTTCACAAATACCGTAGTTATCGCGTAACATACATACAAAAAAAAAAGAACATACAGTCGAATTGAGAACCTCCTCCTTTTTTGAAGTCGGTTAAAAGACAAATAATAAAGGTTCGGAAAAACAAATGAAATTACAGCGATATATACGAAGCTGTGTCAAAATTAGTTACTAAAAAAATAAACAGAATGAACCGATAACATTAATCATATTTAGCAAACAATTAAAAAACTTGTTCTAATCACAATTCTACGAAAAAAAAACAGTATAACCGAATAAAGAAATTTATAATGAAACTTTTCGGTAAAATATTAATTAAATTGGTAGTGTCGTGTCGTATTAGTTTGTAGTAGGCTAGCAAGATTTTTCCGAACTTTCAGTATTTCATTCGGTTGTTTCCTTATTTTTATTAGCACAAAATATTTCGTAGCTTCATTGACCTACCAACAAATGGACGCCGGGTCTAATACAAAAACCACGAAAAAAATGTCCGAAGTTAACCTATACAAACGTAACGAAATATAAAAAACTAAAACATTTAATTTAAATTGTAACGTCATTGCAGTACTGCCTAATTTTGATTGCAACAATTTAAAGGCCCAAAAACACCACATTCAGCTTCTACTGGAAATTTAACAAAATGCACCATATTTAGCTTCGACTGAAAATTACTTGAACACAAGAGTAATGGAGTAGCCTTTGTCGTAAATATTAATTAATTTTTATACATATTATTATGTCGAATTTTGTACAAATTTACTTAAAGAAATAATAAACAGTAGGGCAGATACATACATACAAATGTTACTACAAATGTGAAAATAAGCGAGTACTATAAGAAATGTACAGATATTCCAACTAAACGTAAACTCAAATATCCGTAATTACGAAAACCAATTTATAATAAAACCGTTACACTTTCGTGTAATTTTAATGCTTTCCACAAAAACAAAATTAGTTTTTATTTTGTAATCTTTCCAAAAAAATACATTTGACATTATGAAAAGTCGAGCTAACGTTATTTCGGGCAAATGTATGTTCTGACTTCTAATAGGTAATCCCAAGCCGTAAAACGAGTACAACAATATTTTGCTAGTTATTGCTAACGTTTAATTAAAAATCATTTTAAAACTAAAATAAAAATCAAAGCGACTGTATAGTTTCTTTGTTCTAAATATTTCAATCGCTTGTGGTTCGAACAATTGAAAATGACCAAGAAGTTTATATATAAGCTTCTTGAAATTGACACAATGGGTCTCTTTTCATCTTTTACGCATGCAATGAGTAGGAAAAGGACAGTTAGCTATTACATTATTTCGAGTGCTTTGTAATTTATATTTACGATTCATTTATATATAAATTAAATACCTACTATAAAACTGTACAAAATAAAATTTTGAAATGAGAACTATGATAACACAATATATTTGTTTAGTGAAAATATGATACAAACCCCTCTTTTTACACTTTACTGCAGTCATTTTTACAAGTTATTAGTATATGCTACTGCATGATTGACAACCCCGTTGACAGTCGAACAAACGAAGACTTTGCGTTGCGCGATTGACGCTTTGTAGGTGATTTTAACGCCCTATAGATGCGGACACTTTTAAGCGCGAACCCGATGTCCATTTATTGGTAGGTCAGTGGGTAGCTTATTAAAAATAAAGTAGTAATATTTATAAATTGAATAAGCACATTTATAATTTACTTTTTGGAGCTTTTATCGCAACCCCATAAAAAGTATAATCATCATTGCTAAAATAATTGATGAAAACTCAATCCCTATCATCTTTAACTTTGCAACATAGTTAAATCGTTCTAGCAAGGACGTGCAATTCTGGGAGACCATTCTCCTACACCCATGGTACCATATCACATCGCTAGTTGCTACTGTTTAAAAGACCAATAGATATTTATTCAAGAGATGTATTACAGTCTGTACCTACTGTAATCGAGCGCGAGAGTGGATACGTGGATTCGAAATTTTTTTTTGCATACATTTCAATCCATCTTCGCCTCGTCTCATTTCGTCAGTGGAAAAGCACCACTAATTTATAAAACTGGTGCTTGTCTTAATTAACAAATATTGAGAATGGATTTTATTTAAGCCAATTATATTATATGCCCAGGGAAATGTCTTTCTCATAGTATTAAGTTTACCATAGTCAGGCTTTAACTTCGAAATTACTTTGAAAACGATAAACCAATATTTTGCAATATTATTGTACGATTCACATTCACAAAACCATTTGAATTTACTTGACCAGTAATTACAGTGTTTTATAAAGAAATCTGAACACTTTATAAAAAATAGCGAAGTAAAGGCGAATAAGTTGGGATATTTTTTTATATTATATGAATAAAGCACCCATCTTTTGTGACGTAAGAAGATATGAGCTTTGTTCACGATTAAATTCTCTATCAGTAGCAGTAGAGCTCCGTGGGAAAGAGTTAGTCCAGGGAAGTACTGCCGCCTTACCTATTTCTGCCGCCAAGCAGTAGTGTGAGCATTACTGATTTCCAGGATTGGGACTTGTCAACTTATACCTCCGGGTGTCGGGCGCGGTGGCAGTGCCCCTCAGATCTTAGTGATTTAAAGCTCTTGAGTGGTACTGCAACTGCGAAGAACAGGCGTGTCGCTTACCATCAGGTACCCGACTTCTCCCGTCACTTAGTTAGCTCTGCTCGTCGCTGTGTGCGTAATTAATAAATAATAAATAATTTTACCAGCAACCTTTACCCTTCCAAACCTGAACCGGAAGATGGCAGTACTGCCCAGGACGAACTCTTTCACAAGGAGTTGAATTTCTATTAGAAGAGCCTGTAAAGGCATTATTGTATAGATAATTACATACTTATACCTTCAGAAAGATTAACTTACACGGAGTAAGTACAAAGGGCACTACACATTTTGATATCTTAATTAATAACAGACGGTAAATTACCTGATCACCGAGCCAGTCTGATCCTTTGACGGTGTCATAGAAATGCCATTCCCAATAATCCTCGTGCATACTACCTGTTCACCATAGGGAGTCAATTAATATGAGTTCAATATAAAAAAGGATGGCGAGATCCCGTGTATTTTGTGACCCAGTGTTTTTGGCGACGACGTGCATTAAAGAGACTTATCAATACTTGTCATTCGTTATCAAAGCATCAAAAAAGCTAACTGAGTACAGCCTTGTAAAGTTGATACAGGTTATGTTTATAACATTGTTCTGTATTTCGCTTCAGATGTTTATTCATAGTAGCAGAAAACAACAAGTTTTCAGTTTATTACTAAAATAATAAAGAACTTGGAGAATATTCCTAAATCTGCCAAACTCTGCCACATTTAACCTTCCAGCGGGCACGCTGTCGCAAACATTACGACAAACGCGCATTATCGCTTACCCCACTTGTACCACTTAAACATCGAGCACTGAGCTGTTTGAGGGTAAGTGTTTCTCTAAATGTAGTGGGTGTGCGTAGAAGTTTTTGTTATTAATTGATATTTGGAAACTTACGTTGAGCGTAAATTATACGACACGCGCCTTATAGTGTAAGTATATTAAATAAACTATGTAACAAAATCACATAATAGCATAATAGGCAACAAGTCATATTAGTTCCGTCACGCACCGCTAGATGGCATTGGCATCGAAATAGCAAATTCTGCATCGCGGTGCTAAGATTTTCCCTCGCGGAATGACTACTGGCGGCGGCGATGCGAACATGAATGGAATCCAACTTACTACGCATCTAGCTTTGCTTCTTTGTTTGGAACTCCGCTTTAGATCGTTACTGTTGAACCTACTGCACTGTACTGCGCTTCTAGCGGTGCTTCCTTATTGGAACTGCGCTTTAGAACGTAACACGTAGTTGTTGCACCCTGAACCGCTTCCTAATTGGAACGTGTGTACGAGTCCTCGACTACGTGCCGATTAGGGGGAGTCCTTTCCCACTGTACCCTATTGGAAAAACTTGGTTTCCTTCTGTCACCTCAATAAGAACTTACTAAACTACTTTTTTCCATTTTTTTCTTATTTATATCGTTTGTTTCGTAGCTAATTTTTTTTTGTCATTTTAGACGCATTCCATTAAGGCTCATAGGCCGCTTACAGAAAAAGAGCTACAAGAAATTGCTTAAAATTTATTCGGAGAGCCAGAGCAAGATGATGAGACTTATTTTCCCTCGAGTGACAGCGAGTTTTCGGAAGAAGAAATCGAACAACAAGCTGAAGAAAGTGCTATCGAACAAGAAGACACTTCAGACAAATCTGAAGGAGAGGACGAAACAATGGAAGAATTTTTCATTGGAAAAAATAAATCTACACAAAGGCAAAAGACCACCGTGTTCCTAGAAAAACCAAGGGGATAAATGTAGCCACAGTGCCCACTGGCTTGACTCAAAATGCTATTGGCATTGAAAATGAACTAAATGCGTTCTTTCAAATTATTGATAAGTCTATGATTGACGATGTTTTGAGGTACATAATATGTATATCGATCAGCTAAGAGTTGACCACCAATATTCTAGGAGTCGGGACTGTAAAAACATCGACAGGCAAGAGTTTATGGCATACTTTGGTGTGCTATATTTGATCAGTATAAAAAAGTCTCGAGAGAGAAAGAGAGAGAGTCTTGCTGTGCGGCGGTACGGAGCATGGAAAACACTTATCCGTGTGGTTCCATATCATTTACTAAAACGAAATAAATAAAATCTGTTTCCCAGGAACGCGTGGATTTGTATGAAAACGTCCTCGTTCTTTAATACTGATTATTTAATAGTTACTCATACAAAATCAAAAATATCTACGCTATAATAGCCTACTAAATCTGATTAATGACACTAGGCGCTCCCTACGAGGTAAAAGGAACCTCAACACGTGCCCAAAGAGGTGAAAATAACGTTGACGCCGTGTGCAGTCGTGCTAGTCGAATATTTTATTAAGTGCGCATTTTGACAAAAATTTTAATTTTAGTGTTGTTTGTTAATTTCAGATAATTTTTTTAATGAAGCATTCACATGAAATTTTAGAATTTCATTTCCATTGAAGTATTAAGGTTATAACTACATGAAATTCTAAGTGTAAACTCCAGTGGAATTATGAGCTTCTGGCTTTCAACACGATATTTGCGTTGGCATAGGCTCATAACTTTGTATTTTGTATAACCGGAGACAAGACGGTCAGTTGTATCGTGTGTTTTGTTCTTAAGGTCATCACAATAAAGAGCATTGCATTGTAAATTGATGCAATTAAATACGTACCAATAGAGGCATTCATGCCACCTTGTGCAGCGATAGTATGAGACCGTGTGGGAAAAAGCTTGGAGACGAGTGCGACAGTAAAATTTTGCTGCACGAGCCCCACGGTTGTTCTCAGGCCACCGCCTCCTGCGCCGATCACCAGGCAATCATGCTGATGGGTTTCGACAGTGACGGACGCGTAGCGGACACCACCTCCTGTGAGAAGCGGTAAAATTCCTAAATTGGTAGCCAATTGGGAGGTGTTCGTTTTTTGAAAGTAATGCAAACAACGGAAAGTTTCTCATTTATGGACAGTGCGACTTCTTCCCGGCCAAGGCCTGCAAAGTAACTATGAAAATCCACTTGTCTGAACTTTTAAATCTACCTCTACTATTAACTATGTAAACAGGCAAAAGAAAAACTCCCAATGCCAACCGCCCAGTGTTCATAATTGCTAGAATTAAAAACACCTACCTAAGCGGTACTGTAAGCGGTGGTACGGTAAGCGGTACTTACTTAAAAAAAAGAAAACGGCGGTAAGATTAAAAGTGTTTTGGTAATCTTTTGGTTTTTACGTGTTTTTTATATTTTGGTCGCAGAAATGAGTGCTAGTGAGAAGAGCTATAACTAAAATACTGTAATAGATACATATTCGAACACATCATCAGAAGTTCAGCAGACAATATACTATTAATGTGTCTGGGAAAACAATTACATTTTCTTTTAACAATTGTGTTAACACTACAAATATTACTTCTAATATTAATTAATACTTTTTTTAATTTTTCTATTACACATCTTCCTCTCTTTACTCTTTTATTATTTCCTCATATTGTTTGAGAATACACTCCGCGGCGGAAACGGTGACTACTTGACTCATATTAATATAAGGCCTCGCAAGCAAACCCTGACTTGCTGGCCTCTGTAACAATGTACTATTACCAAAAAAACTTCTAGTTTTTGTAGTATCTACTCTCCGACATTTATAGACTTGTTCTCGGCGTCTGTGATTTTTGGCAATTAAGTATTACGTTCAAACGTGCAAGCGTCCTCGACTGCCTCGTAAACTTTCATAGCCTTACCTTTGAAGTACAGTGTATCCAAAGGCCTCAATATCCCCCGCAACAACTCCTGTGAATTAAAATCAAATTATGTAATTTATATTATGTCAGATTTCCTGGGGCAGAAAGATTCTTGAATGGAGACCACGAACCGGAAGGCGTTCAGTGGAACGGCCCTCTACTAGATGGACGGATGACCTGGTAAGGGCGTCGGGTCTCCCGGCTGATATGATGATGATATTGATGTAAGATTTCTAAAATTACTTACAATGCCAAGATTAGATTGCAAGTAATTTTCTTAACTAATTTAACGTAACATGATTTAACGTAACATGATTTAACGTAACTTCCCTCAGAATTAGGACCTTGCAGAGAACAGATCCTGCAATGTCGTGTTTATAAAACACGCACTACGCCGTTAGAAATAACACGGAATGTCGGTATTTATACAGCATGAAATCCGGATAGTTTATTTTATATTTGATGTGTCATCATCATATTCCACAGCCCAACTTCACCCGTTTTTGAGTATAGACCTTCCTTCACCGACGACGTAGTCATATCAAAACCATTGGGCGGCGGTGCTCACCTTTGCCTTCAGTAACATGATTTATATTTATAATTTAAATATTTTAAACATCTGTAAACTTCACCAAATCATAAACTATTCCACATCTAAAAACTATCACAATATTCTTAAATTATCCATAGAAATCAAACGATGGTTAAATAATAAATGACGTATGTATATATATGTGTATATATATATATACTGTATGTTTATATACCAATTGGCATTCATTACGTCTGCAAATTGAAATTCGAACAAGATTGGATTACCTTTTTTTTGAATTAAAAACAAAACAGGTCTTTTTGTTTGGATAACTTCTTTTTTGTACGTAAAATTTGTTTCACTTCGAACGCTTTTTCTTTTCGGGAAGTTGAAAAGCTTTCATGTGAGAAGCATGCCTTGTACAGTCAATGGCTAGCGACAGACAGCATGTTGAAATTGCCAAGTTTGATGAGCCGGGTACTCACTAGCGGGAGGTAACATGTCTGCTACAGAAAAGATGCGAATTGTGCTGTACACGACAAGAACTTTGTCGGATCTAGCCACGAAAACGTGTCGTGTCTGTTGCAGAGAAGAAAATGATGATTATGTACACTAGGTATACGAATGCTTTCGGATAGACGTGTGGTGATAGGGTAAATTCCAGGTAGCTGTCGTTTTACTACCGACTGTGGGAAGAAATATGTTTTGTTGACTACTAAGCAACACCCGTCCACGCGCATATACGTTCGTTTACTGACAATGCACCTCACCCCGCCCCATACAATAGCGGCAGAGCGCGTCGTGTCGGGGATAGACACGATTTTTTTCTTGTCCGGCCCCGAAACAGTGTACTCGTGTGCAGAAACGACACGAATTCTTGTATAGACTTCGCGACTTTTCTTAGCGTGGACACGTGCCCTAACCGTAGCATGTTATGTTACCAAAAATCATAGTGTCTATTTTTATAATACTAAATGACGGGATGAACAAGTCGTGAGCCTGGGGGACAGCGACACCCCTGTCCACAACAGTAGTTACTGGGCCATTCAGAGCTTAAAATAGCAGAGATCTTATTGGCACTGCTACTGCGCCCGTCACCCTGAGACATAAGTTGACAAATATCATGTGCTTGTAATTTCACCCTTTAAAACCGGAACGCAATGATCACATTACTGCTAGGCGGCAATAATGTGAACATTACCGTCTATGGGTCATATTCTAGAACTCTACTCGATGCTCAAGTCAGGATTACACTGGAAACACAAGAACTGGAAATACGACCCTAATGACAGCGACTTGAGTATGACTTCGAGGGCTTTAAACCATACTCAAATCCTGACTTGAGCATTGAGTAGAGTTCTAGAATACTCAATGCTCAAGTCAGGATTGCAATTGAAACACAAACACTGGAAATACGACCCTAATGGCAGGAACTTGAGTATGATTTCGAGTGCTTTAAACCATACTCAAATCCCGACTTGAGCATTGAGTAGAGTTCTAGAATACGACTCTCAGTGTCTTAGTGTCTATGTGGTTTGCAAGCTTGCCGCGTAGATACTATGATTTTTGATAACATAACATGCTGTATGTATATGAAACGATCCACTCAGTTTTTTCAGATGACAAGTGACGGGACGAATAAGTAGTGAAAAGAGACACGCCTGTACACAACAGTTGCAGGGCCAGAACATGAGAGACACTCCCACTGCGGCCGTCGCCCTGATCATAAGTTTTTCACCTGCACAATTATCCTTCAAAACCAGAACGCAGTAGTATTCCCCTGGACGAACTACTTTTTACCATCTGGCTATACGGTAAAGCTCCTTTAAAGAATGCCTTGTGGTAATAAGTCCATCATTTGTACTTTACTATATTGTGAAAAAAAAAAACAGTCAAGTGTCGCAGATAAATTTTATTTATTTCATTTACCTATTCATTTTCTAGAATTAAAAATGAGCAAACAAACCGAAGTTCAGCTCGAAGCGTCGACGGCTGGTTCGAAAAAAAAACAAATATGTGCGATGTATTTAAATATGAAAAATAAAAATAGCTTATTAATAACATTTATACAGACATTTTTATTCCATTCTGCGACATTCGAAATAGATCGTACGTTCTGTTTGTGTTTAAGGATATGTGCGTGTATGTACTTCTCTGCAATGAACGTGGCATGCGTACCGGCCTCCACGCTTACCCATCCGCATTGCATTCCTGAATTCAGATCGATAATCCTGCGAAACGGGAATTTGAGGTTGCAAAAGTCCTTTATAACCTACATAAATCTTGTGCACTATTCATAATGACCGAGTGAGCTACATTCAGAATAAAGTTTGGCATTAGTAAACGGCATCGGCACATGATTTCTTTAATGTTAAATGGGGTAGTTTACCTTCGCTTTGCCGTTGTGACGTCACCCATTGAGGGATACGGCTAAAGGGGCGAGGTTCTCGTGCGCGCGCATGCGTGTGCAGCATACGGTGTGCAGCACCTAAAATGACGTAACAAAGATTTGTTCATTTTTTTGAACGTATCCCGCATTGAGTTCATTTCTTTTAAGTTTATTTACGAAATTAATGGTTTAGTGAATGATTAATGACTCACCGTGAAGTCCTTGTTGATAGTTATTTTATTATTTACCATAATCAATTTTCCGTCACACATCTATGCAAGAATGTCGTAATCGTTTATTCTCTTACGTTTTTCTATAAAAATAACAAACGAGTGTCACTGTCATGTCTGTGTTTTTGTTCGCCATTTGAATATACTCTTAAATTAGCATAATTATTTTAAAAATAATAAAATATTGCTTCCCAACGCTATAAGCAAAATGTATCAAACACTTTGTGATGTATTATTTTTTCTCCCAATTTCCTGATAATACTGACTGCATTGTATTATTTTACGAAAACACTTTTCCTTCAAAAGTAAATGGCAACCTTGCAACGAAAAAAAATAGTTATTTTTTTATATATTTTTTTGTGAATATGTTCCACTAGTTTGTTTTTATTGACACAAAAATCGAACAAATACAAAGAATAATACCTTCAATCAAGTTGGACTTATAAGTATGCGTCGGCTGAATTTGAAAACCTCGTCGAAATCTCTTTTCTTTGTCTTGAAGCGCAAAATCGGGCAATTCAAGTTTAAATTACAATTTCTAGACTTTTTTGTTATAAAATGAAGCTATAATCATAGATTGTCACATAATTATTTCTAGTAATTATGATTTTTGTGCCTAATCAATAGTAAAATTCGCATTAATGGACAATTTTGGCTTATGTTTTGTGCGCGTGTTTCATATACCTGTTGTCCTCACCATCGGGGACAAGATGAAAATCAATGCTATGAGCGTAGGCTCTATACTGTGTGTGCTGACCTTGGTCCCGTGTCACACAGTAATTGTAATGATTAATGTTGTAAATTGCAATTGTTGTAATTATTATATCATTGAATAAGTTACGTTAAACGCTTCGTGTGGTGAACAAATTGTTTAAACATAGCCTACATTAGGCAAAAATTCCGCTGATCCAGCCGGATCCTCTTTCGACGTAGTTCTATCTTTGTATCAATATTTCTTATTCAGTTTATTGAGAAATACTAAGGAAAACTTTTTCATAGAACTCTAAAAGAGTTTGTAAGCAAAGTGAGTAGAGAGTAAGAACAATAAGTTCAATTTACGCGAGTTAATTCTGTGTGCGCACATCACTAGCTCACCACACAGGCGGCTTAGAATCGCGCGGTGTCGCGCCGTCCCAAATATTCTTTAACGTAGTAAAATATCAAGAATTGTGCCTTATCTATGTAGTAAAATATAACGGTTAATATATTAGTTCAGCATACTACCTGGGAGTGTCTTCAAGCAGTAGAAAGGTAAGTGGAAGCTTATACTTCTCAATCGATATGTACGAGTATCTGGGATTAACACTTTAACATTACTAAGACGTTAAGGACTTCATTGCACACATCGATCGTGACTTCGCATTGTTAATATAACGTTTAAATTAAATAACCGAAAGTGTTCTAACTTTATAAAATATTTAACCGTTTTTTTAAATGGGGTTCGGTATCACTTACAAAAGACACCTCGATCGCATTCAGATTTTAGATAAACACTAGGTTTTTGAACGAATTTTAAAAGTAAATAAAATAAAATTCTCCAATTAAAAATTTATTTTGTGCCGCTGACAAAAATTCGCATTTTTGCAATTTGGTCTTTATAGATATGTTAAAAAAAAGAAAATTTAGAATAAGTAATCCTAACATGCATATAACTTGTTATTCGATATGTATTGTTAGATGCCACAAAATATATGGAAAAAATACTGTTTATATGAAGTAAGTGTGAACCAGAATGGCAAGCTTTAAAAACCCAATCAAAGTATCAAAATTCATAGAGTAAAAACAACCATATTAATTTGGAAGATATTTATTTCCGTCTATGCATATATTTAATTGTAAAATTGCAAATATTCCTACAAATATATTATTATACAATAATAACAATGCATAATTATAAAAAGAAGTACATGTACCATAGAATTATGATTCTGAAAATCTAATTGAAGATATCTGTAGATTTTACAAAAGAAAAAAAAATATATGAACATTCATACACCGAACAAAATAGCCAGTTTTTTCGGCATGAAATTACAGCCATAATAATCATTGTACTATAATTTTTGATGGTCGGAAGCGGAAATTTTGTGATATCTGAAGAGCACTTCAGATATCACAAAATTTCTTAATGTTTTAAATTCAGCATGTGGCGTTCGGTGAATGTCCTTCTTTAATGAGACGACACCCGAATATGTTCGAACCTTGCTTTTGCTTAACATTTATTCTATACAGCGGAATTAAATGTACACAAGGCAAGGTTAATAACTGCCAGGCGTTAATTTAGAAAAGCACAGCGAACGCCGCCGATGTGGCAACTGACGTCACTAACGCTATGTAAGCAGATTGATATGCTTCTTTTAAAACCATGAATTTGGCCATATTGAAAAGCACATAACGTATACCTATGAAGTAATGATAGGAGAACGGTAAACCTAGAAAGAACTTGATAATTATTACAAGTGCGTCCGGCAAATTGAGGCTCTGAATTAGGGCGACGTAGGAGTCAATACCACAGGGCATAAACAGGGCACCTCCAGCCATCATGACCGCGTAAAACGTGACAATCGTACCTGAAAAAGAAAAATGCACTGAAAAACTGCTGCCATCTTTGGGTGGGAGCTCCCGGACGCCAACTTGGGCCGTTTGACGCGTTTCGAACACTTTCTATAAGAATTGTTGACGATCTTGTACTTATAGACTATATTGAACCACTGTCTTTGAAGACATTGCCTCTATATGCCTGTTCTATCGCATGTAAAGGACAATGTTCTGAAGAACTAATTGACATGATGCCAACAGCAACATTTTATCACCGCACCCCTCGCCACCGGCAGGGAATCCTCACACTCTAGAACCGAGTCGATCTCGTACTGTAAGGCTTCAGAGGAACTTTCTCCCACGTACAATTAGGGGTGGACTGAACTCCCTGTCGGGGTTTTCCCGCAGGAACACAGCATGGAGTCCTTCAAAAGGGGTTTGAAAAGGTTCCTAAAGGGTTGGCAACGCGCTCGTATCGCCCCTGGTGTTGCAGGCGTTCATAGGCGACAGTGACAGCTTTCCGTTAGGCGGGCCGTGCTTGTTTGCTACTTACAAAACTAATATAAAAAAATACAATATAATAAAAAAAAGGCCATCAATCACGGAATCAACAACACATCTTAATTGAACCAATCATTGAAAATACGAGAAGTCGTCTTGTTATATCTATTTGCGGCAGCACATTGTAATGCTTACGATGTTTTTTTAAGTAAATGGACTTGCTTTTGACGACTACATTGCACTGGAGCGGATATAAAGTTTACGATGAAACAAAATCGCCCAAGATGTCTATTCAGTCGCACCTTAAGGATCGGGTTGTATTTGCTCGGAAACACAGTTGTGGGCAAAGAATCCCAAACCTGGCTGTGCGCATAATAAAAATGTAGAAAAGCGCTTAGTATGCCTGAAGGGAATTTGGACCATGTAGAGATAATATCCCGCAGTGTAAGTCTGGGTATCCGATGGTAAATGGAGGCGGGCGAGATGAGCTTATGGCGTTCATGGGTACACTCATCGAAATATATTCTGTCGAAAAACGACAGACAGGCAACTTTGAAGTTTGAACTATAAGGTTTAGATTGAGGTTATCGTCGCCAATAAGTCTATCGGCTCTGCATTCAAGAATCTTGGCTCCGAATCAAGAGCCTCTAATCGATAGATGTTACTTTATGATTTAGCAAATTTTGACAAACTATTTTAAATTTGCCAAATTATTGTTTTGTTTGTGGACGTCCAGGTATATTCGTTTTATTTAGTATCACCTAAATGTGTTACGACTGTTTGTTGCCCTTAAATAATATCGAAAATTAAATAAAATATGACGTAAAAAATATCTCTCGGCAATCATCGGCAATCTTCAAATTTCCGAATGCACTCGAACACAAATTATCATGTCAAGTGATTTCTCATTTATAATAATAACCATTGATTTCAGAACTACGTACTTTATTGCAACATTAATTGTTATTTAATATAATGATGTATTTTTATTGACTACCATAATTTTCATCTATTTTTGTTGTGGCAATAATCCACTAGTTTGCTATTATTATTACTGTTACAAAGGTCTAAATAACAACAAAGAAAAGTTCCTTAGTTCAGATGGATCGATGGAATTTTTCTAAATACAAACTAAAAGAGGCGTTCTTTTTTTCATACGAGTAAAATTGAATTAAAACTAAAAAAAAAAGCTAAAATCCGGTTATTAAGAGGGGAGCAGAGGAAAAATTCCTAATCTTCGATTTGATTTTAGAGGGGTATATCCACTTTAAAGTTAAAAATAAAATATTGTATGAGTAACTACACGATATACTCAAGCATAGACATTAATCAGAAACATAAAACAATAAAGTTTCCTCGATAGATAAAAATCACGAAACGACTTCTAATTTTCACATTTTTTCGATTCATCCTCGAAATGCTACAGGTTATTAGGACAAAAATTTTTATTTATTTATTTATTTATTTTTTATTTATTTATTTATAACTATACATCTACCCTTACAGCTATGCATAGCCAATGTGATAGAGTACAACTCAAGTGACTTATATACTACTAACTAAGAAAAATGTAATATGTATATATACATGTAGGTGCTAACCATAAATTCTATAAATTATCCTATATTTACAAATTATATTATATTTGAACATAACAAACAATAAAAAGAGTCATTCTTGTGAATTCACACAGTGTACATGAAAACAAATCAATTCTGTCCGCCACCTCGTTTAAAATTCGTAACGCTCGTTAGATAATTAACATTGACGTACAATTATATGGACGTCGGGTCCGCGCTAAAAAGTGTCCGAACTTATAGGGCGTTAAAATCGTATACAGAGCGTCATTCACGCTTTAGTCTTCGTTTATTCGACTGACATCGAAGCAAGCAAAATTAGTCAGTACTGCGATGACATTACAATTTAAATTCAACGTTTTAGCTTTTTCATATTCCTTTACATGTCACTACGTTTAAATATTTGTAAGTCAATGATAATTAATTATATTTATGCATGATCGACAACTGTCACTACGGATTTTTTTTAATCCCTTTAGTTTTAGAGTTATTCCGCTAAAACGAATTTGGTATTTTTAATGCGCAAAATTCAACATCTCCTGTCGCATGTCACGCGAACCTCTGGCATATATTTGTTTCACAAATTTGGGCGGAGCCAACGTCAAAACATTTTTGGCATGAGAATTGACTTACATTTAAATGGACGACGGGTCTAATACAAAAACCACGAAAAAATGTCCCAAGTCAACCTATTCGAAATTTAAATTGTAATGTCATCGCAGTATCGCGCTGTCAGTCGAACAAATGAAGACTAAAGCGGAGTGTCGCGCTCTGTATACGATTTTAGCGCCTTACAAGTGCGGACACTTTTTAGCGCGGACCCGACGTCCATATAATTGTAAGTCAATGGCATGAGAGCTCTTAATCTTTCGAACTCAATCACATTCTGAAACAATTTTTTTTTTCTAATAAAATAGTAACCATGGTTACCACGTATAAATAAAAAAAAGACTAGGCTGCATGGTCTAAAGATCTTTGCCTTTACGCAAGGAAAAGTACATACATAACATCAATAATTTCAACAGCTCCACTGCATTTATTTTCTTTTTCTTTTTAGTAATATAATAATTATAAATAGTAAACGGAAGGACCCTGGGTCAAAGCAAAAAGAATGGCTTTACGTTAATTCCCCAACTATGGATAAATCCGTACCTGAGAAGCATTACACTGTAAGTGCTATTTTTGTAATTTTAAAGGGGACGCGATTTTGTGTCGAAATGCAACATGTACAACATTTAGAATGGCTTGAAATAAAACTAATTCAGTTTTAATAACATTTGGCGTACAAACTGCTTTTCAACAAAAAATCGCTTCCCGCGTAAAATTACAAAAATGGCGCTTACAGTGTAATGCTTCTCAGGTACGGAAATATCATTGGTCAACAACACATATACATATATGTCTGTGGTCATTCCCAATACGTATAGAATGTTACGTCCGTCGACGGTACTAGTCGGTGCTATGATACTCTTTTATTAAGAAAGATATCCATAATATTAATATTAGAACTAAGCCTAAACTCATGGTACCAGGATTTCTTTTAACTAAGGTATACGATTCTTTTATGGGGAACTGTATACGTTTTTACGATAAGATTCCGGAGCATATATTCAGTTTACCATTTCCTAAGTTTAAAACTTACATTAAAAGTATTTGAATTGAAAAATCATATTGCAAAATTAAAGAGAATGTGTTAGACAAAGAAGTATAATAGACAACAAGAGTCTAGATTCCACACAAATGTGATTCAAAGTGTATTCCATAGCAGTTAAATTTATTTGAAAAGAGCAATCCCTAGAGTTTCTTGCTCGTTCTTTTCAGGGAGGTCAGTGTCAATAGAATGCGTCCGGTCTGCACCACATGCAAAGGGCAAAGTCAGAAATCCGACGACAGTCGAGACGACGATTGCCGAGAAAATAATTGTAGGTAATTGCCACATGCGATCAGACGTCACAAGTGCTTTTTCTACTCCTGTATCTACTTATTCTGTCAATTATAATTTCATAGACCACGTCCGAGTACCTACCAAGGTACGTCAATGACCACGTCACAAAGACGGTCGTTTTAGCTCTCAACCAAAATTCTAATGTCTACGGTACTCGCTACTAACCTAAAAAATGTAATTAGTTTCAAAAAAAAGAACGTCGTATTTTTGGTAATAATTAAAAGAGTCTCCTTAAACCTACGTTTAAGTGCTACCACTGTGTTCCTCGCCAGAATAACGTTACTGTATTTGTAAAAATATTAAAATTAAAACTGTTTTTGTAAATTTTTATTGAATTGATATTCAATTATTTTTTGTGAAATTACTCCACTAGTTTGTTATAAAAATTAAAACATAGCGAATAGCGACATCTCTCGCCAGGACTGGTAGCTGTAAAGGTACTAACTATAAATCTTTCATAGATTTCTCATAGATGGCGCGACGACTAAAAAGTCGTTGAAAAACCAAAGACACGACCCAAGCACATACAAAAATTGGTTAGATTCGCTGGTTCGTACCGTTGCTTTGTTGGTATAGCGTCTAGCACGGTAAGATGGAAGAAGTTGGTTCGAATCCGGCCGGATCGAAGGAATTTTTTCTGAGTGTTCGATCTTTGTATTAATAATTAAAATTATTTTAAATATCTCAAAACTTTACACAACAACAAAGGCGTAACCATTTGGCAAAAAAAGAGTATTTAAAAACAATATAAAATATCGAATATGATGCTATTGAAACGCTCTACTGCCTCCTGATTCGTTACAATAGAAGCAGAACTTGGAAAATCACGGACACTTTTATTCTATCTCTTTGGTTTTTTGCTTGATATCATTTGTTTGGCTTTTTAAAAATAATCTTTAAATATTGGTCGTGTTTCATTATTTTAAATTATTAGTGGAAATAATTATTGTATGCAATAATTACATAATCAAGTCTTAAAATCGCGTACTTTCTATTTGGGCTACTCGGCAAAGTCTCGTGGCCTAAACCTTAAGCAACAATTGCATAAAATACTGTTACCACGTTAAAGTCATAAAAATAATGAGCTATATAGCTATATATGAAACAAATTATGTATATGTGAAGTGCGATGGGGTGCAATCAATATGCTTGATAGACTCAAAACATCTTTTTCTGTTAACGAGATACGTCTCGGGGGAACAGCGTCCGATTATGTAGGACTGCCAGGCGGTAGCACCGTATACCCGCGAAAAACCACCGGTTAACCACACCGCCATAAAGAGACGCTTCAGGATCCACTTGCGCATACTGCTGGCACGTCGGAGGGTGCCCAGGGGTATAACAACACTCTCAGACTCGGTGGTAAGGTCTCCTGACCCCAGTCAACGGCGAAGGAAGAAGCTGGGTGTGCTGACCCCTTTATCCCTCCGGCCACCGGCTTCGAAACGGGTCAGCAATCGTCCTCTCTGAGCCGCGTCGAGGCCTCCTTATTATAATTGGCACCGAGAGATCCTCTCCTACTATGACAGTAAGGGTATAGAGCTCGCGTACCGCACACTCTGCCAAGGTGTGGCGTGCCGTGTCGACGCGTGCGCAGCGGTCGTAGCAGACGGGAGCTGCCTTCCGACCTATCACGCGATGCAGACACTCACCGAAGCCTCCATGTCCGGTGAGCACCTGGTCGTTCAACCCAGCGGACTAAGCGCTGCCCTGATCCGCAGACTCGAAACATCTGTGTCACTGATTTGTCATAGTATACATTTATTAGACCAAAAGGTTATCGAACGCAAATGATAGAAGATATGTCGAAATGAAATAATTTTCATAAAAATTTTAATCATCATTAACACTTTGTACATAGGCTTTAAGGACTTAACATGGTTTCGAGAGTTGTGAATCTTTGATCTGCAAGTTTCATCACGTTGTTTTCTTTACCTTTACCTTTTAGATCCCCTTGTGAAAAAAAGTTTATCAAGGGAAGCTGCCACTTACCAACAATACAAGCAATAATGTGAGCATTACCGTGTTCCAGTTTGGAAGGCTAAGGGTACTGGTGAAATTACAGGCACAAGGAACTCGTCAATAGTAACGAAAGAGACTCAGTCTTCTAAGGCGTTTTATAACGACTCGACTCTAAAATTAAGACTGGGGCTGGGTATTCGAGTTTTTATTAATAATGTCGTTACTAAAAAACTCAAAAAACTAAAACGACTTATACAATTTGAAAGACTTAAACGACTCGAGTTGTTTTCAAAGGACTTATACCTATTTTATGTCTTATTAAACCGAGTTTATAAATAAAAATGGCCATACGGCTCATGACTCGCGGCTCCCGAGGCTATGAGACGCCAGTCGTTTTAGTCCCATAAGTCTTTAGGGTCGTATGTTAGGTCTTCTTCATGGCGAATTAAGAACACAATGATATTCCACGTGGAAACCGTATAATTTTGACTCCAATTAATTACGTTTTTGATTATACAAGTTATGCGGACGGCAATGAGGAAACGAATGGTAGCGCGCGGCGCGCGTACCAATACTAAACTTGAAAATGATTACAATGCTTCATGTGTCACTACAATATTCCTCCCCTACAACATTTTCGAAAATAAAATTCACACAAAGCTTTTGAATTACAAAACAGAGCCAAAGTATATTAACAACAAACTGCATTACAAATTTAAGTAAGCAAATACCGATAATAATTAATGTTCCTAGATACTCAAATTACATTTCATTTACAAAGTACGAACTTATCGCTAGACCGTAACATGATTCGTTCACTCGCAAGTTGCTATGTTTCGATATGCAACCGTGCAAGATAATTTTTGAAAACCGTAGCTGTCTGTACACATGTTGCCAAGTTGATGGTAATGATTTCGTCGCCTCTTCATAAGCCCGTTAACGTAAATTATAAATGCTTGTATCCTCCCGAGAGAGCTGTTTGGAGTAGGTGCTGCCATTCATCTCCAGGTTCTTGTCGAGAGTCACGTTACTTTCTCCTGGCTATAGTTCACAGTTCGCGTCAAACTTTCTTCTCCTACAAGGAGCAGTGCTCCATCCAAGGCAAGAACGTGAAGCCTCGAAACATCGTGCCTTCGCAAACGATGTCCATGTGCCGATGCGTCGATGTGCGTTAAAGTGGTACGCCTACTGCATTCCGTCTGCCGTCGACCATCGGTTGCACAATTTCTTCACGCGGTGGACTCTTTTGTATCTTCTGCACTGTACTTACAGGAAACTATGCTCTCCGAATTTTTCTTACTACATTACATTAAATTTATATCACTGATTTTTTTTTAAATTGCCTAAAAAATGTTTTTAATCGCGTACTGAAATAATCTTGCTAAATATTGTCCGCATGTTAGCCATTGTTATCCTCGTCGTCCTATTGTGCACGACGGAGTGAGTCGTCCCGTTGATGAAATTTGATTCCGAATTCCAGAAATTTCATGATGAAGGTTGTGTATTTCAAATGTCGGTGGTCACCGGTTTAGGGTCGTATGTTAGGTCTTCTACATGGCGAATTAATAACACAATGGTATTCCACATTTTTGATTATACAAGTTATGTAGCGGTGAGGGAACGACTGGTAGCGCGCGACTCGCGTACCAATACTAAACTTGAAAATGATTACAATGCTAAATGTCTCCGTATAAGTCTTTTAAGCTTCCTAGGGTTAAAAGACTTCGACTCGAATTAGTCTTCAGTTTTAGTCTTATGACTCAAGACTTGAGGTTTAAAAGACTATACTAGTCGTGAGTTGTTGAAAATTAGTCGAGGTTTTTTAAAAGGCCTTAAAAGACTCGAGTCTCTTTCATCACTACTCGTCAACATATGCCTGTGACGGGCGCAGTGGCAGTGCCGCTGAGATCTTTGCGAAGCTCTGAGTGGCACTGTCATTTCGATTACGATTTTTTATTTCTACAGAAATACTTTTTATGCCTACATCCCAAAGTCGGCGAACAAAACCCGCTTGTATTAATGAGTGTTCCTTGCATGTGAGGTTTCGTATCTCGAAATATGTATCGCGTTGGCGAATTTCCAATTTTCGTTTGTCTAAATTGTAGTTTCGAGCCAAGTTGGAATTCGATGGGAGTGTGAGTCCGTTCTACATTGAGATTGAATCAATATGAATGAATTCTGTCTAGAGGACAGCGTCTAAATAAGACTAACACAGACTCTAATTAATAAAAATGGTGATATTTTTCAAGAGACCACCTGGCGGTGAGCCAGGTGAGAGTGGTATGTCCACTTAGAGCTTTAAATCGCAAAGATCACAGTCACTGCATCCGTTACCATAAGATGCTCAGCTGACAAATCCCTTGTCCCTGTAGTTTCATTAGCACCCTTACAGTAATGTTCAGATGTTTTTATGACACCAAAATGACGCGACTGGTTATGGTGTTAAGCAACATGCCTGTCCATAACAGTTACAATGCAATGTGTTAATGAGAGACACTGCATTTCACTAACACCCTTAATCCATCAAAAATGCAGTCATGTAAGCATTGCTGATTGGCGGCACACATAGGTAAGGTGGCAGTACTTCCCAGGACGAACTCTTACACAAGGACCCATTGACCTACCAACAAAAAGACATCGGGTCTAATACAAAAACCACGAAAAAAAAATGTCCGAGGATAACCTATACAAACGTAGTGACATGTAACGAAATGTAAAAAACTGAAACATTTAGTTTAAATTATAACGTCATTGCCATACTGCCTAATTTTGCTTGCAACAATTTAAGGGCCCAAAAACACCATATTCAGCTTCTACTGGAAACTTAACCAAATTCACCATATTTAGCTTCGACTGAAAATTACTTGAACCCAAGATTAATGGAGTAGCCATTTTTATATATATATTATTATGTCGAATTTTGTACAAATTCACTTAAAGGTATAATAAAGAGTTGGGCAGATACATACATACAAATATTGCTACAAATGTGAAAATAAGCGTGTACTATAAGAAATGTACCGATATTCTAACTAACCGTAAACTCAAATATCCGTAATTCCGATTTATAACAAAACCATTACGCTTTCGAGTAATTTTGATGCTTTTTACATAGACAAAATTAGCTTTTGTTTTGTAATCTTCGTAAAAACACATTATGAAAATTCGACCTAATGTTATTTCGGGCAATTGTATTTTCTGACTTCTGATAGGTAATCCCATGCCGTAAAACGAGTACAACAACGTTTTGTTAGTTATTGCTAACGTTTAATAAAAAAATCATTTTAAAAGTAGGATTAAAATCAAAGCAACTCTACAGTTTTTTTGTTCTAAATATTTCAATCGCTTGTAGTTCGAACAATTGAAAATGACCAAGAAATTGATATAAGCTTCTTGAAACTGACATAATGGGTCTATTTCCATCTTTTGCGCAGGCAATGAGTAGAAAAAGGACAGTTAGCTATTTCATTATTTCGTGTGCTTTTGTAATTTATATTTACGATTAAATTAAATATTATAAAATTGCACCATATAACACTTTTAAATTTTTTTTTTTTTATGACATTAAGTAACGGGACGAACAAGTCGTGTGCCTGATGGTAAGCTACACGCCTGCCCATAACAGTTGCAGTGCCACCAAGAGCTTTAAATTACAAAGATCTTGGGGGCACTGCCACTGCGCCCGTCACCCTGAGACATAAGTTGACAAGTCTCATGTGCCTGTAATTTCACCAGCACCCTTACCCTTCACAACCGGAACACAGTAATGTGACCATTACTGCTTGGCGGCAGAAATAGGTAAGGTGGCAGTACTTCCCTGGACGAGCTCTTTCACAAGGAGCTCTACTGCTACTAAAATGACAGCTATGATAACGCAATATATTTATTTAGTGAAAATATGATACAAAATCCTGTTTTCACACTTTACTGCAGTAATTTTTACAAGTTATTATTATTGGTACTGCATGATTGACAACCACGCTGTCACTCGAACAAACGAAGACTATTGCGCGATTGACGCTCTGTATGCGATTTTAACGCCCTACGGGTGCGGACACTTTTTAGAACCTTTTTAGAACCCGACGTCCATTTATTGGTAGGTCAATGCAAAGAACTCTACTACTGTGATTACTCTAGGGCGGCAGGTATTGTTGCAGTGCTTGATTGGACGAACACTTCCCCTGGGAGTTTAACCGCTACTTGTGATTGATTGAAGGAGATAAAGTGGAATACGTGCAATAATTTATTTAGATTCTCTATTTACAAGGGATAATTATATTGAAGGGAGAGTAGACGCAGGATATCATGTGAATGGGGCTTTCCATGCCTTCATGAACAGTCGGAAAGTATCAAAAAAAGTATGACGCCATGTGTGTGGAGAGGTACTGGTTGCTACACCTGTATTAGTGGCGAATGTTTGTTAAGCACTGGATTAGAAGCGGAAAAAACTGTTTTATTAGATCAAATGGTTTAGGTATTTAGTATTAAATAGTGGCTTTAAAAAGCGGCGGCTGCCAGGTGGCTGCTAGGCGCTAGCCAGTAGCGGCGTTAAATCGCGAAGAGTGGAAAAAGGGAAGGGAGCCCTTTGCCTTTGCCCTCGCGTTGAACTCGCCTTATGTTACAGTGAGTGTAGTGCCCTTGCAGGGTTCACGTGCTGTAATCTTTTATGTAACATTAATAATAAATGAATAAGCAACCTAATCCTATGTGCATACGAATCAAGCTCGTTAAGTACGTATCAAGTTTTTCGCTTACCAGTTATCCGCTGTGTTATGGACGTCATTGCAGGCAATGTTGGTCCATAGATTGTCAAATGCGGCGACATTGGCCTCTTCAGCGTCATATTTTTGTGATCGTGATCCATGTAACAAGGTTTCGTATAAGGCTTATAGATTATTTTGTGTTTTGAGCCGCCTTGTGTTGTTCCGCATTCGTTGTACATTATAGGACACGTTGATATTCTTCTACGTAAAATTATTAAAGGAGGACGTCTGTGAGAATGGAAGAAAGATATTATCATCAATGTCATCATCATCGTCATCACCAATTATATGATCCACTGCTACGCACGGTTCTCTACTACTCTCCACTAAAACAATAGAGACAGCAGATTCTAGGGCCCCAATTCTGCATTTTTTTTTAAATCACTAGTTGTTGTAATTCCGTTGAGACTCCACAGATATTATATTGCAATTATGATAATATAATAATGTTAATTGTGCTGAAATGTGTTGAGTCTCAATACAGTGTCAGTGGAATACTAGTGATGGCAATCATACATTCACTCACTAACGATTGTTGTTGTCTTACTAAAACTACTAAGGAAATTATTGTACATATCTTAGTTTTTTAAATTTAGTCAGTAATTTAGTCTCGAAATTATATGTACTTCTTGTTCGTGACTGGCCATTGAAGAGCAGAATGCCAAAAAATTGCAATGGCGGCCAATCGCAAGTCACTATCGAGTATATAACCAGTAACAGAGACGAGATAAGGGCCATCCATCTCTGGCAACTCATCAGGCAAATGGGCCTTATATCACTTTTAAACATCAACTCTCGTTTGTGCTGAAATCACAAATTGGAAAGCTGAAACAGCACAGCGCCAACAACTGACCTGTATGTACGTCGCCGTATATTCCAAAATTATTTTGTATTTATTGTAATAAAGATAATATCTGTAACTACGGGGGCGGTTCCATTCGGTGGTGTGGGAAAAACAGCAAAACGTCTAATTACAAAACAAACGGAATCACATTTCATCGGTAATTAAATATTAAATATGTAATTTTTCAATGTTCGTCTATACAATAAACGCAAAACTCAAGTGATCGATTTGAAGTGAAACAATTGACGAGCCACGTCAATTGTTTCGGATTCGGGCTGGCTAATCGCAGCGCAGTTGTCACCGTAATGATTTGGCAGAATGGTTTTCAAATAAATTAAATGACATTTCGCCTCTATTTCTGGTTATATACTCGATGAGAATACCAAGTTCAAAAACCTTGGCATTGCCACTCTATCAACACACAAGTGAAATGATTTAAAATTAGCAGATTTGAGTCCCTAGTCCCAAGCTAGGGAATTCCCTATACTATGAGCACCATTTTTTAGTAGCAATAGAGCTCCTTGTGAAAGAGTTAATCCAGGGAAGTACCTATTTCTGCCGCCAACCAGTAATGTGAGCATTATTTCTAATAAAACCACCGTGAAACTCAAACATTCGTAGTCAGGATCACCGGGATGGAAAACAGTGTTAGATACTACGTCATTGGTTGGTGTGGATAAGACTAAAGAAAGTTGGTAGTGTAATATGCAATCCTGCGTATGACTTTAATAAAAACGAAGCAAACGAGTCTAGTTGCCCGCCGACGCCGCCGCCTGGGTCCGCAGCTGTACTGAGTCATCGGGCTGCCAGGGCTTTGGCGCGCAGTTTTCGTCGAGTCACCGCCGCGGAGTCTCATGATTAAGGACCACGGTCTGATTCACAACATGTCGAGCAAACATTCGACGTAAACTCGAGAGTTATCTGTTAGTTGAGTAATGCCCTTTTGTTTGTTAAATTTTGAATCAGTCAGCGATAAACTGTTTCTTATAATTTCTATTTTTTGTTTTCAATAAAATGTTAAATGAAACGATGTTAAAAGATGGTAATTTAAATTTATTTTAAACTATTCACATTGTCACTTTTTCTTTTTTCCGCTAATGCGCGGTGTATGTAGTTCGGTATTCTCATAAGCCGTGTCTTGTTTGTGTATCTGTCAATGCGGCGGTAGAGACCTTGTAGTCGTTAATGAGCTTATGTGCACTTTGTCTATACACATTTTTTTTCTTTTACTTTAACGTGAGTATCAACATATGAACTTTTTTAAGCGCGTAATTTCGTGTATCTAATGTTATTTGAGAAAATTGTTACAAGCGAGCTATTCCCATCTGATCCCCTAACCCAGTCATCCGCTTGATCCGTTTTATTTTATATTATTGACCTAAAACGCACATTATTCATCAATTGAAAAGTTTAAAGAAAAACTAAGCTTTTAAATATTACTTACATTGACTTACTAATAAACGGACGTCGAGCTCGCGCTAAAAAGTGTCCGTACCTGTAGAGCGTTAAAGTCGCATACAGAGCGTCAATCGCGCAACAGTATTCATTTGTGCGACCGACAGCGCCGTTGTCGATCATGCAGTGCCAATAATAATAACTTGTAAAAATTAGTGCAGTAATGTGTGAATACAGGATTTTGTATCATATTGTCACTAAACAAATATATTGTGTTATCATAGTTCTCATTTAAAAGTGTTATTTAATACAGTTTTATAGTGTTTAATTTATATATAACTGAATAGTAAATGTAAATTACAAAATAATCAAATACTTAACTGTCCTTTTTCTACACATTGCATGCGCAAAAGGTTGAAAGAGACCCATTACGTCAGTTTCAAGACGCTTATATAAACTTCTTGGTCATTTTCAATTGTTCGAACCACAAGCGATTGAAATATTTAGAACAAAGAAACTATAGAGTCGCTTTGATTTTATTCCTATTTTTTATAATGATTTTTTTTTATTAAACGTTAGCAATAACTAGTAAAATATTGTTGTACTCGTTTTACGGCTTGGGATTACCTATTAGAAGTCAGAAAATACATTTGCCCGAAATAACGTTAGCTCAAAATTATCATAATGTCAAATATATTTTTTTGCGAAGATTACAAAACAAAAGCTAATTTTGTCTTTGAGAGAAGCATCAAAATTACTCGAAAGCGTAACGGTTTTATTATAAATCGATTTTCAGAATTACGGATATTTAAGTTTACGTTTAGTTGGAATACCGGTACATTTTTTATAGTACACGCTTATTTTCACATTTGTAGTAATATTTGTACGTATGTATCTGCCCAACTCTTTATTATATCTTTAAGTGAATTTGTACAAAATTCGACATAATAATATATATAAAAATTAATTAATATTTACGATAAAGGCTACTCCATTACTCTTGTGTACAAGTAATTTTCAGTCGAAGCTAAATATGATGCATTTTGTTAAATTTCCAGTAGAAGCTGGTGTTTTTGGGTCCTTAAATTGTTGCAAGCAAAATTAGGCGGTACTGCAATGACGTTACAATTTAAATTAAAAGTTTTACTTTTTTATATTTCGTTACATGTCTCTACGTTTGTATAGGTTAACTTCAGACGTTTTTTTCGTGGTTTTTGTATTAGACCCGATGTCCATTTGTTGGTAGGTCAATGATTACATAGGGCTGATTTTTTGTTAATTGTGATTTGCAATAAGTCAATATTAATGACCAGTCACAAACAATTTGATTGTCTGTGACAACATTTGATCACTATTGCTCAATAAATGAATATTTGAATTTAAAACTTCTTTTTCTCTTGACTGTACTCATCTTACCGCTGAGAATTGAAAAATATAGAGTGGATCAGCACGGATTTAGAATTGGCGGTGGATCGGTTGTAAGGGTTCAGATGAGAATATCTCGTTATAAGCAATTAGTGTTCAATATCTAAACACTGAGATAGCGTGGATTTACTCTGTTATAAAATCACCGAATAATATAGAAATATTAAGGAACATCAGCTTAACTGTGAAATTGCTGTGAGTTAGCTCATAATTTAGAACGTAGAATATATAATATAGAGAGAAGAAAAAGATAATTTACTTGACCGCCACAAGTGACACCGTACACGAAAAAAGAAGGAAAACAGAAACAAAAATTAAAAACAAAACCATTCAAACTGAAATTCTGAAACAAAATAATAAACAAAACAAAAACTAAATTGAACCGCACATTTTTTACATAAATATAAACAAAGACACTAAGTATAATAATACTGTGTGCGGTGTCAGACGCGGTAACAAAAAGGTCACTAACTCAGTATTTGCTGGAAAATGCAATCAAAGTCAAAGATTATTTATAGGTAAAATAAATTTACACTTGAAATCGTCACATTTAAGTTACTGCTCGTTCACTACGCTGACCTCCCTGAGAAGTATGAGCAAGAAACTCTAGGGATTGCTCTTTTCAAATAAACTGAAATGCTATGGAATACACTTTGAATCAAATTTGTGTGGATTCTGGAACCGTGTCGTCTTTCCATACATCTTTATCTAACACGTAGTCTTCAATTTTGTAATATGATTTTTCGTTCAAAATATTTTTAATGTAGTTTTTAAACTTAGGAAATGATAAACTTAATATATGCTCCGGAATCTTATTGTAAAAACGTATACAGTTCCACATAAAAGAGTTGTTTACCTTGGTTAAACGAAATCGTGGTACCATGAGTTTGGACTTAGCTCTAAGGTTAATATTATGGATATCTTCTTTCTTATTGAAATTACGTATATTTTTACGAGCATATAAAATATTTGAGTAAATGTACTGTGATGCCACAGTCATGATACCAGTCTCCTTAAACTTTTCTCTGAGAGAAACCCGAGAGCCCAGACGGTACCTACACAGAACGAATCGCTCGTTTTTGCAATACAAATATGGTTTGAAT